>NC_092715.1:206759673-207059673 GCF_047496885.1 Scyliorhinus torazame
GGAGGCCATTCAGCCTATTGAGTCTGCAGTGTCAATTTAGCATCCTGCTGGAATTTACAGGGCACCCTGGAAACACCCTATAAACGCCTCTCAAAATGCTGGCTTGATGCTAGATTAGGACAGCAGCAAGAGTTCTCCAATTTACTGAACTTTCCCATGTAGCTTAAATGGGAAAAAAACTTAGAAGATCAAATTTTGGCCCCAAGCTGTATCATTATATGAGATTTCTACCTTGATACACGTCATGGAAATGTGTTTTTACTTTCTGTTATTGTAAAAAGTTGCCTGAAACATCCATTGGGTTCTACATGCTTTTTGGCTTAACTCTGGGCAGCTTATAACAGTGGTCTAGGTGATGTGCTGATGTGAAAATCAGTTCCCAATTCCCCTCTCAGTTGGACATAGTAAGATCCCATGCCTCTACTTCAGAGATGAGGAGGGAAGTCCTCCTCGGGGCAATATTTGACAATCAGCCAAACGTCACTTTAAAAAAGCTTGGGCCATAAATTCCTGGCTTCACAGTGGAGGATTTGGGGGGGGTGCCCCAAAGATATGCTGGGGAATCCCTCCTGGACGTTCCAACATAAGAGTTTACCGGACAATTGTCCAGAAGTGCGCTGGGCCGGGAACCATATACAAAGCAATCTCAGTTGTTAACGTTTGATGTCCAGCCAGTTTTATACTTATCGGCTGATATTCACTGCTGAGTGCAAATAATGGGAAATGCTGTAGACAGTGTCGGGACTGGCAGATCCTGTTGCCAGCCAATGCCACCTCTGCCGCCATGAAACACGCCAAGGAGCGCTAGCGGAAAATCCCGCCCATAGTTATTCTGAAAACATTAAGAGGAATAAATGCATTTCTAACTTCAAATTAACTATTTAAAAGACCAAGACCAAGCCTTGCACGGTTCACCCCCCCCCCCCCCCCCCCCACTCTCATGACCCCAGAGGACCCCTCCACAAAACCCTCAACAAAGAATCCCCCCCATGGCATTCCACACCCCCATCCACACAGGACTCCCCATCCTCCCACCTGACCTGACCCCACCCCCATGTCCAGACACCCCCCTCTCCCCCATATGTCTGGACTTCCCACATCACCAATGTTCAGATCCCCTCCCCCTCCATTGCCAATGTCCGAACTCCCACCGCCAAATCCCATTCACTCATCTTAGAAACTTCCCTTCTCCCTTTCAATGGGGCCTTTAAACTCATCTGCTTCATGGCAGCTGGTGCGTCTCCTCCTTTGTCTGCTCCTTTTGCCGCTGGAGCCGTGGACAAGCTTCGCTTCTTCAGCTTCCCACGGCCTGAGTCAGGAAGGTCGGGCGAGAAAGGTGCTTTCCACTTTAAGAGCAGGCAAGTCACTATGCAGTGGCACTCCACCACTGATAGCCGCTTTGAGGATACCTGGTCATTATCACAATGTTATTCTTGAGACCCGTCTGCGTGCGGTTTTGGTTGCAACTTTGCCGACATCACAACAGTGACTACACTTCAAAAATATCGTGCGGGTTATCAAGCGCTTTAGGCAACCGGAGATCTGAAAGGTGCTCAATGAATACAAATTCTTTCTTAAACCTTTCGCAGAGAGCCCTCTCGAAGTGGGTACTGCTTTGAAGTGTCTTGGACGTGTTGTTGATCTTTAAACTGTGCAACTAAAAGTTTTGAAAATCTTTTACTGGAAATCATGTAAATTACTGGCCCTGGGAATGACTTTTGTATTCATTCATCAGCAGGTTATTCTTACCAAGAAGAGAGGAAGGTAAGAAGCATGTGTTTCACTTTCTGCTTCATGCCGTGTGTGAGTACCTTGACTTTAAACAGACATCAGTGATTCTCTTCTCTGTTCCAGCCAGACTGCATGAGATACATTACCATGTTTCCTGAATGTATAATTCCAAGCAGGCCAATATGTGGAACAAACGGGATAACGTACAAGAATGAGTGCCAGATCTGCGTCACTAACTGGTACGAATCAAATGCTCTTTTGCTCATTCCGCAGAATGGTGAGAGTGGGAAAATAAATATTTTCACTGATAACAGTGTAACCAATGGTCTGGAATCACCAGTCAATGTTCCTATAGTCGTCCACCAAGCAAATATGCCTCTTCAAAGACAGTAGAGTTTTAAGCGTAAATACAAAATGCACATATCTCCTTGATTTTTTGATTGCTTGTTGATCCTGAACCACTCTCTGCTCATAACAATGGCTCCCAATTGAAGGAACTTTATACAGGAGTTTCCTGTTGTGGTGCTTGCTCGGAGTGTCTCTTCGAATTACGACCATTGTTTCAGGGACAACGGGAAACAAAGACCCGTTTTCTGGGTTTTATTGTGATATTTTAAAGAAAACCTACCTTATGCACACTGCGTTTTCTGTTCCTTTGGACGTATTTTTATGGCATCGGTATAAGTCACATTCTAATTTGAAAAGCTTCGTCAATAAGTTGTTAAATGTGCTGTGTTTGATGAGCATGCAGGATGCTAAAAGGAGTTAATATTCGCGCTGAAATAAATGACTCTAAAGGAGTAAGAAGGTGTTAACTGTGGTTCAGTTGGTAGCACTCTCACTTCTAGGTGCTTGTCCCATAGGAATTATGCACAATGGAACGTCTAGTTCTTGACTAGTTAATATTTATTATAAAATAAATGCGTGGTTCAGATAACTATGAGAAATATATTACAAACTACTAATTATGATAAATGAACCTAGTATGAATATCCACTAACACGACTATCGCCAGACTCCTCCAGGTACAGTCACATGGTAGTTTTACACTGTCACCTACTGGTTGGAGGTCGTTTACATTACTATTTACATCGTTGCTTATGCATATCATCCCAGTGCAAGCCCCACTCCAAAGACTTCAGCATTTAATTCAGGTTGACGTTTTGGCGCAGTATTGAGGGCAATTGCTGCACTGTCAGAGATGCTGGCACGGTGGCACAGTGGTTAGCACTGTTGCTTCACGCCGCCAGGGTTCTGGGCTCGATTCCCGGCTTGGGTCACTGTCTGTGCGGAGTCTGCACGTTCTCCCCGTGTCTGCGTGGGTTTCCTCCGGGTGCTCCGGTTTCCTCCCACAAGTCCCGAAAGGCCTGTTCACCTAATTCACCAATTAGGTGAATTGGACATTCTGAATTCTCCCTCTGTGTACCCGAACAGGCACCAGAATGTGGCGACGAGGGGATTTTCACAGTAACTTCATTGCAGTGTTAAATGTAAGCCTACTTATGGCACGAATAAAGATTATAATCATTATTAGGATAGAACTTTGGGCCCTGGTCATTTATACTTGAAAAGCTATCTTTTTTATGCTTTATGTGAGAGTCATGGTGTATGTGAGACTGCCGAAGACACCTTCACTCATGGTGCCGATGTCGTGCACCAGGCTCTCCACTGTGGTCGCCACCCCAGCAGTGTTGGCCTCGGTGCCACACATTGCCAGCGACATCTCCTGTGCCCGTAGCCTCTGGGACTCCTCCAATCGGCTATGGATCTGCTGGAGTGACGCTGACATCTCCCTCTGAACACCCCGACCACGTCCTGTACCAGAGGCTCAGCATCAAGCTGGGACCCAGCTGGGTCCTGGGATCCAGCAGCCCTCCGCCTGTTGCCTCGTCTGGGGTTCCTGCCTCCACCTGATGTACATCAGCCGCAGTGTGGTGCTCACCAGATTGTGCCCCAGAAGCCTGACCACTAACATTTCCCATCGAGGTGCGTGTATCTGCGCTGGTGGAGGGTGGGGATGACAGCTGTGCCGTGACTATAACAGTTGCATCCTCGGAGCTCTCCTCCGTAGTGTTCTCCTCGGATTTAGGAGGGGGGGGGGGCTGCCCGGGGCCGGCGCCGTAGGCTGGAGGACCTGTGGGAGAATGGACATGGGGTCAGTGGGAGGGATGTGTCAGTCAGTAAGGCAATCACTACTCACGTTTGACAGGTCCTCCGGTGGAGCTCGGTGGTTCCTCACCTCTGCGTCGTCCGCCAGCCTCCGCGTGGGTGACCGCCCTGTCCTCGGCCACACCGGTCACCTCCAGGGCCTTCTCCTCGAAGGAGGTGAAGATTCCCAAGACCGGCACCCCACCGCCAGTTTCCCGCCGAGTATGGGAGAGCTTTTCCTGAGGGGACACAGAGAGGGCATCGTTAGCCACACACATGGTTCACAGTGGTGGTGGGGGTGTGTGTGAAGAAAGGATTGAAGGGGTGGTTGGAGCGAGTGCTGAAGGGGGAGGGGGATGGAAGGAGGGTTGGGGATTGGGGTCACCTCAGGGGATGCTCCCTGGGGGGTTGGGGGTGAGATGTTGGTGTCTACTCACTTGTGCTGCCCATTGTAGGTCGTTGATGAGCAGTCAGCTCGGGCAGTGTGACCAGGAGGACTGGTTGTTGACCTTCTTCCGACACTGGAGGCCAGTCCTCATGGTCACACTGCCTGAGCTGACTGTTGCCGCTACCTCATCCCAGGCGGCACTGGCTGCCTTGTGGCTCACCCTCCAGGACCCTCAGGGTAACAGGACATCCCTCCTGGCCTCCACTGCATCTAGCATCCCTGAATCTAGGCCCCGGTCTCCTCAGCGCTATTGTTGCGAGCTGGTTGGGTTGGTTGAGCAAGCGCAGCTTAAATGTTGCTCGACGTTGTTAGCGGGGGGCTGGCGAGCGCGGTTCCGGCGAAACAGCTGGCGAGCTGGCATTCAGAGCGGTAAGCCCATAAGGTCTCATTAAGTGGACCAATTAACGTTGAATAGCGTTGCCGGCCTCGCAGTGCCGAACGCCGGGAAACTTGCAGCAATTCCCACTCGCTACGGCACTTGGAAATGTTTCCGGGGAATCGCGCACAATATATATGACGTTATTTTCTGTGCTGTGTAATTCTGCATGCATACGTGAGTTAATATTAACCAGGGCAGCACTGTGGCACAGTAGCTAGCACTCTGCCTCACAGCACCACGGACTCAGGTTCACTGTGTGCAGTTTGCACTTTCTCCTCGTGTGCGTGGGTTTCCTCCGGGTGCTCCATTTCCTCCCACAGTCCAAAGATGTGCAGGTGAGGTGGGGTTGCGGGGTTACGGGGGATAGGGTGGGGAGAGTGAGCCCAGGTAGGGTGCTTGTTCGGAGGGTCGGTGCAGACACAATGGGTCGAGTGGCTTCCTTCTGCCCTGTAGGAATCCTATGGTGTCCAGAATATACCATGTTCAAGAATCTTTGGAATTCTCTACGTTAGAGGGCTGTGGAAGTTCAGCCATTGTGCATGTTTAAAGCAGAGATTGATAGATTTCTGATTAACAATAACCTACGGATTTATGGAAATAGCGGATGTAAAACGTATTGAAGTGTCCAGCCCACCATGATCATAATAACTGGTGGAGGAGGCTCGCTGGGCTGAATGGCCTACTCCCTGTTCCTATGTTAATCAGCATTACTGATTCCTTTGCCTATTTATACTCAGATGAGAATTCTTGTAGTCAAAACCTTCCATCATTCCATTGAACGGAAACCAATCAGTCTGTTCAAATTTAGAGCTAATTATACGATGGGAAGTGCCATAGAATCATAGAATTTACACTGCAGAAGGAGGGCATTTGGCCCATTGAGTCTGCACCAGCCCTTGGAAAGAGCACCCCACCTAAGCCCACACCTCCACCCTATCCCTACACCTCCACCCTATCCCTACACCTCCACCCTATCCCTGTAACCCCACCTAACCTTTTTTTTGGACACGAAGGGCAATTTAGCATGGCCAATCCACCTAACCTGCACATCTTTGGACTGTGGGCGGAAACCGGAGCACCCGGAGGGAACCCACGCAGACACAGGGAAAACGTGCAGACTCCGCACAGAAAGTGACCCAAGCCAGGAATCGAACCTGGGACCCTGGAGCTGTGAAGCAACTGTGCTAACCACTGTGCTACCGTGCTGCCCAATCTCACTAATGCAAGTCCAACGGCGCTAGGGGTGGTGGAGGGTGCATGTTATTGGGCAAGCAGGTCTAATTGAAACCTACTGAGTCTGAGTGGGTTTGACAGGACGGATGCTGAGAGACCTGGGAAAGCTTGTGGAGTCAGGAAGTGCGTGACTCGCCACAGAAACCCAGTCTCTGACCCTGTGCTCACAGTTTTTATGTGGTCGGTCCAGTTAAAGTCTGTCAATTACTCCTTGCACTTATGGGGAACTCTGCCAGTATATAGAATTAGGGCCGCACTCTATTGGCCTTGTTGCGCCCGACTCGAGACACGATGAGGCCGTTAAATCTCGCGAGACGCCTTATGAGGTGGGGTGCGAGGGACTCGAGGACACCCTCATTGGTAAGTTTTTAAATAGTGCCCCAATCTCTTCCTGCACTTGTGTGTCCAGAGGTGAGGTGAGAGTGACTACCCTTGACTCAAGGAAGCATTTGATCAAGTATTACATCAAGAAGCCCTGGCAAAACTGGAGTCAATGGGAATCAGGAGGAAAGCTCTACACTGGTTGGCGTCATACCTGGCACAAAGGAAGATGGTTGTGGTAGTTGGAGGTCAATCATCTCAGCTCCAGTATATCACTGCAGGAGTTCCTTAGGGTAATGTCCTAGGCCCAATCATCTTCAGATGCTTCATCAATGACCTTCCTTAAGACCATAAGACCATAAGACATAGGAGCGGAAGTAAGGCCATTCGGCCCATCGAGTTCATTCCACCATTCAATCAGGGCTGATTTCAACTCCATTTACCCGCTCTCTCTCCTTCCAACATAAGGTCAGATGCAGGGAAGTTCGCTGATGATTGCAAAATGTTCATCACCATTCGCGACAACTACAGGCCGGTGAGCCTTATGTCAGTGGTAGGCAAATTACTGGAGAGAATTCTTCGATACAGGATCTACTCCCATTTGGAAGCAAATGGACGTATTACTGAGAGGCAGGCAGCACGGTTTTGTGAAGGGGAGGTCGTGTCTCACTAACTTGATCGAGGTTTTTGAGGAGGTCACAAAGATAATTGATGCAGGGAGGGCAGTGGACGTTGTCTATATGGACTTCAGTAAGGCATTTGACAAGGTCCCTCATGGCAGATTGGTGCAAAAGGTGAAGTCACACGGGATCAGAGGTGAGCTGGCAAGATGGATACAGAACTGTATTACAGCGAGTAGCAATGGAAGGGTGCTTTTCTGATTGGAGGGCTGTGACTAGTGGTGTTCCGCAGGGATCTGTGCTGGGACCTTTGCTGTTTGTAGTATATATAAATGATTTGGAGGAAAATATAACTGGTCTGATTAGTAAGTTTTCAGACGACACAAAGGTTGGTGGAATTGCAGATAGCGATGAGGACTGTCAGAGGATACAGCAGGATTTAGATCGTTTGGAGACTTGGGCGGAGAGATGGCAGATGGAGTTTAATCCGGACAAATGTGAGGTAATGCAATCTAGGTGTACAGGTCCACAGGTCACTGAAAGGGGCAACTGAGTAGAGAAGGAAGTCAAGAAGGCATACGGCATGCTTGCCTTCATTGGCCAAGGCATTGAGTATAAGAATTGGCAAGTCATGTTGCAGCTGTATAGAACCTTAGTTAGGCCACACTTGGAGTATAGTGTTCAATTCTGGTCGCCACACTACCAGAAGGATGTGGATGCTTTAGAGAGGGTGCAGAAGAGATTTACCAGGATGTTGCCTGGTACGGAGGGCATTAGCTATGAGGAGCGGTTGAATAAACTCGGTTTGTTCTCACTGGAACGACGTGAAGGGCAACGTGATAGAGGTCTACAAAATTATGAGGGGCATAGACAGAGTGGATAGTCAGAGGCTTTTTCTCAAGGTAGAGGGGTCAATTACTAGGGGGCATAGGTTTAAGGTGAGAGGGGCAAGGTTTAGAGTAGATGTACGAGGCAAGTTTTTTTACACAGAGGGTAGTGGGTGCCTGGAACTCGCTGCCGGAGGAGGTGGTGGAAGCAGGGACGATAATGACGTTTAAGGGGCATCTTGACAAATACATGAATAGGATGGGAATAGAGGGATACGGACCCTAGAAGTGTGGAAGATTTTAGTTTTGACGGGCAGCATGGTCGGCGCAGGGTTGGAGAGTCTAAGGGCCTGTTCCTGTGCTGTACTTTTCTTTGTTCTTTGTTCCTCAGACACTGAAACAGTGCACATGCAAATGCAGCAATATCCAGGATTAGGCTGACAAGTGGCATGTTATATTCATGCAACACAAGTGCCAGGCAATGACCATCTCCAATAAGATTGATTGATTGATTTGATTGATTGATTTATTGTCACATGTCCTGAAGTACAGTGAAAAGTATTTTTCTGCGGTCAAGGGAATGTGCACAGTAGACAAAAATAATAATCGACAAAGTACATCAACAAACAGTGATTGGTTACAGTGCGGAACAAGGGCCAAACAAAGCAAATACACGAGCAAGAGCGTCGTGATAGGGCGTCGTGAATAGTGTTCTTACAGGGAACAGATCAGTCCGAGGGGGAGTCATTGAGGAGTCTTGTAGCTGTGGGGAAGAAGCTGTTCCTATGTCTATGCGGGTCTTCAGATGCCTGTATCTTCTGCCTGATGGAAGGGTCTGGAAGAGGGCAAAGCTTGGGTGTGAGGGGTCTCTGACAATGCTGTCTGCCTTTCTGAGGCAGCGGGCGGTGTAGACAGAATCAATGGGAGGGCGGCAAGCTTGTGTTATGCGTTGGGCTGAGTTCACCACACTCTGTAGTTTCTTGCCATCTTGGGCCGAGCAGTTGCCATACCAAGCTGTGATGCCCCTTGACTTTCAATGGCATTACCATCACTGAATCCCCCACTATCAACACCCTGGGGGTTACCATTGACCACAATGTGAAATGGACTAGCCATAGAAATACTGTGGCTACGAGAACAGGTCAGAGACTAGTAATCCTGCAGTGAATAACTTGCCTCCTGACTCCCCAAAGCCTGTCCACCATCTACAAGGCACAAGTCAGGAGTGTGACAAAATAATCCCCACTTGCCAGGGTGAGTGCAGTTCCAACAACACTTCAAGAAGCTCGATACCATCCAGGACAAAGCAACACGCTTGGTTGGCACCCCTTCTATAAACATTCACTCCCTCCATCACCGACGCACAGTGGCAGCTATGTGTACCACCTACAAGATGCACTGCAGGAATTCGCCAAGGCCCCTTAGACAGCACCTTCCAACCCCATGAGCACTACCATCTAGAAGGACAAGGGCAGCAGATACATGGGAACCCCATCACATGGAGGTTCCCCTCCAGCTCACTCAGCATCCTGGCATGGAAAATATATCGCTGCCCCTTCCTGTTGCTGGGTCAAAATCCTGGAACTCCCTCCTTAACAGCAGTAGGTGTACCCATACCACATGGGCTGCAGCGGTTCAAGAATGGAGCTCATCACCACCTTCTCAAGGGCAATTAGGGATGGGCAACCATTAATTAGGCTTAGCCAACGAAACCCAAATCCCGTAAAAATGAATTAAAAAAAATACAGAGAGTTATAATGCAAGTTGTACTTAATGTTACACAGAGTGAGTAGATAACATAACCGTATGGCAATAGTCACTGTTTAAAATGTGACATTCTAAACCAGTCTCCTTATACATTTAGTTTGTACATAGTTTTGAATAATAAAGAGATAAAGAAATGTACTCTTATAACTAATCACATATTGTCACAAACTTTAACTCTAATACATAGTTGAAGGTAATTGCTTTAAAGGAAATTGTAGGTATGGCCAACATTCTCCAAAGATGTGAGTCCTCAGTCGGAATCGGCCCTAGTAATTTTCTTGAGTTGAAACTCATACAAATGAAGGCTAGCATTTATACAGAACCCTTCACAGCTGCAGGACCTCCCAAAGAGTTTTACAGACCATAAGACCATAAGACATAGGAGCAGAATTAGGCCACTCGGCCCATCGAGTCTGCTCCGCCATTCAATCATGGCTGATATTTTTCTCATCCCCAATCTCCTGCCTTCTCCCCATAACCCCTGATCCCCTTGTTAATCAAGCCTTCATTGGTAGGCAAACAGAAACATCAATGTCTCTCAAACAGCAAATAATCAGGTGTGAGGAGGATGCTGTCTCAGAATGGCTCCCTTGCTCTTCGCAGAGTTCTTCATCAGTCTGGGAGTTGGATTTGATTCACAATCGTCTATGCTCAAATGCACTGTGACTGCGCTAACCTGATACTTAAGAGCCTTCACTACCCCCATACCTTAGCTATCGTTGCCTTCTACTCAATATCATCCATAAGCTTGTTGGCTATTCCTTATTCCTTTTATTTAGTGTTATAAATGAAATGATTGTCATTGTCTTTGGATAGCAGACAGCAAATTGGTTGAAAAGTCCAACCATGTCTGAGGTCAGGGTGGCCATTTTATTTTAGATCTCCTCTGGTCATTGCGTGTTTTAATTTGATTCAGTTTCTCAAACCTCTGCAAAGGTCACTGCTCTTGATTTCTGACTGTGTGTCCAGTGTAACTGATTTCTTTTGCCCTTCAGGAAGTCCATGATAAACATCAGGATTCGTCACAATGGCGAATGTTGAATTCAACATCACGAGAGTCGGCATTACAGTCAAGCAAACTGACTAAACGTTCCAGTCGGTCATTTGGAAAACCATCTAGTCTTCAATGTAAAGCTGATTCGCCTTTTGAAAGTTTGAACTGTTAAATAAAATACTTTGGCTAATTTTGTTGTGATCCAAAATCACCAATAGTTTCTTTTTATCAAGTTTGATTATGTACAATTATCTTTCTTGAGATAAAGACCTAATAAAGTTGCTGAGTGACCTTTTGGATCATGTGGCTCCTTTTCTGTCTGCCTCAATAAATTACAGTGTGGAAACTGGCTTTGATTGGTCCACACATGTACAAATAGTGGCCTATCTATCAATTAAACCCATAATTTCCCCTGTTCTAACAAGAGCAGTCACAATGGATAATAATAACAATAGATAACAATCTTTATTAGTGTCACAAGTAGGCTTACATTAACGCTGCAATGAAGTTACTGTGGAAAGCCCCTAGTCACCACAGTCTGCCGCCTGTTCTAGTACACAGAGGGATGTCCAAATTACCTAACAACACGTCTTTCGGGACTTGTGGGAGGAAACCGGAGCACCCAGAGGAAACCCATGCAGACACGGGGAGAACGTGCAGACTCCACACAGGCAGTGACCCAAGCAGGAATTAAATCTGGGTCCCTGGCGCTGTGAAGCGACAGTGCTAACCACTGTACTACTGTGCCACCCATGTGGTGGAGCTTTGGCAGATGAGCCTTCGACGTCCATCCCCATCCCTTCACACTTATTTAAAGGCATAACAAATAGGGGAAGGACTAGGCCATTCGGATCCTCGAGCCTGCTCCACCATTATGGCTGATCTGATTGTGGCCATAACTCTACTTTTCTGTCTGCTTCCATAACCCTTGGCCCCCTTGTCAATCAAAATATGTCTCACAGCCGTGAATAACCCAATGGGGGCGTTGCTGTTAAAACTGTGCCCCCTGCAGTTCTGGATTCCCCCACTAGGCGAAGCACCGTCTCAGTTTCCTGTCCAGTTCCCTCAGACTCAGATTTGTCAATGAGATCACCTCTCATTCTCCTAAACTCCCATGCATATGGGCCCAACCGTTCCTCATAAGACAAGCCCATCACCCCAGGAAAAAAGCACAGTGAACTTTCTCTGAACTACAACCAATGCAAGTATGACTTTCCTTAAGTAAGATGACCTGTACTGAGCACTGTGGGTGTGCCTTGAGTCCAGGCTGTCTCCCTGGTGTTTTGTGGGGTTTTAATACTCTGAACTATTTAGAACACTGCTGGAATGCTCAGCTCTTCCATAAATTGCATCAGAGAAACCAACCAACCCCTTATCCCAAGGCTGGATGCAAAGGATTCACAGGTAAACCACGTTAGCACAGTGGTTAGCACAGTTGCCTCACAGTTCCAGGGTCGCAGGTTCAATTCCCGGCTTGGGTCACTGTCTGTGCGGAGTCTGCATGTCCTCCCCGTGTGTGTGTGGGTTTCCTCCGGGTGCTCCAATTTCCTCCCACAGTCCAAAGATGTGCAGGTTAGGTGGATTGGCCATGATAAATTGCCCTTGGATTGGATTGGATTGGATTTGTTTATTATCCCGGGAGGTACAGTGAAAAGTATTTTTCTGCGAGCAGCTCAACAGATCATTAAGTACATGGGAAGAAAAGGAATAAAAGAAAATACATAATAGGGCAAAACAACATATACAATGTAACCACATAAGCACTGGCATCGGATGAAGCATACAGGGTGTAGTGTTAATGAGGTCAGTCCATAAGAGGGTCATTTAGGAGTCTGGTGACTGTGGGGAAGAAGCTGTTTTTGAGTCTGTTCGTGCGTGTTCTCAGACTTCTGTATCTCCTGCCCGATGGAAGAAGTTGGAAGAGCAAGTAAGCTGGGTGGGAGGGATCTTTGATTATGCTGCCCGCTTTCCCCAGGCAGCGGGAGGTGTAGATGGAGTCAATGGATGGGAGGCAGGTTTGTGTGATGGACTGGGCGGTGTTCACGACTCTCTGAAGTTTCTTGCGGTCCTGGGCCGAGCAGTTGCCAAACCAGGCTGTGATGCAGCCCAATAGGATGCTTTCTATGGTGCATCTGTAAAAGTTGGTAAGGGTTAAATGCCAAATTTTCTTCGTTTCCTGAGTTAGGCACTGTTGTGCTTTCTTGGTGGTAGCGTCGATGTGGGTGGACCAGGACAGATTTTTGGAGATGTGCACCCTTAGGAATTTGAAACTGCTAACCATCTCCACCTCGGCCCCGTTGGTGCTGACAGGGGTGTGTACAGTACTTTGCTTCCTGAAGTTAATGACCAGCTCTTTAGTTTTGCTGGCATTGAGGGAGAGATTGTTGTCACTACACCACTCCACTAGATTCTCTATCTCCCTCCTGTATTCGGACTCGTCGTTATTCGAGATCTGGCCCACTATGGTTGTATCGTCAGCAAACTTGTAGATGGAGTTGGAACCAAATTTTGCCACGCAGTCGTATGTGTACAGGGAGTAGAGTAGGGGCCTAAATACCCAGCCTTTCAGGGTCCTAGTGTTGAGGACTATTGTGGAGGAGGTGTTGTTGTTCATTCTTACTGATTGTGGTCTGTTGGTCAGAAAATCGAGGATCCAGTTGCAGAGTGGGGAGCCAAGTCCTAGGTTTTGGAGCTTTGATATGAGCTTGGCTGGGGGATTATGGTGTTGAAGGCGGACCTGTAGTCAATAAATAGGAGTCTGATGTAGGAGTCCTTGTTTTCGAGATGCTCTAGGGATGAGTGTAGGGCCAGGTAAATGGTGTCTGATGTGGACCGGTTGCAGCGGTATGCGAATTGCAGTGGATCAAGGCGTTCTGAGAGTATGGAGGTGAGGCGCTTCATGATCAATCTCTCGAAGCACTTCATTACGACTGAAGTCAGGGCCACTGGACGGTAGTCATTGAGGCACGTTGCCTGGTTCTTCTTTGGTACCGCTATGATAGTGGTCTTAAAGCAGGTGGGGACCTCGGAGTGGAGTAGGGACAGGTTAAAGATGTCCGTGAATACCTCTGCCATCTGGTCCGCTCAGGCTCTGAGTGCACGACCAGGGATCCCGTCTGGGCCCGTCGCCTTCCGAGGGTTCACTTTCAGGAAGGCCAATCTGACTTCGGAAGCTGTGATGGTGGGTATGGGTGAATTATGAGCTGCTGGGGCACTCGACAGCGGATTGTTGGTTACCTGCTCGAACCAAGCATAGAATGCATTGAGTTCATCGGGGAGGGGTGCACTGCTGCCAGAGATACTGCTCGGCTTCGCTTTGTAGCCCATTATGTTGTTTAGTCCTTGCCACAACCGCCGAGAGTCTGTCTGTGACTCTAGCTTAGTTTGATATTCTCTCTTGGCATCTCGGATGGCTTTGCGGAGGTCGTACCTGGATTTCTTGTATAGGTCAGGGTCGTCTGTCTCGAACGCCTCAGATCTGTCCTTCAGTAGGGAGTCAATCTCGTGATTGAGCCATGGTTTCCGGTTGGGGAACGCACGTACTGCTTTCTTTGGCACGCAGTCGTCCACACATTTGCTGATGAAGTCTGTGACGGTGGTGGCAGACTCATTAAGTTGGTCGCTGAGTTCTTAAATATGGACCAGTCCACTGTCTCTAAGCAGTCCAAAAAGGTTAGGTAGGGTTACAGGAATAGGATGGAAGGGTGTGCTTAGGTACAGTGCTCTTTCCAAGGCCTGGTGCTTACTCGATGGGCTGAGTGGCCTCCTTCTGCACTGTAGATTCTATGATTCAATAATTCCTCTTTTGCATTTTGTTGCAATTTTCACATCTGGTTGTATTGGTATAACAGAACTTACTGAGATAGAAAAGCTAAACAGGCCATTATGTTCTGTGTTATCCTCTCCACCAGAACGTCAAGGTCTGTTCCCTCATTATTTTGGGCAGAAATCTCCTTTAAATGGAATTTTCTTTGTTCCTTCCTATCGATTTTACCACAGGTCAGCAATTTTAATTAAAAAAAGGCTGAAGACAAACTTCTTCTCTCGGCACAGCCCACAGTTATTCATGGGCTTGTTGGGTAATATGTTGAAGCCTCAAGCACTGACACCTTTATTATTTGACAGGGCTCCCAGCCAAGTTATCATTCCCATCCACTAACCCCAAAGTGATTCACCTCAAGTTCAGGCTGACAAATATAAATGAGGCCCAGAATGTAATTGAGACCCCATGCAGGCCCAACTCACCGCAGGGGTTTAGCTACATCCCTGAAGCCCACAGATCCTGTAAAGGGCTGAACCAATATTTTAACCTCACCCCCATCCCGGCACCACCCGCCAACACCCATTCTGCCAAACATCAGGGCCGGGATTCTCCGCCGAATCCTGCCCCGCCGCCCCGACACCGGCTTCTCTATTCTCCGGCGCCGTTTTTTGGGAGGCAGCGGGATTCCCGCCACGCCGGTCGGGGGCTGTTGACAGCGCCCCCCCCCCCCCCCCGCCGATTCTCCGGGTCCCGATGGGCTGAGTGGCTGTCCAGTTTTGGCCAGTCCCGCCGGCGTGAATTACTCACCTCACGCACGGCGGGACCTGGCAGGTAAGTACGCGGGGACCGTCCTAGGGGGGGACGCAGAGGGATCCGACACCGGGGGAGGGGGGGGGTGGCACGGTGGCCTGGTCCGCGATCAGGGCCTGCCGATCCTGCGGGAGGGCTGTTCCCAAGGCCTTCCTTCCTTTGTGACGGGCCCCTGTAGCTCTCTGCCATATTGCCCGGGGGCCGGCGCGGAGAAGGGAACCTCAGCAAATGCACGAAAATACACCAGCCGGTCTGCGCATGTGCGAACTCGCGCCGGCCCTTCGGCGCCGGCTGGAGCAGGATGACTCCGGAAGCAACCTAGCCCCCTCGAAAGGTGAGAATTCCTCACCTTGGGGGGCCATTGACGCCAGAAAGTGAAGGCTGCTGGGATGGCACCGTTCCTTATACTCCGCCTGTCAGGGCGGAGCTACGTACAACAGCCAATGGTAGGCGCCTGGGTCTAACCAATGGTCATCAGCCTCTTAGGTACCACAATACCTGGTACTACCACATTCACCCCCTGTTAAAAAAGAGCCCGGCGGGGGTGGTGGCCAGCGTTAATAGTCGCCTTTAGCATGGTATGACCAGGTATGGAGGTACCGTGATGTCGAGGATATTTACAAAGTGTTCACAGTGCAGCAATCAGTCGATCGGGTGGCCTGGTCGTCCTCCTGGAGCGTCTGGGTTTCGGCGGTGATTCTGATGGGGGTCCCGGCAGTTGCGACTCCGGGAGCGTGGTTTTGTCCTCCCTGGCAGCTTCGTTCCCCCCTCGGCGGCGCTGTGGGGGCAAAATGTTGACACGGGTGGGGGGACGCCTGTAGGGGGCGTCGGTGGGTGGTCGGGCCTAGGCAGGAGCGGCGGGAGCACTGACCCTCAGTGGTCAGTGGGGCAATGGTTCGGGTGCGCGTGGGGTTCCGGCGGGCGCCAGGTCCTGAAGGGAGACTGTGTCTTGCCGGCCATCAGGGAACACTACGTAGGCGTACTGGGGGTTAGCGTGCAGCAGGTGGACCCTCTCGACCAACGGGTCCGACTTGTGCGCCCGCACGTGCTTCCAAAGCAGGATGGGTCCGGGTGTCGCTAGCCAGGTTGGGAGCGAGGTCCCGGAGGAGGACTTCCTGGGGAAAACAAGGAGACGTTCATGAGGTGCCTGATTTGTGGTTGTACAGAGCAGCGACCGGATGGCGTGCAGGGCCATCGGGAAGACTTCCTGCCAGCGGGAGACTGGGAGATTCCTGGATCGTAGGGCCAGTAGAACGGTCTTCCAGACCGTTCCGTTCTCCCTCTCTACCTGCCCGTTTCCCCGGGGGTTGTAACTGGTCGTCCTGCTCGAGGCGATGCCCTTGCTGAGCAGGAATTGACGCAGTTCGTCGCTCATAAAGGAAGACCCCCATCACTGTGTATGTATGCGGGGAAACTGAACAGCGTAAAGATACCCTGGAGGGCCTTGATTTTTTTTTTTAAGAATATTTTATTGAAAATTTTTGGTCAACCATCACAGTACATTGTGTATCCTTTACACAATAATATAACAGTATAAATAACAATGACCTGTTTTATAAACAAAGAATAAATAATATATAACAAAAACTAAAACTAAAACTAAATGGCAACTGCCTTGTCTCAGATAAACACTCTCCAAAAATATGGTTTAACAATCCAATATACAATTATTTATAGCAACGACCTATACATATTATACATATATATTAATAACCCTGAGACTCCTTCTGGTTCCTCCCCCCCCTTCCCCCTGGGCTGCTGCTGCTGCCTTCTTCTTTTCCATTCCCTCTATCTTTCTGTGAGGTATTCGACGAACGGTTGCCACCGCCTGGTGAACCCTTGAGCCGATCCCCTTAGGACGAACTTAATCCGTTCCAGCTTTATAAACCCTGCCATGTCATTTATCCAGGTCTCCACCCCCGGGGGCTTGGCTTCCTTCCACATTAACAATATCCTGTGCCGGGCTACTAGGGACGCAAAGGCCAAAACATCGGCCTCTCTTGCCTCCTGCACTCCCGGCTCTTGTGCAACCCCAAATATAGCCAACCCCCAGCTTGGTTCGACCTGGACCCCCACCACTTTCGAAAGCACCTTTGTCACCCCCACCCAGAACCCTTGTAGTGCCGGACATGACCAGAATATGTGGGTGTGATTCGCTGGGCTTCTCGAGCATCTCGCACACCTATCCTCTACCCCCAAAAATTTACTGAGCCGTGCTCCAGTCATATGCGCCTTGTGTAACACCTTAAATTGAATCAGGCTTAGCCTGGCACACAAGGATGATGAGTTTACCCTACTTAGGGCATCCGCCCACGGCCCCTCCTCAATCTCCTCCCCCAGCTCTTCTTCCCATTTCCCTTTCAGCTCATCTACCATAGTCTCCCCTTTGTCCCTCATTTCCCTATATATATCTGACACCTTACCGTCCCCCACCCATGTCTTTGAGGTTACTCTGTCCTGCACCTCATGCGTCGGGAGCTGCGGGAATTCCCTCACCTGCTGCCTCGCAAAAGCCCTCAGTTGCATATACCGGAATGCATTCCCTTGGGGCAACCCATATTTCTCGGTCAGCGCTCCCAGACTTGCGAACTTCCCATCCACAAACAGATCTTTCAGTTGCGTTACTCCTGCTCTTTGCCATATTCCAAATCCCCCATCCATTCTCCCCGGGGCAAACCTATGGTTGTTTCTTATCGGGGACCCCACCAAGGCTCCCGTCTTTCCCCTATGCCGTCTCCACTGTCCCCAAATTTTCAAAGTCGCCACCACCACCGGGCTTGTGGTGTATTTCTTCGGTGAGAACGGCAATGGGGCCGTCACCATAGCTTGTAGGCTAGTCCCCCTACAGGACGCCCTCTCCAATCTCTTCCACGCCGCTCCCTCCTCTTCCCCCATCCACTTACTCACCATTGAGATATTGGCGGCCCAGTAGTACTCACTTAGGCTCGGTAGTGCCAGCCCCCCCCCCCTATCCCTACTACGCTGTAAGAATCCCTTCCTCACTTTCGGGGTCTTCCTGGCCCACACAAAACTCATGATACTCTTTTCGATCCTTTTGAAAAAAGCCTTCGTGATCACCACCGGGAGGCACTGAAACACAAAGAGGAATCTCGGGAGGACTACCATTTTAACTGCCTGCACCCTCCCTGCCAGTGACAGGGATACCATGTCCCATCTCTTGAAGTCCTCCTCCATTTGTTCCACCAATCGCGTTAAATTTAACCTATGCAATGTATCCCAATTCTTGGCTATCTGGATCCCCAAGTAACAAAAGTCCCTTGTTACCTTCCTCAGCGGAAAGTCCTCTATTTCTCTGCTCTGCTCCCCTGGATGCACCACAAACAACTCACTTTTCCCCATGTTCAGTTTATATCCTGAGAATTCTCCAAACTCCCGAAGTGTCCGCATTATCTCTGGCATCCCCTCCGCCGGGTCCGCTACATATAACAACAAATCATCCGCATACAGCGATACCCGGTGTTCTTCTCCTCCTCTAAGTACTCCCCTCCACTTCTTGGAACCCCTCAATGCTATTGCCAGGGGCTCAATCGCCAGTGCAAACAGTAATGGGGACAGAGGGCATCCCTGCCTTGTCCTTCTATGGAGCCGAAAGTATGCAGATCCCCGTCCATTCGTGACCACACTCGCCATTGGGGCCCTATACAACAGCTGCACCCATCCAACATACTCATCTCCAAAACCAAATCTCCTCAGCACCTCCCACAAATAATCCCACTCCACTCTATCAAATGCTTTCTCGGCATCCATCGCCACCACTATCTCCGCTTCCCCCTCTGGTGGGGGCATCATCATTACCCCTAGCAGCCTCCGTATATTCGTATTCAGCTGTCTCCCCTTCACAAACCCAGTTTGGTCCTCATGGACCACCCTCGGGACACAATCCTCTATCCTCATTGCCATTACCTTGGCCAGAATCTTAGCGTCTACATTTAGGAGGGAAATAGGTCTATAGAACCCGCATTGCAGCGGGTCCTTTTCCTTCTTTAGGAGAAGCGATATTGTTGCCTCAGACATAGTCGGGGGCAGCTGTCCCCTTTCCTTTGCCTCATTAAAGGTCCTCATCAGTAGCGGGGCGAGCAAGTCCACATATTTCCTGTAAAATTCAACTGGGAATCCATCCGGTCCCGGAGCCTTCCCCGCCTGCATGCTCCTAATTCCTTTCACTACTTCCTCTATTTCAATCTGTGCTCCCAGTCCCACCCTTTCCTGCTCCTCCACCTTGGGAAATTCCAGCCCGTCCAGAAAGCCCATCATTCTCTCCCTCCCATCCGGGGGTTGAGCTTCGTATAATTTTTTATAAAATGCCTTGAACACTCCATTCACTCTCTCCGCTCCACATTCCATCTCTCCTTCCTCATCCCTCACTCCCCCTATTTCCCTCGCTGCTCCCCTTTTCCTCAATTGGTGGGCCAGCAACCTGCTCGCCTTCTCCCCATATTCGTACTGTACACCCTGTGCCTTCCTCCACTGTGCCTCTGCAGTACCCGTTGTCAGCAAGTCAAATTCTACGTGTAGCCTTTGCCTTTCCCTGTACAGTCCCTCCTCCGGTGCCTCCGCATATTGCCTGTCCACCCTCAGAAGTTCTTGCAGCAACCGCTCCCGTTCCCTACTCTCCTGCTTTCCTTTATGTGCCCTTATTGATATCAGCTCCCCTCTAACCACTGCCTTCAGCGCCTCCCAGACCACTCCCACCTGGACCTCCCCATTGTCATTGAGTTCCAAGTACTTTTCAATGCACCCCCTCACCCTTAGACACACCCCCTCATCTGCCATTAGTCCCATGTCCATTCTCCAGGGTGGGCGCCCTTCTGTTTCCTCCCCTATCTCTAAGTCCACCCAATGTGGAGCGTGATCCGAAATGGCTATAGCCGTATACTCCGTTCCCCTCACCTTCGGGATCAACGCCCTTCCCAAAACAAAAAAGTCTATTCGCGAATAGACTTTGTGGACATAGGAGAAAAACGAAAACTCTTTACTCCTAGGTCTGCTAAATCTCCACGGGTCTACTCCTCCCATCTGCTCCATAAAATCTTTAAGCACCTTGGCTGCTGCCGGCCTCCTTCCAGTCCTGGACCTCGACCTGTCCAGCCCTGGTTCCAACACCGTATTGAAATCTCCCCCCATTACCAACTTTCCCACCTCTAGGTCCGGGATGCGTCCTAGCATACGCCTCATAAAATTGGCATCATCCCAGTTCGGGGCATATACGTTTACCAAAACCACCGTCTGCCACTCACCATCACGTATCTGCCCCCGCTATCCGCCACTATAGTCTTTGCCTCAAACATTACCCGTTTCCCCACTAATATAGCCACCCCCCTGTTTTTCGCATCTAGCCCCGAATGGAACACCTGCCCCACCCAACCTTTGCGTAGTCTCACCTGGTCTATCAGTTTCAAGTGCGTTTCCTGTAACATAACCACGTCTGCCTTAAGTTTCTTAAGGTGTGCGAGTACCCGTGCCCTCTTTATCGGCCCGTTCAGCCCTCTCACGTTCCACGTGATCAGCTGGGTTGGGGGGCTTTTTACCCCCCCCCCTTGTCGATTAGCCATCCCCTTTTTCCAGCTCCTCACCCGGTTCCCACGCAGCTGTGTCCCCCCCAGGCGGTGCCTCCCCGCCCATCCCGCCCCATACCAGCTCCCCCCTCTCCCCAGCAGCAGCAGCCCAATAATTCCCCCCTCCCACCCCGCCGCTAGATCCCCCACTAGCGTAGTTACACCCCCCATGTTGCTCCCAGAAGTCAGCAAACTCTGGCCGACCTCGGCTTCCCCCCGTGACCTCGGCTCGCACCGTGCGATGCCCCCTCCTTCCTGCTTCCCTATTCCCGCCATGATTATCATAGCGCGGGAACCGAGCCCGCGCTTCCCCCTTGGCCCCGCCCCCAATGGCCAACGCCCCATCTCTTCCACCTCCTTTCCTCCCCCCACCACCTCCTGTGGAAGAGAGAAAAGTTACCACATCGCAGGATTAATAACATAAAACTCCTCTTTCCCCCGTTCTTCGCCCCCCATACTCGCCCCACCACTTTGTTTCAAACGTTCTATTTTTAATAACCCGCTCATTCCAATTTTTCTTCCACGATAAAAGTCCACGCCTCATCCGCCGTCTCAAAGTAGTGGTGCCTCCCTTGATATGTGACCCACAGTCTTGCCGGTTGCAGCATTCCGAATTTTATCTTCTTTTTGTGAAGCACCGCCTTGGCCCGATTAAAGCTCGCCCTCCTTCTCGCCACCTCCGCACTCCAGTCTTGGTATACGCGGATCACCGCGTTCTCCCACTTACTGCTCCGAGTTTTCTTTGCCCATCTAAGGACCATCTCTCTGTCCTTAAAACGGAGGAATCTCACCACTATGGCTCTAGGAATTTCTCCTGCTCTCGGTCCTCGCGCCATCACTCGGTATGCTCCCTCCACCTCCAGCGGACCCGCCGGGGCCTCCGCTCCCATTAACGAGTGCAGCATCGTGCTCACATATGCCCCGACGTCCGCTCCCTCCGCACCTTCAGGAAGGCCAAGAATCCTTAGGTTGTTCCTCCTCGCATTGTTCTCCAGCGCCTCCAGCCTTTCCACACATCGTTTATGGTGTGCCTCGTGCATCTCCGTCTTCACCACCAGGCCCTGTATGTCGTCCTCATTCTCGGCAGCCTTTGCCTTCATGACCCGAAGCTCCCGCTCCTGGGTCTTTTGCTCCTCCTTTAGCCCTTCGATCGCCTGTAATATCGGGGCCAACAGCTCCTTCTTCATTTCCTTTTTGAGTTCTTCCACGCAGCGTTTCAAAAACTCGTGTTGTTCAGGGCCCCATATTAAACTGCCACCTTCCGACGCCATCTTGGTTTTTGCTTGCCTTCCTTGCCGCTGCTCTAAAGGATCCACCGCAATCCGGCCACCTTCCTCTCCTTTTTCCATCCGTACCCAGGGGGGATTCCCTTCTGGTTCACCGCACAGTACTTTTAGCCGTTAAAATTGCCGTTGGGGCTCTTATTAAGAGCCCAAAAGTCCGTTACACCGGGAGCTGCCGAAACGTGCGACTCAGCTGGTCATCGCCGCACCCGGAAGTCTCCCTGGAGGGCCTTGATGACGGTGGTTGTGGTCATGTCTGGGCAGGGGATGGCGAATGGGAACCGGGAGTACTCGCCAATCACGTTCAGGAAATACGTGTTGCGGTCGGTGGAGGGGAGGGGGCCTTTGAAATCCATGCTGAGGCGTTCAAAGGGACGGGAAGCCTTTATCAGGTGCGCCCTCTCTGGTCGGTAGAAGTGCGGTTTACACTCTGCGCAGATTTGGCAGTTCCTGTTGACTGACCTGACCTCCTCGATGGACTAGGGCAGGTTGCGGGTCTTGATAAAATAAAAAGCGAGTGACCCCCGGGTGGCAGAGGTCCTCGTGGAGGGATCGGAGGCGGTCCACTTGTGCAGTGGCACAAGTGCCGCGAGACAGGGCATCAGGAGGCTCGTTTAGCTTCCCCAGACGGTACAAGATCTCGTAGTTGGAGGTGGAGAGTTCTATCCTCCACCGCAAGATCTTGTCGATTTTAATCTTGCACCGCTGTGCATTATCGAACATGAAGGCAACCGACCGTTGGTCCATGAGGAAAGTGAATCTCCTGCCAGCCAGGTAATGCCTCCAGTGTCGCGCAGCTTCTACTATGGCTTGTGCCTCTTTTTCGACCGAGGAATGGCGAATTTCAGAAGCATGGAGGGTACGGGAGAAGAAAGCCACGGGCCTGCTTTCTTGGTTGAGGGTGGCCGCCAGAGCGACGTCGGACGCATCACTCTCGACCTGGAAGGGGAGGGACTCGTCGATGGCGCGCATCGTGGCCTTTGCAATATCTGCTTTGATGCGGCTGAAGGCCTGGCGGTCCTCCGCCGACAGGGGGAAGGTTGTGGACTGGATTAGGGGTCGGGCTTTGTCTGCGTAGTTGGGGACCCACTGTGCATAATAGCTGAAGAACCCGAGGCAGCGCCTCAGGGCCTTGGGGCAGTGAGGGAGGGGGAACTCCATAAGGGGGCGCATGCGCTCAGGGTCGGGGCCTATAACTCCACTTCGCACTACGTAGCCTAGAATGGCTAGACAGTCGGTGCTAAACAAGCATTTATCCTTATTGTATGTCAGATTAAGGATTTTCACGGTCTGGAGAAATTTGCGGAGGTTGGTGTCGTGGTCCTGCTGGTCATGGCCGCAGATGGTGACGTTATCCATATACGGGAACGTTGCGCGTAAGCCGTACCAGTCAACCAGTCGGTCCATCTCTCGCTGGAAGACCGAGACCCTATTAGTGACACCAAAGGGAACTCTAAAAAATTGATAGAGCCGCCCATCTGCTTCGAAGGCAGTGTACTTGCGGTCACTAGTGCGGAAGGGTAGCTGGTGGTAGGCGGACTTGAGATCCACCGTGGAGAAGACCTTGTATTGTGCGATCCTGTTTACAAGGTCGGCTATACGGGGGAGAGGGTACGCATCCAGCTGCGTAAACCTGTTGATGGTCTGGCTGTAGTCAATGACCATCCTATGCTTCTCCCCGGTCTTTACCACCACTACTTGAGCTCTCCAGGGACTGTTGCTCACTTCGATGACCCCTTCCCCCAGCAGCCTTTGGACCTCTGACCTGATGAAGGTCCGGTCCTGGGCACTGTACCGCCTGCTCCTGGTGGCGACGGGTTTGCAATCCGGGGTGAGGTTCGCAAACAGGGAAGGCGGGTCGACCTTAAGGGTCGCGAGGCCGCAGACAGTATGGGGAGGTATAGGGCCGCTGAATTTAAAGGTCAGGCTTTGCAAATAGCATTGGAAATCCAGCCCCAGGAGGGTAGCCGCGCAGAGGTGCGGCAGGACATACAGGCGGAAATTGTCAAATTTCCTGCTTTGGACAGTGAGGTTCGCTAAGCAGAACCCCTTTATCTCCACCGAGTGTGACCCGGAGGCCAGGGAGATTCTTTGATTTACAGGGTGGGTGACAAGTGAACAGCGCCTTACCGTGTCGGGGTGAACAAAGCTTTCCGTGCTCCCAGAGTCAATCAGGCAAGACGTCTCGTGGCCGTTGATGAAGACCGTCGTTGTAGCTGTTGCGAGTGTCCGGGGTTGACTTTGGTCCAGTGTCACCGAGGCCAGATGAAGCAATTGCAAGTTCTGATCGGGCAGCGTGTAGTCGGCCGTGCTGGAGGCCTGGGGCCCCATCCAAGATGGCGTCACCCATGGGTCGCACATGGTGTCCGGGGATGAACAAGATGGCGGCGTTGATGGACAAAATGGCGGCGCCCACCCATCCAGGGGGGTTGCCGCGGCGGTCCATAGTCGCTGGAGACCGCGGCCACGGCGCGGGCCTGGCAGACCCCCACAAAGTGGCCCTTCCTGCCGCACCCTTTGTAGGCGGCGGTGCAGGCCGGGCAGCGCGGGCGGGGATGATTCGCCTGCCCGCAGAAGAAACAGCGGGGCCCGGCGGCGTTAGCGGGCCGTCTCGTAGTGCAGGCCTGCGGGGTCAGGGGGAAAGTCTGTGGGACTGCGGGGTGCCACACAGCCCAGGGGGCCGCCGCGCGGTCGGGCGCAAAGGACTGAGTGTTTTTGTAGCCAACATCCATGGACCCTGCCAGGGCCCGTGCCTCTCTAAGTCCCAGAGTGTCCCTTTCTAGGAGTCTTTGGCGGATATCTGGAGAGCTCATACCTGCTACGAAAGCATCCCTGATTAAAAGTTCCGTGTGCTCGCTCCCCGAAACGTGCGGGCAGCCACAGTTTTGGCCCAGCACCAGTAGCGCCCGGTAGAAATCTTCCAACGTTTCCTCGGGGTTTTGCCGTCTAGTCGCAAGCAGGTGACGAGCGTAGACCTGGTTTACAGGGCGGATATAATGTCCTTCTAGCAGTTCGATCGCGGCTGCATAGTTCTCCGCCTCCTCGGTAAGGGGGTAGATCCCAGGGCTGACCCTTGAGCACAGGAGATGCATCTTCTGTCCTTCCATGGGGTGCCTCCGGTCATCTCGAGGTAGCCTTTAAAGCACGCCAGCCAGTGTTTAAAAATTGCAGCAGAGTTCTCCGCGTGGGGGCTGAGCTGAAGGCACTCCGGTTTGATTCGGAGATCCATCCTTCCAGCTTAAGTTGTAGTAGATTAAATTGATGTGCAATCAATTACACTCAAGCCAAAGTGATTTCATAACTGAAGGCTTTAACATACTAGAACTCTTTCCCGAGCAGCTTCAATACAGAAACTGAAGGCTGCTGGGACGGCACCGTTTCTTATACTCCGCCTGTAGAAGGAGCTACGTACAACAGCCAATGGTAGACTCCTGGGTCTAACCAATGGTCATCAGCCTCTTAGGTACCACAATACCTGGTACTACCACAGTTACTTCTAGATTTCACAATTCCAAATCAGTCGTTTGGTAGTAACTTGAGTATTGCTGAAGAAAGAGACATGCTGTGAAAGCTTTTCATCTTGCACTCATCAGACCAGATGCAAGAATGGCAAATTTCCGTACTAGAAGAAACAAATGATAACCTAAAGGTTAAAATGAGTGAAGAAATGATGGAAATTAGTATTGGCAGAGATAAAGTATTGGAGACACTTAAGGAACTAAAATCCAACAAATCCCACGACCTGATGGCCCACACCCTGGATTATCAAAGAGATTGCTGCAGAGGTGGTGGATGTGCAAACAATTATTTTCCAAAATTCCTTCGATTCAGGAATGGCACCACTCGATTGACAGTTGTCAAATGTTACATTGCTTTTCAATAAAGGAGGGAGAGAGAAAGCAGTAAACTACAGCGCAGTTAGCCTAACATCAATTGTTGGGGGAATACTGGAAATTATTATGAAGGAAGACTTCACAAGGCACTTAGAAAAGCATGGTCTGATTAAAATAAGAAGACAAATGGTGGGTGGGATTTAATGGCCTCCTTGTGCCCGGCCTTGTGAGGCTGTTGAATCTCGTGAGAAGCCTCTTGCAAGATGAGCAACACTCGCAACATCTCGTGAGATTCAACCGAACCTCGTGAAATATCGCAATCTGGATCTCACCCTCACTGCATGCACTGGATTCCCCTGGTGCTAGGGCCCTAACGGCCTTGCCCGACAGGCCTCGCCAAGATGCTGTTTAGTACTTGTCATGATATCCACATTAACATATCATGGTGCAATCACACACACACACTGATGGACAGGTAGTTGGACCAACCAACACACACACAACATCGCAGCCAATCACCAGTGAGAGCACACGCACTATAAAACAGGGAACACCACAGTTCCCGCTTATTCCACCAGGAGATAGCTCAGAGCACAGAGCTCACAGCGTGCCACTCAGACATACACCATGTGCTGAGTGCCTCACTAAGATAGTGAAAGGGCTGGGTCCACAGGCTAGCTGGTGAAGTACGAACCACAGCCAGAAGTTAATAGTTATAATTGTACAGGACAATAAAACAGAGTTGTACCATCTACAACCGTGTTGGTTCGTTTGTGTATCGGAACTCCCAACACGACAGTACTGATCCACACAAACATGGACCAGGCATAACTGCACCTGGAGGGATCTCCCAGCCCTCTGGCGACCCTTGGGTGGTTGGGGACAGGGCAGTATGGTGCCCTGGCACTCCTGGCACCACCAGTCTGGCACCTTGACACTGCCACCCTGGCACTGCCAGGGGCCTGTGTGGCGCTGCCAAAGGTCAGATCTGAGGGGGGCCATGTCCATTGAAGGAGGGGGGGTAAGGGGGATATGAAGGATGTGGTGCTGTTAAGGGTGGGTATGAAGGGGCCTCATAAAGGTTGGGGAGGTTGAAGGAGGGGGTCCTGAAAGGATGGGTGGGGATGCCTGAAAAGGGGAGGCCCTCAGTGACCCCACAGCAAGGTATCCTCACTCGTAATGGCCATGTGTGCCTGGGGTGATATTGTCTGTGGGTGAGAGGTGTGGGGTGCCCTGAAGCTCACTTAGAGATCGGCGCAACCTTTCAAAATGGCGCCCCGATCTCTGAGGAGCTGGTCTTGCCGGCGAGTTCAGCTCCCCACTGCTGAACAAATTTCTAAGTGTGCCCTAGACCGGAGACAAACTCCCCAAGGCCCCAAGAAATGTGGGGGAATACCAACGTGGATCTCACCCATAAAACCGGCGGGAAACATGCCACCAAGCCCAAAATAACACTTGTAATTATTTTGTTGAATTCCACCTGGTATGTTGGCCTTTATTGCAAGGAGATTGGAGTACTAGAACAAAGAAGTTTTGGCCGAATTGTAAAGGGTTTTGGTGAGGCCGCATCCGGATTACTGTTGTACAGCTTTGGTCAACACAGTTAAGAAAGGATACATTTGCATTGGAGGCGGTGCAGCAAATTTCACCAAATAGGTGCCTGGCATGAAGGGGTTGTCCTATGATGAGAGGCTGAGTAAGTTGGGCTTATATCCTCTGGGTTTTGGAGCAATGACAGGTGATCGCATTGAAACCTACAAAATTCTGAAGGGGCTTAATAGGGTGGATATTAAAGGATTGTTCCCATTGGTCGGGAATTTAAAACACGGGGCGCAGTGTCAGGATAAGAGGCCAAATATTTAGGACTGAGTTGAGGAGAAATTTCTTGGCTGACTTCTCCAGTCGTCGGGATGCTCTGTTCCTGCCAGCAGCGCACCCCCGCCCGTGGGTTTCCCGGCAGCGTGTGGCGGCTTCCATGGGAAATCCCACTGACAAGTGGCAGGAGGAGAGAATCCCACCGCCAGCGAATGGCGCGCCGTCGAGGAACACGCGGCGGGGGAGGCCAAAGAATCCAGCCCCCTATACTTAAAGGGTTGAAAACCTTCAGAATTCTCCACCCTAAAGGGTTGTACTGCTCTGTTATTGAATTCATTTCAGGCTGGGAGAGACTGATTGTTGGTCATGAGGGAATGTGGGATCTGGGGAAAGGGTGAGAAAGTGGAGTTGAAGCCCAAGATCCGCCATGATCATAGTGAATGGTGGAGCAGGCTCGATGGGCCCTGAGGTGTACTGCTGCTCCAATTTCTTATGCTCTTATTTCAAAGAGAACAATTTATGCCACATGAGAAAAGGTGTGCTGACTGGTTGTCAAGTTGGCTCTGATTGCTGGACGTATTGTCATGGTATGTGCACCAGGGAGCTATTTCTTCACCCCCTCCCCCACATGCTTTTGTTTATTCAAAAAAGGCGCAATGTCTGGACGTGTTCTTGTCCCTGCGGAGGTCATGTTCCTGCATATGAATATATGTACCTTGTAGCAAGCATAAGTGAATTACATTGCAAGCCCATCTGATAATCTTAAATTAGATGTTAGTGTAATTCTCAGCACACTCGGATTATTCAGAGTGCTGCCCAATCATCACATCTACCTCCATGACCAAATCTTTCGTGACCTGTCCTAATGTGTGACCTATTATGTGGCGTTGTGCCAAACATTGCTTCGTAATAGTCCTTCAAAACATCATGGGATATTTTTCTAAGTTAAAGGTGCTGTATAGATGCCAGTTATTGTAGGATACTGAATTGAACTAACGTATGGGGAGAAGATTTGCACAGTTTGCACATATCTCCCCTCCTCCATCCCTCATAAACTTCAACTCATCTAAACCTGTGCTGCCACAACCCACATCAAATCCACTCACGCATCAGCCTCATCCTGGCATCTCCTTTAGATCTTACAATTCCTGAATTCTCTGACTTTGCATCCTCCTTCCTTTCACTCCACCTTTGGCAGCTGTGCCTTCAGTCATCCAGGTCCCATGATTTGAAATACCCTCTCCACACACCCTCACCTCACCTCCCCCTTCCCCTCTAATACCCATCTGTATGGACAGGCTTTTAATCACCCCATCTAATATCTGTAGCTCTGCATCCATTTCTTTTGATTGAGAGATCATTCCAGTTTTAGCTTCTTTCCAACCTCGTGGGACTTCCATGTGCTCCGGCTATCCCAGCATGCTTTTGATTTTCTAGTCATTATCGATTCTATGAAAGATGAGGCATGACACTGTGTTCTGGTTTCAGGACTTTTAATTATACAAATAGTTTGTGATGGAGCTTGAATTTCTCATCTCCTGTCCTCTCCATCAATAAGTCTGTCTATTTCCACCTCCAAAATATAGCCCATTTCTGCCCTGCATCAGCCCATCAACTGCCGAGACCCTCATCCAGACTTGACTATCCCAGAACTCCCCTGGCAATTCTCCCTTCTCACGTCCTTAAACTTGAGTTCATTCAAAAGCCCTGCTGCCCATATACTAACTTGCAGCAACTCCACTCACCCATTTCATCTGTGCTTGTTAATTTACATTGCCACCTGGTCTACCAACACCTTGGAATTTAAATTCTCATTCTTGTGTTCAAATCCTTCCGTGACTTCACTTCTCCCCACTTTTGTAATCTCCTCTAGTCCTTCAGCCGTCCAGGAACTCTACATTCCTCCTGCTCTCGCCTCTTGTGCATCGCTCATTTTCTGATTTCACTATTTTTGGCAATGTCTTCAACCGTCTGAACACCAACTCTGTAGCATCCTCCTTAAATCTCTCTGCTTCTCCAACTCGCTTGTTTCCTTTAAAATGCTCTTTATAATCTATCTCTTTGACCAACAATGCTAACGCACCCAGATTCAACTCACTGTCAATTTATTTGCCTTTGAATAAAACATCTAATTGAGCTTCAAAGTTGAAGTGCTAGAAATGCTTGTTGATGAAATGGCTGAAGTTTATGTCACTAAGGTAAATAATTCATGGTGTCTATGTTTACATACAAAAAAGCTTTTAATGGATTTAACAATCCTAAAGATAGTAATCCCAACAGTCAAATGGTTTGATCGTCTCCAGCTCTTAATTACAAGTGACTAATTACAGTGACAGTAATGACTTTCAATATGGTTCATCGGTGCCTCATCAGTCATCTCGGCGTAGATTTCCACACGGTCCAAACTTCTGAATCATGATATCAGGTTTACCTTTTCTGAAACATATAGAAAGCAAAGGTTAGGATGAGATCAAAATCTTAAACAGGATTATTGTTGGTAATGTATAATGCTCGAGTCTGACACTAATGATATGGAAGTAGATAGTGTTGTGGGCGAGGCTTTTTAGAACCCCAAATGTATCATGGAGTTCAACCAACCTCTCCCTTTAATGGATTTGTTGCTTTTCCTAGCACACGGCTTTTTCCCTTTGGTGTGAGATTACAATTATGGACACATGGGTATTTAAACACAAAACACTGTTTATTCCATGAACTCAACTGAACATCTTAAATAAATATTGGATCTCTTAACACCCCTTACTTCAGAGATAACTCAGAAAATATTGCAACAGTAAATAATTCCTTAAAATGTTCCTTCAAACTTCCAAGAGACTTAACACCTTTAAACAAAATCACATCAGGTTAAAGGCTTCACTATTATAAGTTTAAACCACCCAAATGATCCAGAGATAGTCTTTCATTGCAGAGGTCCAGCTCACTGCAAAACACAGACACACACACAGCTCTTTTCAAACTGCAAAACCAAAACTGCAAAATGGCTGACCTAAGCTGAGCTCCACCCACTCTATGACATCACTGTTTTCTTAAAGGTACATTGTTTAAACATCCAGTTCTTAAAGGTACTCTTGCATGACAATAGTTACAAGTATCCTAAATCGCACAGAATTCTGTTCGCCCATCACTCTTCTGCTCATTGGCCTACATACATTGGCCCCTGGCCCAGCAATGCCGCCATTTTAAAATTCTCATCCTCATGTTCCCATTCTTCCAAAGCCTCGCACTTCCTTATCTCTGCCAGCTTCTTCAGCCCTATAGCCCTTCAAGAACCGTGTGTCCTTCCAGTTCCAACCACTTGTTCAGCTTTCACCCAACCATTAGTATTAACACCTCAAACATTCCTGGACCTCTCCTCAAAAATTGCAGAAAGCCCCATTGTAGGTACGACACCTTATCTGAGATATAATTCATAGCGTGTTTGGAAAAAATGAAAGCATTACCAAGTCATTGCAATCTTACTGAAGGTTAAGTGAAAGAGGTAGGTTTTAAAGGAGAAAAAAAATTGTCTTTCCCCATCTCAAGGTGCCTCAAAGCTCGTTGGTGCAATGAAGTAAACTTTGAAATATGGGGTGGGATTCTCCCCAACACGGCGGGGCGGGGGGTCCCGGCAGGATGGAGTCGCGTGAACCACTCCGTCGTCGGGCTGCCACAAAGGTGCGGAAACCTCGGCACCTTTCGGGGCTAGGCCCGCCCCGGAGTGGTTGGCGCCCCACTGGCTGGCGTGGAAGGCCTTTGGCGCCACGCCAGCCGGGGCCAAAGGGACTCCGTCGGCCGGGAGTCCGCGCATGTGCGGGAGTGTCAGTGGCTGCTGATGTCAAACTGCGCATGCACGGGGGTGGTCACCGACACGTCGGCCATGGCGGAAGCTGACGGCCGCACGTAGGAAAAGAGTGCCCCCACGGCACAGGCCCGCCCGCGGATCGGTGGGCCCCGATCGCGGGCCAGGCCACTGTGGGGGCACCTCCCGGGGCGAGAACAGGACCCCGGAGCCCGCCCGCGCCACCAGATCCCGCCGGTAAGGGACCTGGTTGAATCCACGCCGGCGGGGCCGGCATAGAAGCAGCGGGACGTCGGCCCATCGAGGGTCGGCGAATCACCGGGGGGGGGACCCCGCCGACTGGCGCGGCGCGATTCCCGCCCTCGCCGAATATCCGGTGCTGGAGAATTCGGCGGCCAGCGGGGGCGCGATTCACGCCGGTCCCCGGCAATTCTCCGACCCGGCGGGGGGTAGGAGAATCCCGCCCATGGTCACTGTCTCCGGTTTTAAGGGAAGAGAAGGAGGTAGGGAGGAACTTTCAGGGTGTGGGACCCAGGTGGTTAAAGGCACAACTGCCTTCTGGTGAGGGGAGAGGATTTCCCAGAGTTGGGAAAACATTCAATTGCAGGGTGTGTAATATTAAATTGTTTCACTGCAGCTTGAAGACACCGTAGTGGCTGAAACTGTTGAACAATCTGGAAGAAACAAACTAAAATGGTGTCCATATGAGGGTAGAAATTGATCACAGTGCACAGATTGGCCAGCGTAAATTATACACTGGTCATTGAAATGCAAGGTGGAGCTAGGTGTATGCAAAAAACTGTTCTAATGGGGAAGGGCAGTACTTTTGTGTTCAAATCCCTCCACGTCATACTCCAGGAGTAGCAAAAACAGAACAAAGGATTAGGAATCCTGAATACATAGTCCCCTTCTCCCCAAAGGATTGTGGTAATGTCTATCTTTTGTACTTACGGCCCTGTCATCCTGTGTGGCTCATTACATGTGATAAGTAAAGTTACTGATCGCTATTTTCATTACCTAGTTGAACTACTCTACTGTTCTAACCTGCAGAGACCTACAGGGATGGTCCAATTATCCTCCCCGTAAGTCTCGTTGAATACAAGCTTCCCCATTGAGGGACGGGGGCCCATTAGCGGAGTAATGGGACTGGATTCTCTGTTTTGGGGACTACGTCCCCATGCCGTCGTGAAAACTGTGGTCTTTTACGCCAGGAAAACTGGCATCAAACGGCCACAGGTTCACCATTTTACTGGGGGCTGGCAGGCAGTCGTCATAGAGCTCGCAGCTCTAGCTGCCGATACGGCCCCCATGCACTTCCGGGTCAGAGGCCGCGCATGCGCACGGCGGTGACCTGCAGCAACCGCGTGTGCTCCATGGCAGACTCAGCCCGCGGACCTGGACCGGCAATATAGTGCCCCGCATCAACCGCTCGCGCTCCCCGGACTGCCCGCCCACATTGCCCCCAGCCCCTACCCGCCGATCAGCGGCTGGGACCTGATGTGTATGGTGTAAATAGTTGCTTAGCAATAAAAAACAAGTTTCTTTTCGCCTCTCGTTGTGGATTCCTCTGTGGTCACTAAATCTGCACAAGCTAAGATGGCAGCAAGGATGATGCTTCAGTCATCCTGAAAAATAAGTTCCCATCTTTTAGATAAAGCAGCATTCTACATTTCCAAGCTGCAGATATCTCTTGTCCATAAGGTGAAACTTACTGAACTGCATTGCAGAGATGGCATTCATTATCATAGGTGATCCCATCAGTTCCACAGACGGGGATATAGCTCTTCGGGCATGTTTGGAACAGCTCTCTTAGCTGATCACAAATGGGCTGAAACAGAGAACACAGTCACTTGTAGTCACACAAAGCTCTGAAGCAAAAGTGGAAAAGAAAATACATATGCGCGAGAAAGTAAACTGGTCACAACTCACCTCAGTGGCTTCATCAGAAAATGTGTATTCAGTAGCTGGAAGACAAAACACGGAGGGAAGATCACCATTGTGTGTGGGAACAACACATTGGAAAAATAAACTCAACTCCCAGCTCTGGCAATTTAATGGGAGGTTATTTTAGAGTTTGGATTGGAAGGTTACATCTGTCAACCTTTGGGTTCAACTTTTCACACCAAGGATATAGAATCATAGAATCCCTACAGTGCAGAAGGAAGCCGTTCGGCCCATTGAGTCTGCACCGACCTTTTGAAAGACCACTCTGCCTAGGCCCAATCCCCCACCCTATTCCTGCAACTCCACCCTAAGGGGCAATTTATCATCGCCAACTCAGCTAACCTGCACATCTTTGGACTGTGGGAGGAAACCGGAGCACCCGGAGGAAACCCACGCACACACGGGGAGAACGTGCAGACTCCGCACAGACAGTGACCCAAGCCGGGAATCGAATCTGGCACCTTGGAGCTGTGAAGCAACTGTGCTAACCACCATGCTACCCAATCTTTGTGAATCCCGCGACGCCGCTCCATGTTGCGTCGGGGTCGGCACGGAGACGGGAACCCACGCACATTCGTGAACTCGCGCCGGCCGTGGCGCGCCCGTATTGGCAGCTGGAGCGGTGTGAAGCGTTCCAGTGCCAGCCCCCTGTGCGGCGCCCGTATTGGCAGCTGGAGTGGTGTGAAGCGTTCCAGTGCCGTGCCAGCCCCCTGTGCGGCGCCCGTATTGGCAGCTGGAGCGGTGTGAAGCGTTCCAGTGCCGTGCCAGCCCCCTGTGCGGCACCCGTATTGGCAGCTGGAGCGGTGTGAAGCGTTCCAGTGCCGTGCCAGCCCCCTGTGCGGCGCCCGTATTGGCAGCTGGAGCGGTGTGAAGCGTTCCAGTGCCGTGCCAGCCCCCTGTGCGGTGCCCGTATTGGCAGCTGGAGCGGTGTGAAGCGTTCCAGTGCCGTGCCAGCCCCCTGTGCGGCGCCCGTATTGGCAGCTGGAGCGGTGTGAAGCGTTCCAGTGCCGTGCCCCCTGTGCGGTGCCCGTATTGGCAGCTGGAGCGGTGTGAAGCGTTCCAGTGCCGTGCCAGCCCCCTGTGCGGCGCCCGTATTGGCAGCTGGAGCGGTGTGAAGCGTTCCAGTGCCGTGCCAGCCCCCTGTGCGGCAACCGTATTGGCAGCTGGAGCGGTGTGAAGCGTTCCAGTGCCGTGCCCCCTCTGCGGTGCCCGTATTGGCAGCTGGAGCGGTGTGAAGCGTTCCAGTGCCGTGCCAGCCCCCTGTGCGGCACCCGTATTGGCAGCTGGAGCGGTGTGAAGCGTTCCAGTGCCGTGCCAGCCCCCTGTGCGGCGCCCGTATTGGCAGCTGGAGCGGTGTGAAGCGTTCCAGTGCCGTGCCCCCTCTGCGGTGCCCGTATTGGCAGCTGGAGCGGTGTGAAGCGTTCCAGTGCCGTGCCAGCCCCCTGTGCGGTGCCCGTATTGGCAGCTGGAGCGGTGTGAAGCGTTCCAGTGCCGTGCCAGCCCCCTCTGCGGTGCCCGTATTGGCAGCTGGAGCGGTGTGAAGCGTTCCAGTGCCGTGCCAGCCCCCTGTGCGGCGCCCGTATTGGCAGCTGGAGCGGTGTGAAGCGTTCCAGTGCCGTGCCCCCTCTGCGGTGCCCGTATTGGCAGCCGGAGCGGTGTGAAGCGTTCCAGTTCCGTGCCCCCTCTGCGGTGCCCGTATTGGCAGCTGGAGCGGTGTGAAGCGTTCCAGTGCCGTGCCAGCCCCCTGTGCGGTGCCCGTATTGGCAGCTGGAGCGGTGTGAAGCGTTCCAGTGCCGTGCCCCCTGTGCGGTGCCCGTATTGGCAGCTGGAGCGGTGTGAAGCGTTCCAGTGCCGTGCCAGCCCCCTGTGCGGCGCCCGTATTGGCAGCTGGAGCGGTGTGAAGCGTTCCAGTGCCGTGCCAGCCCCCTGTGCGGTGCCCGTATTGGCAGCTGGAGCGGTGTGAAGCGTTCCAGTGCCGTGCCAGCCCCCTGTGCGGCACCCGTATTGGCAGCTGGAGCGGTGTGAAGCATTCCAGTGCCGTGCCCCCTGTGCGGTGCCCGTATTGGCAGCTGGAGCGGTGTGAAGCGTTCCAGTGCCGTGCCAGCCCCCTGTGCGGTGCCCGTATTGGCAGCTGGAGCGGTGTGAAGCGTTCCAGTGCCGTGCCAGCCCCCTGTGCGGTGCCCGTATTGGCAGCTGGAGCGGTGTGAAGCGTTCCAGTGCTGTGCCAGCCCCCTGTGCGGTGCCCGTATTGGCAGCTGGAGCGGTGTGAAATGTTCCAGTGCTGTGCCAGCCCCCTGTGCGGTGCCCGTATTGGCAGCTGGAGCGGTGTGAAGCGTTCCAGTGCCAGCCCCCTCTGCGGTGCCCGTATTGGCAGCTGGAGCGGTGTGAAGCGTTCCAGTGCCGTGCCCCCTGTGCGGTGCCCGTATTGGCAGCTGGAGCGGTGTGAAGCGTTCCAGTGCCGTGCCCCCTGTGCGGTGCCCGTATTGGCAGCTGGAGCGGTGTGAAGCATTCCAGTGCCGTGCCAGCCCCCTGTGCGGCGCCCGTATTGGCAGCTGGAGCGGTATGAAGTGTTCCAGTGCCGTGCCCCCTGTGCGGTGCCCGTATTGGCAGCTGGAGCGGTGTGAAGCGTTCCAGTGCCGTGCCAGCCCCCTGTGCGGTGCCCATATTGGCAGCTGGAGCGGTGTGAAGTGTTCCAGTGCCGTGCCAGCCCCCTGTGCGGCGCCCGTATTGGCAGCTGGAGCGGTGTGAAATGTTCCAGTGCTGTGCCAGCCCCCTGTGCGGTGCCCGTATTGGCAGCTGGAGCGGTGTGAAGCGTTCCAGTGCCAGCCCCCTCTGCGGTGCCCGTATTGGCAGCTGGAGCGGTGTGAAGCGTTCCAGTGCCGTGCCCCCTGTGCGGCGCCCGTATTGGCAGCTGGAGCGGTGTGAAGCGTTCCAGTGCCGTGCCAGCCCCCTGTGCGGCGCCCGTATTGGCAGCTGGAGCGGTGTGAAGCGTTCCAGTGCCGTGCCCCCGTGCGGTGCCCGTATTGGCAGCTGGAGCTGTGTGAAGCGTTCTAGTGCCGTGCCAGCCCCCTGTGCGGTGCCCGTATTGGCAGCTGGAGCGGTGTGAAGCGTTCCAGTGCCGTGCCAGCCCCCTGTGCGGTGCCCGTATTGGCAGCTGGAGCGGTGTGAAGCGTTCCAGTGCCGTGCCAGCCCCCTGTGCGGCAACCGTATTGGCAGCTGGAGCGGTGTGAAGCGTTCCAGTGCCGTGCCAGCCCCCTGTGCGGCGCCCGTATTGGCAGCTGGAGCGGTGTGAAGCGTTCCAGTGCCGTGCCAGCCCCCTGTGCGGCGCCCGTATTGGCAGCTGGAGCGGTGTGAAGCGTTCCAGTGCCGTGCCAGCCCCCTGTGCGGCGCAGGATCGCTGATCTTAGGGGCCAGATGACACTGTTGTAAAACGCTCCGGCGTTTACGACGGCATCAACACTTAGCCCCAGGATCGGAGAATCCCACCCTTACTTTTATTAGGCGAGGGATATGGGGAAAACCTGGATACATGCAATTAAAATGGAAATGCTACCAAGTTTCAATTATTCAGCAGTTTCCCTACGACACATTAAGTGTTCTGCAATGGATTGATTGATTAAATCTGAACCTGTCCAGCTTCCCCCTCAGCTCCTCCCCCCTGTATCCTCTCAAAAAGCTCGCTGGAAACACTGGACACAAGGGATTCCCAAATATTCCTTGTGACTGCTGGTGAATGCACTGCATCAGACAGCACCACCTCAAAGAGGACAAGGGATGGAGACCATCATCGCCTTTCATGTCAACCCCTCTCCATTCCATTCATTAATTTACGTTACGGTCACAGAGGACAATCAACTGGGCCGTGTGCCTCTGCCTGAGAGGATAGCTACTGGGCACTAGCCACAATTTCACAATAGCAGCAGGCAGTGTCAAAACCTGTGAACCCAAACTCGTAACCACAACATTAATAAAAAGACATTGCTGGAAAAACTCAGCAGGTCTGGAGGCACCTGCGGAGGGAGGAGCACGTTTCAAGTCGAATCTCAGAACTGAGTTCCGAAGAAGACACGCATTCAACATGAACTCAGTTTCTCTCTCCACAGGTGCTGCTAGGCCTGTTGAGCTTTTCCAACGTTCCCTGTTTTTATTTCAGATTTATTGCATCTGCAGGATTTTCATGTTTTTTTAGTGAGCAGGAAATACTCGCACCCACTATGTGGCTGAGCAGAACTCCTTCTGTCTAGCGATGGGTGTACTCCAAAGTCCAGTACATTTCACAAAGCAGTTTTTAAAACAGAGATAGGAAATTGAAGAGCCCACAGTAGCTTGGCCAGCCATGATTGAATAGCAGAGCAGACTCGATGGGCCGAGTGGCCTAATTCTGCTCCCATGTCTTCTGGTCTTATGGAAGCCTGAGATCTACATCCGTTCAGTTTATGAGAGCTACTGTCTATTCAATATATTATAATATACGTTTGTTATGTGAATGGACAATTTGTCCATGGTGGCTGACTAGGTGCCATCCAGCCTAATCCCACATTCCAGTTCCTGGTGCATAGCCTTGCAATTTATGGCACTTCAAATGCAAGTCCAAGCACTTTTTGAATGCTATGGGGTTTCTAATTTTACCACCCTTTCAGGCAGTGCATTACAGATCCCCATTCACCCTGTGGGTGAAAAGATTTCCTTAGGAGACCCCTCAAAACCTTCTATCTCTTACACTAAATCTATGCCCCCTGGTTATGGACTGATGCATAATCAATTGCACAAAGACAAGAGTTGAATACAACTGAGGCTTTATTACACTAAGATGTGTGGCCTCCTGCAGCAGCTGGCGAAATGGCTGCTGTACGGGGAGAACACATATTTATACTCCGCCTACTGGGCGGAGCCAGCAGGCAGAGACTACCCCCGTACCTGTAGTACAGGGCCTTACCACACATCACCTAATATATACATCAGTGGTGACTACCACATGGACCCCTCAAGCAAAGGGAATAGAGCCTTTACTATCGACTCCAACTAGACCTTTTCCCTTTCTTGTTCACTTGCATCTTTCTTACAGTGTGGTGGCCAGGACTGCACCAGCTGTGGCCTAACTACTTTTATACATAACTTCCTTACTCCTCTATCCTAACTCAGCTAATAAAGACAAAGGCAGCAAGGGTATAGTATATATGACCCTTTATCAAAGCTTTGACAAAGGGTCATCTGGACTTGAAAGATTAGCTCTTTCCTCTCCTTACAGATGCTGCCAGACCTGCTGAGATTTTCCAGCATCTTCTCTTTGGTTTCAGATTCCAACATCCGCAGTAATTTGCTTTTATAAAGGCTATAGTATATACTCTGGACTTCAATGATCATCATCAAGAGTGGCTCAGTGGTACCACAACTGACCCAGCTGGCTGAGTCCTGAAGGGCACATTTGCCAGACTAGATCTGCAGCAGTAAAGAGGGAACAAGAAAGGGACAAACCTAAAATAATAATCATCTTTATTGTCACAAATAGGCTTACATCAACACTGCAATGAAGTTAGACATCACCAATCAATCTATCACAAATGCATCCATCCATGACAGTATTGATTGGAATGGCCACCACATAATGAGAATGAAATCAAAGCCCCATCTTTATAATGAGGACTGAATGCTGTATGGCACTGCCACTGTGTTAAACAGCATGGATTCAAAACAGATCTAGCCACTCAAAACTGTGCATCCATGAGGCCCTATGGACCATCTGCAGCAGAATTGTATTCAACCACAGCTGTTTCAATATAGCTACAACACTGGCATCTACCCAACCATGTGAATAATTGCCCAGGTATGTCCTCACCACAAAAAGCAGAACAGATTCAATCCGGCCAATTACCACCCCATCAATCTACTCTTGATCATCAAAGTGACAGAAGATTCAAGCAGCACTTACACAGCAATAGCCTGCTCTCTGATGTTCAGTCTGGATTCCGCCAGGTCCACTCAGCTCTTGGCTTCATTATTACCTTGGCCCACACATGGACAAAAGCGCTGAACTCAAAAGGAGAAGTGAGAGTGACGTCAGGGCAGCAGTTCACAGAGTGTGGCTTCAAGGAGCCCTTGCAAAACTGAAGTCAATGCAATCAGAGGGAAATCTCTCCACTGGTTGGAGTCACACCTAACACAAAGGACGGTGGTTATGGTGGTTGGAGGCCAATCATCTCAGCCGCAGGACACTGTTGCAGGAATTCCTTAGGGCAGTGTTCTGGCCCCATCCATCATCAATGACCTTCACGAGGTCAGAAATGGGGATGTTTGCTGATGATTGCACAATGTTCAGTGCCATTGCACAATGTTTTACTAACTCCCCAGATACTGAAGTAGTCCATATCCAGCAATACCTGGACAGCATTCAGGTTTGGGTGAGAAGTGGCAAGTGATATTCAGGCCATACAAGTGCCAGGCAGTGACCGCTCCCAACAGGAGAGAATCTAGCCACCTCCCCTTGAGATCCATTGGCATTGCCATTGTTGAATTCCCCACTATCAACGTCTTATGTGTTACCAGTGACCAGAACCTGAACTAAACCTGCCATATAAATATTATGGCTACAAGAGCAGGTCAGAGACTGGGAATTCTGCAATGTGTAACTCACCTCCTGACTCCCCAAAGTTTGTCCACCATCCATGAGACACAAGGTAGGAGTGTGTTAGAATACTTGCCTGGATGAGTTCAGCTCCAACAACACTCAAAAAACTCAGCACCATCCAGGCCAAAGTAGCCCGCTTGATTGGCACCCCATCCACCAACTTAAACATTCACTCCCTCCACCGCGGAACAGTAGCAACAGTGTGTACCATATGCAAGATGCACTGCAGCGACTCGCCAAGGCTCCTTCGGCAGCACCTTCCAAATTTACCTCTCCCACCTAGAAGGACAATGCCGAAGATGCCAGCTGCAAGTACCCCTCCAAAACACACCATCCTGAGCTGGAATTATATCACCATCCTTCACTGTTGCAGGCTGCAAATCCTGGAAAGCCATCTCTAACAGCTCTGTGAGTGTACCTGCAGCAGATGGACTGCAGCAGTTCAGGAAAACTGCTTAGCACCATCTCCTCAAAGGTAATTAGGGATGGGGAAGAAATGTTGGCCTTGCCACTGATATCCCATGAAAGAATAAAAATAAAAAGTGTCCTGTATGCCTTCTTGACCATCTTATTTACCTGTGAGGCCACCTTCAGGGATCTGTGGAGTTGGACTCCCAGGTTCCAAGGTGCCTCTGGCACTTATTCTATCATGGGATGTGGGCATCACTGGCAAGGCCAGAAATTATTGCCCATTCCGAATTGCACTTGGGATGGTGGTGCTGCAGTCCATGCACCGTAGTGACTCCTGCCACCACTCAAACTCTGACACCCAGAGTTCGAGCTACTCTAGGTGAGGTTTCCTGCGCGTGTAGACGTTCAGGCCATGACAAACATTTTGGGTTTCTCACATGACACAGGACATGCACCCCATGGGACTGAGGTTCCCTGCCAAACATCTACTTTCAAACTATTAACTAGAAACATTTGCCAGTTGCTCAAAAATCGGCTCCTTCCCTGGTTGCGATGTCAGTTTAGCTGTTGGAGGTGGAAATGTTACTGGAGGATTTCCTTCAGTAATGTCTTTCAGCAAAAGGGAACTTGCCATCCATTCTCTGTCTGACCCAAATGCAACTCCTGTATCACACTACATGGCTGACTCTTTATGGATGATAAATACACCCCTGTCCATGTCACCATCTTGCAAGAACAAGCTTAACAGCGTTGCTACCCCACTAACTATCCACGTCACCAACTCTACCCCAGTTCACAGTGACACTTTACCCTGGAGCCAGCCCTTTGAGGTAACTTTTGGGGCAGTGATACTCCATCTGGTCTGCTGCAAATTCCTTTGGTTCCTTGGTTTTGTTTTCTTTCTAAAAAGCTAAAGTAAACTAACATTGAAACATAGAAAGACGGAAGTTGAGGGGGGACCTCATTGAGGTCTACAAAATCATGAGGTATAGACAGGGTGGATAGCAAGAAGCTTTTTCCCCCAGAGTGGGGGACTCAATTACTAGGGGTCACAAGTTCAAGGTAAGAGGGGAAAAGTTTCAGGGCGATATATGTGGAAAGTTATTTACAAAGAGGGTGCCTGGAACACATTGCCGGCGAAGGTGGTAAAGGCGGGCATGATAGCGTCATTTAAGATGTATCTAGGCAGATACATGAATGGGCAGGGAGCAGAGGGATACAGATCCTTAGAAAATAGGCGACAGTTTTAGATAGAGGATCTGGATCGGCGCGGGCTTGGAGGGCCGAAGAGCCTGTTCCTGTGCTGTAATTTTTCTTTGTTCTTTGTTCTGTACAGAGCACCGGTCAGACCTCACCTGGAGTGCTGCATCCAGTTCTGGGCATATACCTCAAGAAGGATAAATTGGCCTTGGAGGAAGTGTATCACAGATTCACTTGAACAATACTGGGGCTTAGAGTATTAAAGTCATGAGAACAGGGCGCACAATGTTTACTGGTATTCCTTTGAGAATCGAAAGTTGAGGGGTGATATGATTAAAGTGCTTAAAATATTAAATGATTTGTTTGGGTAAATGCAGAGAAATTATTTCCTCTGTTGGGGCATCAAGAATAAGGAGGCATAATCTTAATATTCGAGCTGGGCTATTCAGAATGAGCTAGGTTATACAGCACAGAAACACATTGTTCGGCCCAACCAGTCAATGCTGACATTAATGCGCAACTCGACCCTCCTCCCATCGTTCCTCATCTATAACCCGGTGTCCCTTCTCTCCCTCATATACCTATGTAGTGTTAGCTTAAATGCATCTATACTATTCCTGCAAATATCCCGGGAGCAGCAAGTTCCACATTCTCACTACTCTTTGGGTGAAGAGGTCTCTTCTTAATTTCCTATTGGGTTTCTTAGTGACTATCTTATATTGATGGCCTTCGTTGATGGATCTTCCCCACAGGAGGAAACATTCTCTGTATCCACTCTCTCAAAACCTTTTAGAATTTTAAATGCCTTACTTAGGTCACCCCTCAGCCTTCTTTGTTCAATGGCAGAGTGATCCAGCCTGGCAAGTCTTTCCTGATTTGTACACCCATGAATTCCGATATCATCCTCTCATGAATCGCCTTTGCACCCTCTCCAGTGCCTCTATACCCTTTTTAGAATATGGTGACCAGAACTGTGTAGTCTAACCAAGTTTTATTACAAATCTAGCATAAATTCCCTACTTTTTAGTTATAACCATCTGGAAATAAACTCATGTTTCATTTGGTTTTGCTGTAACTCTATTAACTTGTATCGTGACTTCAAGTGATCTGTGTATTTACATTCACAGGTCCCTCTGCCTCTCTATCTACCCCCATATTTTCCAAGTAAAGTGGGGATCTCATTTTTCGTACCAAAATGCAATATTGCACTTACTTATCCACGTTGTTCAGGGGACATCTTTTGACCCAATGGGTAGTAGAAATATGAACTGAAGTAGATTAAGAAGTAGGAACAGGAGGGCCTTATAACTTTCAGGATTCAGCTGCCATTCAATGATATCATCATGGCTGAACCACCTTCCCACTTTTTCACCATTTCCCTTAACTCCCCTAATGCCCGAAATTGATTTCTCACGTTCCGGAACATAGTTAATAACTGTCTTGTTGGCTTGTGTGTGTTCCATCCAAGGTATTCACGGGCTCCATTTTCAAAGCTTCAAACATCAGTCTCCATTCCAGTCAGAATCTAAATCCGAAAGTGGGAGGCCCAGCGGAATGATCGGAGTCCAATTCATTGGTTGCTTCGAGATTATTTAACTTAAAATGATAATAAATAAAATCAGGTGATGGGAGGTATGAAAGTCCATGACTATAGACAGCGACATCATGGATCAAGAGAGAGGCAGTGGCGTAGTGGAATTGTCACTGGATTAGTAATCCAGAGACCCAGAGTCATTCTCTGGGCTCCGGGGTTCGAATCCCACACCCATGGCAAATGGTGAAATTTGAATTCAATAAAAACAAATCTGGGATTAAAAGTGTAAAAGGGGACCATGAAACCATTGTCGATTGTCATAAAAACCCATCTGGTTCACTAATGTGCTTTAGGGAAGGAAATCTGTCATCCATACCTGGTCTGGCCTACATGTGACTCCAGACCCACAGCAATGTGGTTGACTCTTAAATACCCTCAGGGATGGGCAATAAGTGCTGGCCCAGCGACGCCCACATCCCATGAACAAATTTTAAAAATGAAGAAGAACTTACCATCAGTGCAGAGAAAATATACGAAAAGAAGAGCAAAAGCCGAGCATGGTTTCATTCTTCAGCAGCACAAGCCCTGAGTCAGTAGCTTGCAACTTTCGTCTCGTACTGACACTTGTCTCTCAATATTACACCGTACAACACAGAGCTGGTCTATATAAAGGGAAGCCTGCTCAGTGACTCATTGGGCAATGCGAATCGTGCAGGAGGCAAATATAGAGTGAGGATGGCGGAGTGTTGTGTGTGAGGCAACAGATAACAGTAATATGCTGGAACAAGTGGTACAGTGTTGAACAACACAAGATGAACCTGCAAGGACGCGGTCGACTGATGGTCACCCACGGATACCATCGCTTCGCTAGAGTACAGTGAACTCTTTGTTATGCCCCAACGCTGAATGTAGCAAATAATGACAACTAGCTGTGTCCTTGTGTATAAACCAGGGTTGCCAGTATGTTATCCACAAGCCACACAAGGCTAATTGGGAATCCAGATGTGACTAATTGCAGTTTGGATTATTCAGTAGTATCATAGAAATATAAAATTAAAGAAGATGGAAGTATGCTGTTTAGCCCACTGTGCCTGTGTCAGCCCTTTGAAAAACTACCAATTGGTTCCACTCCCTCACCCCCATAGCCTGCAAAGTTTCTCCCTAAAAAATGCCTATCAATTGATCAACTTGTCCCTCGATTCGGGGATGACGTGTACTCAGGGCTTTGTTTCTGCCATGAATATTCCCGAGGCTGAACAGACGGATTCTTCACCCACAAATCTTTGGGCACAGGGGGCAGAACATCCAATGAGGCTGTGGGATTCGGAGTTCAGAGTTTCCTTCCTTCTCTGCCACCGCTCTGCCTCATCACAAAGGCATTTGGACTCAAAGCACGAAGCAGCTTGGTGGGCAAGTTGTGTCATTTTGAACGATTGTGAACAAACTCCTCTCAGTCATTAATGTCAATGCTGCCGTTATCAAGGAGAGCTTCAGAGTGTCATTGTAGCATTTCCTTTGTCCTCCCCTGAGACGTTGGTCATTTGAATGTCGAGAATACAGGACTTGGTGGGGAAGGTGCTTTTTGACCATCGGGACATCATCCAGTCCATCAAAACTGATTTTGCAGGAAATTTGCCTCAATGCTTGTGGGCCTGGCTTCAAAGTGGGGGGGAACGGGGGGACGGGGGACGGATGGACTAGTGTTTGTTCAATGATCCTTCTATTTAATCTGGAGAATGTGGCTGAGGTCTTGCTGGTGTATCCCAGATACATAGTCCAGGTCTCACTGTAGTACAGGAATACAGTGACAACTGCTCTGTACACCAGGACTTTGCAAAGCACCTGGTTGTCAAACACCCGCTGCCATATTGTAGAAGGCTGAACTGGCACAGCTGATCCGGTGTTGGATCTACACACCAATGGTGGCCTTTTGAGAGAGGTGACTACCAAAGTATGGGAATGCCCAACATGCTCCAGAGTCTCTCTTTCAACATATATGGGAGAAAGAATATTTGGCTGATCAGATGTGGGTTAATATATGAGTTTTGTTTTGTCAACATTTAGGGACAGGCCAAATCTCTTACATGAAGAAATCGGAAATAGCTTACAAATATGGTGCAGAGTGGGCAATGGCACTTCAGTCATCTGCAAATTGTTGATCATGAATGTATATGGTGGTCAGATTGGCATGGAAGCGACTGAGGTTAAAGAACCTCTCGACGGTATTTAATACTCACACCAAAGGGCAGTTGATCTTTAATGATGTGAATAGTCATTGTCAAGTAGCTTGTGAATGGCATGGGGGCTATCACACAACCTTGCCTGACACTGGTCCGGACTTTGAAGGGATAATAGATTGTAGATCTCCCACTATAGTTACAGTCATATCATCATGAAGCTGTTTTAGGATTGTGATGAAGCTTCTTGGACATCCAAATCCCTGGAGCACAATCGACAGAGCCTTGCAATTTATTAAGTCAAATGTTTTGGTCAGGTTGATGAATGTGACGAAGAGTTCCTGGTGTTGCTCTTGACATTTTTCTTGGATTTGTCTGGTAACCAAGACCATGCCAGAGGTTCCTCTGGAAGGTCTAAAGCCACACTGTGTCTCTGCGAGGATTTCTTCAGCCACAGGAAGTACGCTATTTGGGATCAATCCAATTTCTCTTTGAAAGAGATTATTGAGTCTGCTTCCTTTCAAGCAGTGTGTTCCAGATCATATTAATTCACCGTGTATAAAATATCTTCTCATCTTGTTTCAGTCTCCATTGCCAAACACCTTGAGCGGGATTCTTCCCTACCTGGCAGGGCGGGCTGTACCGGCGCCAAGGAGTAGCGTGAACCACTCCGGCGTCGGGCCTGGAAGGTGCGGAATCCTCCCCACCTTCAGGGGCTAGGCCGGCGCGGTTGGTGCCACGCCAGCCGGCGTCAAAGGGCCTCCACCAGCCGACGCGAGTTGGCGCATGCGCGGGAGCGCCAGCGTGTGCTGGCGTTATCCCAGTGCATACGCAGGGAGGTTCTTCTCTGCGCCGGCCATGGCGGACTGTTACACCGGCCGGCGCGGAGGGAAAGAGTGCTCCCATGGCACAGGCCCGCCCGTGGATCGGTGGGCCCCGATCGCGGGCCAGGCCACCGCGGGCCAGCCCCCCCCACCCCACTATTAAATCTCCCCTTAGTTTCCTCTGCTCTCAGAAGAACAGCCTCAGTTTTCCTAATCCTTCCATGTAACTGAAGTTCCTCACAACTGGTATTATTCTAGTAAATCTCTTCTGCTTCACCGTAACATTCTTTCTAAATAGTGGTGCCCAGAATTGGACACAATACTTCAACTGGGACCTAATCAGTGATTTATAAAAGTTTAGCGTAACTCTGTTTTATTCACAATGGTCCTTTCTGTCTCCAAATGGAGGAGGGAATGGGATTGGGAAACCTGAAATATTTAATTTAAAAAAATAAATCAGAACTAGAGGACTGAAGGATGTCCTGGATTGTAATGTTAGACTTTGTAGGCATAGGCTGCAGCCTGAAATTTAATGAAATGAGTAGTTGAACTTCAAAATGCTATGTAGCACATGCAAAGTGGGTCAGCGATATGGAAATAGATCTTAGTGCAGAACAGAATATGTATTGCTGTGTTTTGAACATGGAATTTTGTGGGGGATGGGTGGCCATTGGAATAATTGAGGAGGAATTTCTTCTCTTGGAGGATAATGAATCAGTGGAATTCCTTACCGAAGAGGCTGGGTCATAAGTATGTTCAAGGCTGAGATAGACAGACTCTTAATCAGTGAGAGAATCAAGGGTTACGGGGACAAGGCAGATTATATCAGATCAGCCATGATCTCAAAGGATGGCAGAGCAGACTCGATGGGCAGCACGATAGGATTGTGGATAGCACAATTGCTTCACAGCTCCAGGGTCCCAGGTTCGATTCCGGCCTGGGTCACTGTCTGTGCGGAGTCTGCACATCCTCCCCGTGTGTGCGTGGGTTTCCTCCGGGTGCTCCGGTTTCTTCCCACAGTCCAAAGATGTGCAGGTTAGGTGGATTGACAATGATAAATTGCCCTTAGTGTCCAAAATTGCCCTTAGTGTTGGGTGGGGTTACTGGGTTATGGGGATAGGGTGGAGGTGTTGACCCTGGGTAGGGTGCTCTTTCCAAGAGCTGGTGCAGACTCGATGGGCCGAATGGCCTCCTTCTGCACTGTAAATTCTATGAAATGGCCTACTTTTGCTCCTACGTCTTATGGTCTTATAATTGTCTGAAGGTGTCAAATATTGGATAAGGGTCTCAGTGGCAAATGAGTGGCAATTTTGCAGGGGTGGAACACGCTAATCGTTAGGATATGCGATTTAAAGTCCGGCCCAGTATAAAATAGAAGGCAAAGGATTTGCAGAATTTGTTCTAGTCTACGCTGGGAAGGGGCTGAATTCTCCACCTTGCGACGCCACAAACATGAACTGTGATCGGGTGGAGAATCTGGCATCCAGCCAAAATTGAGGTCTGTGGCTGGGTGCTGATTTCGGCGCCATGCTCCAGTCCCTCCCTTGCGGCGAAAGCGAGATTGATGCCCCATGCCACCAAGAGCATGCAAAACCGACATTTACATACATGTGATTAGTGGGTTGGACACAGTATGCTCCACCCTTCCGCGATGCTCCGCTCCTCTCAGATGAAGTCTTGCAGGTGTGAATTCGCAAGTATTCACAAACGAGGTGGGCACCATGGTTGCGGAGGGGGATTAGAAGGAGGCTAAAAAAAAATCACTGAAACCCCGTTGTAACAGTCGGGCTTGCTGGGAGATGGCTGCCTGGGCCGAGGGAAGTAGTGGATAGTGACTTGGTGCCAGGTCCGTGGACTTGGGGTGTTACCCTCGGAATAGCGGTGGCCTGCCTCAGACCCCCATTGCTTTAGTCTGTCTTTGGTGCTACTAACAGGCTCCTGGCTGTTCACACTGCTGGGTGCTGCGTGTGTGCCAGGTGTCATGTGAGAGTACCTTTAAGGCATGGATGTTTAAGCAATGTACCTTTAAGAAAACAATGACGTCAGAGAGTGGGTGGGGCTGAGCTCAGTCAGCCATTTTGCAGTTTTAAGTTTAGTTTCAGTTTTGAAAAGAGCTGGTGTGTATCTGTGTGCAGTGAGTTGGATCTCTGCCGTGAAAGACTATCTTTGGGTCATTTGGGTGATTTAAACTTATAATAGTGAAGCCTCTAACCTGATGTGATACTGTTTAAAGGTGTTAAGCCTCTTGGAAGTTTGAAGGAACATTTTAAGGAATTATTTACTGTTGCAATATTTTCTGAGTTATCTTTGAAGTAAGGGGTGTTAAGAGATCCAATGTTTATTTAAGATGTTAAGTTGAGTTCATGGAATAAACAGTGTTTTGTGTTTAAAAACCCACGTGTCCATAATTGTAATACCACACCTAGGGAAAAAGCCGTGTGCTAGGAAAAGCAACAAATACATTAAAGGGTGATGTTGGCTGAACTCCATGATACATTTTGGGGTTCGGAAAATGCCTCGCCCATAACACAGGTTAACTGGTTGTAATAATCCACAAGAGGCAGGAGTCCCGTCACCACACTAATATTTATTTGCAATAACTATTTACAAGTGCTGCTAGCATTCCAGTCAACTTAAGACTGCCTCACAAAGCTTACACAGGTGCTTATATGGACCCCCTCAATGAGCTACCATTGAGGGAGCTCATACTCCAATTAGCCAACTAATAATGCTAATTGGAGGTCATTAAACCCCCCCCCCCCACCCCTCTCAAGGTCTGAGGAATTCCTGCCAGCTGGCATTCCTCAGAGCTTCTTCCTGCTCTTCATGTCCGGGTCTGTCACCTCTGTCGTCCGCCGGGTCGTTCTCCGACGTGGGTGGGGTGTACCTTATAGGTGCCCGGCATCTAACTTTAGGTCTTTCAGCCAGTTCCGTCCTCTTAAGCTCGGTCCGGAGCCCTCTACTATCGTCAACAGTAATCTGAACAATTGTTTCTCATATTCCACGGGTACATGAGTCGTGCCTAGAACTTCCAGGGGTTCCCCCGTGTAGGCTTTAAGTTTCGTCGATGTTTTTGTTAGGGTTAGTGGCTGGAGTCCATCTTTGATTTTTTAAAAATGCTGTCACTCCCATTACTGATACGGCCGCACCCGTCTCTATTTCCATGATTGTCGGCCGACCGTTCACCCGTGGGGTAATCTTAATAGGTTCTGCTTTCTTCGTCGCAATATTATATAATTGTTCCCCTTCGGAGGAGGATGGGGCGTCTAGGTTGTATACTTCCCTGCATCCCCACCTACTATTCCTCTTTTGCCACCTCCTTCTAGGGTTTCTGTCGCTGTTACCCCACTCTGTCTGGTGCCAAAAACGGTCTGTGTCTGTTGGGGGAGCCTCAGCTGGTACTTCCCTCTGTCTCCAGTTAGTCCTGATGTAGAGATGCCGGCGTTGGACTGGGGTGAGCACAGTACGAAGTCTTACAACACCAGGTTAAAGTCCAACAGGTTTGTTTCGATGTCACTAGCTTTCGGAGCGCTGCTCCTTCCCCAGGTGAATGAAGAGGTCTGTTCCAGAAACACATATATAGACAAATTCAAAGATGCCAAACAATGCTTGGAATGCGAGCATTAGCAGGTGATTAAATCTTTACAGATCCAGAGATGGGGTAACCCCAGGTTAAAGAGGTGTGAATTGTATCAAGCCAGGACAGTTGGCATATATTTGTCTATATATGTGTTTCTGGATCAGACCTCTTCATTCACCTGAGGAAGGAGCAGCGCTCCGAAAGCTAGTGGCATCGAAACAAACCTGTTGGACTTTAACCTGGTGTTGTAAGACTTCGTACAGATAATTATATATTGGACTGTTAAATTATATTTTTGGAGAGTGTTACTTGTGATAAGGCAGTTGCCAATTAGGGTTAGTTTTCATTTTTGTTATTTATTATTTATTCATTTTCTGTTTATAAAATAGGTCATTGTTATTTGTGTTATAATATTGTGTAAAGGATGCACAATGTACTGCAATGAAGTTACTCTGAAATTCCCCTCATCACCACTTCTGCTCAGACCCTTTGGGCTAGTACTTTGCAGCTAATGGGGAACTTCTAAAATGTAGCCACTATTATAACGTAGGGAACAGTGGCAGCTAATTTTTGCACAGCAATGTCTCGCAAACAGGAATGAAATAAAGGGTCAAATCATCTGTTTTAGATGTTTGTTTAGTAAAATAGTCTGCCACCATAATGCAGTCTCCAAGACCCTGGCTAAATTTTTGATGGGTTCAGTGAGGTGCCAGGATTCATATCGCGTGATGCATTCCTGCCCCAATTTATACTTCGTCCAGCCAGATTACACTGACAAATCCAGGCCCATTTGTACCTGATTTTGAGGCAGCGGGAGCATTCATTGTGATATGTCACCCCATCAGTTCCACATACTGGTTCATATTTGCTGGGACATTTCAGATTTGTCTGCGTCCTCCCGCAGAGTGGCTAGAACAAAGAAGAGAATGACTTGCACAGGTTCGTAACTCTAGAATGATACATACAAAAGCATTGCTGAAATCGTAAGTGGAAATGTTTTTAATTTACCTGGACAGAATTTTCAGTCATGTCTGCAGCTGCAGCTGTGGGGAGAAAAATAAGTCAGTTCATTGGTCCAGTGGATTGTTGCAGATTAAATCAAATAAATATATCTTAAGGAGAGAGAAAGAGAGGAAAAAGAGAAAGTAAGAGCACAACACCTTTCCTGACCTCAGGGCACTCGAACTAAACCCCCTCACTGCCATCAGAGTACTTTGGAGGCATCGTTAATATTGTAATGATGGAAACATGAGAGTCAATTTGCACAGAGCATTCTCTCAAAATACAGCAAAGTGACCAGATGTTGGTTTGATTGATAAATATCATACAGGACATACTGTCGGTCTTTAAAGGATTTCCATGAAATATTTTATGTTCACTAGAGAAGGCAGTTAAACATCACAACACCTCTAACAGTGCAGTGCTCCCTCAGTATTACAGTGAAATGTAAATCAAGATTACGAGCTTAGGTTTCCGTATGGGGTTTGAGTTTATGGCCTTTGGTGTCATTGGGAAGAAAACTATCACTCAGCCAAGTTACCTCTAACACAAATGTAGCTGACGGCAGAAATCGGCTGTGTTCATCTAGAAATCTGGGCACATTTGCCAGAACCCTCTGTATTGCCTTTGTGTACATTTATTAGGTTGAGTTGACCGTTCTGTTTTATGCGTGACAAGAATCACATATAAATGGGGTGTAAATCAAAGCACCTTGGTAAAAGGCCATGGAAGCTGTGGCACCTGTGTGTTCTGCCCTTACCAGAATTGTATCGCTCTATCTATTGAGCCTGGCTCCTGAGCCAGGGGTGGTGGGGTGGGGGTACCCATACAGATGGTGTCACACTTCGCAACCACATGCCACGTAGGGCAGTCAATGGGGTGTGCAGCAAGATGGCTGCCTTGCAAGCTGTGGCAATGGCAGTCTGTGCCTGACGCCTTGGTCCCATGGGTGACCACCCCCATCCCATCCCCTGGTCACCCCCATCACACCCCACCCCTGCCCGTTCAGCGAGCCCTGCTAGTGGCAGGCCCGGCAGTCCGCAGTCTTGCCTCTGCATCACTTATCTCCTCTCTCTCCCTCATCAGGCACGGTGCCTGTTTCCCGATTTTTAAAACCACAAGTGAAATTTGCCATTGGTAATTTTACATGCCGGAGACGGAGGTGGAGGCGGAGAATCACAGAGGCCCCGGAGAATACCGGGTCAGGCCCGTTAATGATATGCGAACGGCGTTTACTTTACGTGGGGAGTAGAATGCATTGACGCCGCTGTCGAGGCGCTGGAGCATGGCATTCCGTCAGGCGCTCGGCGCCAGCCATCATTTCCGCCTCACACGCGATTCTGCACCCAATCATTTGTTCCGATTCCGTCTTCTACGAATGGAGAATCCCGCCCATGTCTTTCAAATGAAGACTGTTCTGATACTGTGGATACAAAGTGAATGTTTAGGGAAGAGCACGGGCTGAATTCTCCGCCATCGGGATGCTCAATTTTGCCAGCGCCCGGGGGTTTCCCGACGGCGTGGGGCTGCCCCACAATGGGAAAGCCCATTGACCAGTCGGCGAATCCCGACGGCGTGCTACACCAGGGGCGAAATTCTCTGGAAACGGCGTGATGTCCGCCGACTGGCGCCCAAAACGGCGCAAATCAGTCGGGCATCGCGCCGCCCCAAAGGTGTGGAATGCTCCGATCTTTGGGGGCCGAGCCCCAACCTTAAGGGGCTAGGCCCGCGCCGGACGAATTTCCGCCCCGCCAGCTGGCGGAAAAGGCCTTTGGTGCCCCGCCAGCTGGCGCGGAAATTACATCTCCGGGCGGCGCATGCGCGGGAGCGTTAGCGGCCGCTGACGGCATTCCCGCGCATGCGCAGTGGAGGGAGTCTCTTCCGCCTCTGCCATGGTGGAGACGGTGGCGAAGGCGGAAGTGAAAGAGTGCCCCCACGGCACAGGCCCGCCCGCGGATCGGTGGGTCCTGATCGCGGGCCAGGCCACCGTGGGGGCACCCAGCGGGGCCAGATCGCCCCGCGCCGCCCCCCAGGACCCCGGAGCCCGCCCGCGCCGCCTTGTCCCGCCGGTACGGTAGGTGGTTTAATCTACGCCGGCGGGACAGGCATTTTAGCGGCGGGACTTCGGCCCATCCAGGCCGGAGAATCGCGGAGGGGAGGGGCCCGCCAACCGGCGCGGCGCGATTCCCGCCCCCGCCGAATCTCCGGTGGTGGAGAGTTCGGCAACCGGTGGGGGCGGGATTCACGCCAGCCCCCGGCGATTCTCCAACCCGGCGGGGGGTCGGAGAATCTCGCCCCAAAAATCTGGTGCGACAGAGAAACCCGCCCCCGAACTAGAGGCCATCAGAGAGGGGGCCGGATTCTCCATTTTTGAGACTAAGGGCTGGATTCTCCAATCAACGACACCAAAATCACATTTGCAGATCGGCCGGGGAATCCATTTTTACGTCGGACTAGGGGGGCGGTGCTGTTTTTTGATGCTCCGCCCCCTCAAATACGGCGAGTACGACGCACTCTGTCAGGACGGCCTCAGGATGTCACCTGAGGCCCTCCCCCGATTCTCCGCCCCCTATGGGCTGAGACCCGACGGTGTGGGGCGTGTAGCCTCTGACTTTTTGGGGACTGCGCCCGGCCTGCGCCATATTGTACGGTCTGGCTGCCGCAGGTCGCCGCTGTGCGAATGCGCGGCCACAGACCCGGCCATTCTGCGTCCGTATCGGCAGTAAAGCTGGGGACTTTATGTGGTGGAGCATCGGTGCGGGGGAGTCGCTGACTTTCAGGCCATAAGACAGACCGATCCTTCGGACATAGCCGCAGAATCGGAGAATCCAGCTCTAAGTGTTGACCCCAGGGCAAGATTGGTGGACCTATATGACAGCAAAATTGGCAGTGCGCCTGGACCAACCGTTAGGGGGCGAGCACCAGAATCGAGTGGAACACGACCGATTCCAATGAAAAATAGTGGGCAGGATTCTCAGTGAGCCTACTCCGAACTCGGGGCGTGGGTTCGGACGGAGAATAGCTTTTGAATCCAAATCGCGATGCGTATGTTAAACACTGTTGCATATCATTAGTGGGCCCACCCACGATTCTGTGTGTGTGGGGTGTGTGTGGGAGTGTGTGTGGGAGTGTGTGTGGGAGTGTGTGTGGGGTGTGTGTGGGAGTGTGTGTGGGAGTGGGTGTGGGGTGTGTGTGGGAGTGTGTGTGGGGTGTGTGTGGGGTGTGTGTGGGAGTTTGTGTGGGGTGTGTGTGGGAGGGTGTGTGGGGAGTGTGTGGGAGTATGTGTGGGAGTGTGTGTGGGGTGTGTGTGGGGTGTGTGTGTAGGAGTGTGTGTGGGAGTGTGTGTGTGGGAGTGTGTGTGGGAGTGTGTGTGGGGTGTGTGTGGGAGTGTGTGTGGGTGTGTGTGGGGTGTGTGGGAGTGTGTCTGGGAGTGTGTGTGGGAGTGTTTGTGGGGTGTGTGTGGGAGTGTGTGTGGGGTGTGTGTGGGAGTGTGTGTGGGGTGTGTGTGGGAGTGTGTGTGAGGTGTGTGTGAGGTGTGTGTGGGAGTGTGTGTGGGAGAGTGTGTGGGAGTGTGTGTGGGGTGTGTGTGGTAGTGTGTGTGGGGTGTGTGTGGGAGTGTGTGTGGGAGTGTGTGTGTGTGGGAGTGTGTGTGGTGTGTGTGGGAGTGTGTGTGGGAGTGTGTGTGGTGTGTGTGGGAGTGTGTGTGGGAGTGTGAGTGGGAGTGTGTGTGGGAGTGTGTGTGGTGTTTGTGGGGAGTGTGTGGGAGTGTGTGGGAGTGTGTGTGGGAGTGTGTGTGGGGGGGGTGTGGGAGTGTGAGTGGGAGTGTGTGTGGGAGTGTGTGTGGGGTGTGTGTGGGAGTGTGTGTGGGAGTGTGAGTGTGTGTGGGAGTGTGTGTTGTGTGTGTGTGGGAGTGTGTGTGGGAGTGTGTGTGGGGGTGGGGGTGGGAGTGTGTGTGAGGTGTGTGTAGGAGTGTGTGTGGGAGTGTGTTTGGGCGTGTGTGTGGGATGTGTGTGGGAGTGTGTGTGGGAGTGTGTGTGGGGTGTGTGTGGGAGTGTGTGTGGGAGTGTGTGTGGGAGCGTGTATGGGAGTGTGTGTGGGGTGTGTGTGGGAGTGTGTGTGGGAGTGTGTGTGGTGAGTGTGTGTGGGGCGTGAGTGGGAGTGTGTGTGGGAGTGTGTGTGGGGTGTGTGTGGGAGTGTGTGTGGGAGTGTGTGTGGGAGTGTGTGGGGTGAGTGTGGGAGTGTGTGTGGGGTGTGTGTGGGGTGTGTGTGGGAGTGTGTGTGTGGGAGTGTGTGTGGGAGTGTGTGTGGGGTGTGTGTGGGAGTGTGTGTGGGAGTGTGTGTGGGGTGTGTGGGAGTGTGTCTGGGAGTGTGTGTGGGAGTGTTTGTGGGGTGTGTGTGGGAGTGTGAGTGGGAGTGTGTGTGGGGTGTGTGTGGGAGTGTGTGTGGGGTGTGTGTGGGAGTGTGTGTGAGGTGTGTGTGGGAGTGTGTGTGGGAGAGTGTGTGGGAGTGTGTGTGGGGTGTGTGTGGTAGTGTGTGTGGGGTGTGTGTGGGAGTGTGTTTCGGAGTGTGTGTGTGTGGGAGTGTGTGTGGGAGTGTGTGTGGTGTGTGTGGGAGTGTGTGTGGGAGTGTGTGTGGTGTGTGTGGGAGTGTGTGTGGGAGTGTGAGTGGGAGTGTGTGTGGGAGTGTGTGTGGGGTGTATGTGGGAGTGTGTGTGGGAGTGTGTGTGGGGGGTGTGTGGGGGTGTGTGGGAGTGTGTGTGGGAGTGTGTGTGGGAGCGTGTGTGGGAGTGTGTGTGGTGTTTGTGGGGTGTGTGTGGGAGTGTGTGGGAGTGTGTGGGAGTGTGTGTGGGAGTGTGTGTGGGGGGGGTGTGGGAGTGTGAGTGGGAGTGTGTGTGGGGTGTGTGTGGGAGTGTGTGTGGGAGTGTGAGTGGGAGTGTGTGTGGGAGTGTGTGTGGTGTGTGTGTGGGAGTGTGTGTGGGAGTGTGTGTGGGGGGGGTGGGAGTGTGTGTGGGGGGGGTGGGAGTGTGTGTGATGTGTGTGTAGGAGTGTGTGTGGGAGTGTGTGTGGGCGTGTGTGTGGGGTGTGTGTGGGAGTGTGTGTGGGAGTGTGTGTGGGGTGTGTGTGGGAGTGTGTGTGGGGGCGTGTATGGGAGTGTGTGTGGGAGTGTGTGTGGGAGTGTGTGTGGGGTGTGTGTGGGAGTGTGTGTGGGAGTGTGTATGGGAGTGTGTATGGGAGCGTGTGTGGGAGCGTGTGTGGGAGCGTGTGTGGTGTTTGTGGGTGGGGTGTGTGTGGGAGTGTGTGTGGGAGTGTGTGTGGGAGTGTGTGTGGGTGTGTGTGTGGGAGTGTGTGTGGGAGTGTGTGTGGGGTGTGTGTGGGAGTGTGTGTGGGAGTGTGTGTGGGGTGTGTGTGGGAGTGTGTGTGGGAATGTGTGTGGGAGTGTGTGTGGGAGTGTGTGTGGGAGTGTGTGTGGGTGTGTGTGTGGGAGTGTGTGTGGGTGTGTGTGTGGGAGTGTGTGTGGGGTGTGTGTGGGAGTGTGTGTGGGAGTGTGTATGGGAGTGTGTATGGGAGCGTGTGTGGGAGCGTGTGTGGTGTTTGTGGGTGGGGTGTGTGTGGGAGTGTGTGTGGGAGTGTGTGTGGGAGTGTGTGTGGGGTGTGTGTGGGAGTGTGTGTGGGAGTGTGTATGGGAGTGTGTGTGGGAGTGTGTGTGGGAGTGTGTGTGGGGTGTGTGTGGGAGTGTGTGTGGGAGTGTGTGTGGGAGTGTGTATGGGAGTGTGTATGGGAGCGTGTGTGGGTGTGTGTGTGGGAGTGTGTGTGGGAGTGTGTGTGGTGTGTGTGTGGGAGTGTGTGTGGGAGTGTGTGTGGGGGGGGTGGGAGTGTGTGTGATGTGTGTGTAGGAGTGTGTGTGGGAGTGTGTGTGGGCGTGTGTGTGGGGTGTGTGTGGGAGTGTGTGTGGGAGTGTGTGTGGGGTGTGTGTGGGAGTGTGTGTGGGAGCGTGTATGGGAGTGTGTGTGGGAGTGTGTGTGGGAGTGTGTGTGGGGTGTGTGTGGGAGTGTGTGTGGGAGTGTGTATGGGAGTGTGTATGGGAGCGTGTGTGGGAGCGTGTGTGGGAGCGTGTGTGGTGTTTGTGGGTGGGGTGTGTGTGGGAGTGTGTGTGGGAGTGTGTGTGGGAGTGTGTGTGGGGTGTGTGTGGGAGTGTGTGTGGGAGTGTGTGTGTGTGTGTGGGAGTGTGTGTGGGAGTGTGTGTGGGAGTGTGTGTGGGAGCGTGTGTGGGAGTGTGTGTGGGAGTGTGTGTGGGAGCGTGTGTGGGAGTGTGTGTGGGAGTGTGTGTGGGTGTGTGTGTGGGAGTGTGTGTGGGTGTGTGTGTGGGCTGTGTGTTTATGCGCGGCTGCAGCTTGTCAGCCTCCCGAGTGTCAATCACGGACCTGACGAATCCCGCACCGTTTTTCATTTGAATCGATGGTGTTCCACGCGGCACTGGTGCTAGCCCCTCAGCAGTAGCGGAATCGGTGCAGGTGCGTTGCCGATTTTCCTGTCGTACAAGTCCACGGATTCTCCGTCGGCGTCGGCACCTATTCGCAGAACCGGAGAACCCAGCCCAGTGTCTGATTTGCCAGATTCGGGATTGACACTCGAGAGGCTGACAAGCCGGAGCCGTACATAAGCACTCCAAACCCCACACACACCATTCCAGCCAACAAGGTGGCAGCAAGACGAGTGGCACCACCTTTCGCTAATGCTGAACTGAAGACCCTGCTAAATGCTGTAGAGGAGAGGCGGGCCACCTTGTACCCCGGGTGGAAAGGAAGTTGCCAGCCGTCGTTGTTCACTGGGTCTGGATACAGGTGGCAGAGGTCGTCAGTGATGTGGACAACACCACGAAAACTGCATCACCTTCTCAGGGCGGCGAGGGTGAGTAGGCAGCACTGTGCCCCTAGCACCAAGTCCCCACCCCACCCCTAGCACCGAGTCCCCACCCACTCCCATCGATTGTGGAGAGGCAGTTGCAGAGCCAGGGACCACATGAGGGGTTGTCGGCGAGCATCCAGCACCTGCAGGTGCAGTTGGAGGAGTCCAAACCCGTGCAGGAGCAGGAGGTGGTGTCGACCATGTGTGCCACCCAGCCCTGCACCGCATGGGTGACGTCCGTAGTGGAGGCCTTTGGGACAAAGGTTTCAGCCATGGGTCAAGATGCCCAAGGCCTGGGGCACTCTGTGCAGGCGGTGGCCGAGGCCCAGGCCAGGCCTATCACAGGCGACCAGATACCAGAGCCACCTGGTCATTGCAGCAGCGCTCCAGGGCTTGGCCCAGTCACAATGGCCGACGTGGCACAGACACAGAGGGAGATGGCCCTGTCCCAGAGGAGATGGTGCAGTCACTGGCTGATGGAGCACAGACCCAGAAGGTGGTGGCACCGTCGCAGCGTGATGTGACGCAGTCACAGATGGCGATGGTCAACTCCCTGTGCTCCATGGCTGCGAGGATGCAGACCCTGGTCGAGATGAGAGTGGGCCTCCAAGACTGGCAGTGCCAGGTGGCGCGGGGACTTCAGGGGATGGCTCCGCTCGCACCCCTGTCCCATGGAGTAGATCGGGGGCCATCAGGCTCTCCGAGGGAGGAGGAGGTGATGGGGCCTGTGCTGACGACTCCCGCAGGGGGGGGGGATAGAATTTACAGTGCAGAAGGAGGCCATTCAGCCCATCGAGTCTGCACTGGGCCTTGGAAAGAGCACCCTACCTAAGCCCACACCTCCACCCTATCCCCATAACCCTGTGACCCCACGTACCCTGTTTGCACACTAAGGGGCAATTTAGCATGGCCAATCCTCCGAACCTGCACATCTTTGGACTGTGGGAGGAAACCGGAGCACCCGGAGGAAACCCACGCAGACACGGGGATAACGTGCAGACTCCACACGGACAGTGACCCAAGCCGGGAATCGAACCTGGGACCCTGGAGCTGTGAAGCAACTGTGCTACCACTGTGCTACCGTGTCCGATGCTGGAACACCCAGCGCCTCGGACTCCCTCCCTCCTGTCCCTGCCGCATCACATGGGCAGTGGGCAGAATGGAGCGGCACCAACGCCATCTGAGACACCAGACCAGTAGCCGGACCCCGTTGACCCAAGAAGACGGCCGCCAAAGGAGACCCAAGTCACAGGGCTCGAATCGCAGCAGGCTGCCTCCACTCTTGATGTACCACCTGGGGATCCACCTGGATGTAGCGTTAGGGAGCGCAAGGCCAGAAAGGTAGACACCAGTTAGGATGGTAAGGGTGCAGCACATAAGATAGCGATAGGAGCTAGAGCACAAACCTGTGCATATATGTTCACAATAAACACATGTTTTACTCTGTCACAAGCTGCCTCGGTGCCCGTCAGCAGATTGTGAGGGATGGTCTGGTCTGGGCTGGTCTGGGCTGACTGCAGAGGGGGCACAGGAGGCGGAGGGTGGGGAATGGGTGGATGCTGTGGGTGGGCTTGGCCCAGGGACTGCAGTTCTGGGGTCCCCACCCTCCCACCTCGTCCCCACCATTCCCACCTCTGCCATCCCAGGGATTCGACGGGTCCTTGTGATGGAATGGTCAGTTCGCATGCAGGGATCACCCAGGTGGACCGAGTAAAGTGCTACCATGGGCAGGAGTCAGAGGTTGCTGAGCAATGCAGAGGGCCAGAGCTCATCCCAGAAGCGGGTTGTCATCATCCTTTATCCCATGGGCAAGACCTGCTGTTACTGCCAACCCAGGGCGCTCACCCCGTAGCCAGTGAGGCACGATCAATTTGACTGGAGACGAAGTTGAATCCAAACTGAGGCTTTATATTTATACCCCGCCTCCTGGGCGGAGCTAGCATGCAGGGGCCCAGGTGAACCTGTAGTGCAGGTTCTACCGTACAACCCTTAATATAGGAACACAGTGGTTTACCACATTCACCCCCTGTGAAAGTTGAGTCCGGCGGGGGGGGGGGGGGGGGGGGGGGGGGGCGGGGGGTGGGGGGGGGGGGTGGATTACTATATACAATTAGAAATTTTAATATTTACAGAGCAGCAAAAAAAATGTCTCTTGGCATCCGGCGGGCCGGTCAGAGGTTCAGCCGGTCCGGTGCCTTGATGGTTCTTTGAGATCGACGAAGTGGTGACGGCGATGTGGGCGCTGTCGTGGTCGAAGATGACTCTGGGAGCGTGCCCAAATCCTCTTCATCGACAGGCGTGGGCAGGGGGAGGACGGACGGTCCTAGGGGGGGTGATGGGAGCGGCGGGGGAGGGGAGGGTGCTGACGGGGGCGACAGGGGTGGTGTGGGGGTGGAACCTGCTGGTGCCAGGTCCCTGAGGGAGACGGTATCCTGGCGGCCGTCGGGGAACGCCACGTAGGCGTACTGTGGGTTTGCGTGGAGCAGGTGCACCCTCTGCACCAACGGATCCACCTTGTGGAGCCGCACATGTTTACAGAGAAGCACGGTTCCCGGAGTTGTAAGCCAAGTTGGGAGTGATACCCCGGATGTGGACTTCCTGGGGAAGGCAAAAAGACGTTCATGTGGTGTACTGTTAGTAGCAGTGCAAAGTAATGAGCGAATGGAATGTAGCGCATCAGGGAGGATCTCTTGCCTGTGGGAGGCCGGGAGATTCTTGGACCGCAGGGCCAGCTATATGGCCCTCCATACCGTCCCATTCCCCCTTTCTACCTGTCAATTTCCCCGGGGGTTGTAGCTTGTCGTTCTGCTGGAGGCGATCCCCCTGCTGAGCAGGAACTGACGTAGCTCATCATTCATGAATAAGGATCCCCTGTCACTGTGGATGTAGGCGGGGAAGCCGAACAGAGTGAAGATAGAATTAAGGGCTTTAATGACGGTGGCAGACGTCATGTTGGGGCATGGGATGGCGAAGGGAAACCGGGAGTATTCATCGATCACACTGAGGAAATATGTGTGTCGATCGGAGGAGGGGAGGGGGCCTTTGAAATCCACGCTGAGGCGTTCAAAGTGGCGGGAGGCCTTCACCAGGCGCGTGCGGTCCGGCCGGTAGAAGTGCGGCTTGCACTCCACACAGACCTGGCAGTCCCTGGTGATTGTCCTTACTTCCTCGACGGAGTAGGGCAAATTTCGTGCCTTAATGAAATGGTACAACCGAGTGACCCCTGGGTGACAAAGGCTGTCGTGCAGGGCCCGGAGTCGGTCAACCTGTGCGCTGGCACATGTACCTCGGGATAGGGCATCTGGGGGCTCGTTGAGTTTGCCAGGGTGATACTTAATCTCGTAATTATAGGTGGAGAGCTCAATCCTCCACCGCAAGATTTTATCATTTTTGATCTTGCCCCGCTGTGTATTGTTGAACACTGACCGTTGGTCAGTGAGGAGAGCAAATCTCCTGCCGGCCAGGTAATGCCTCCAATGTCGCACAGCCTCAACGATAGCCTGGGCCTCTCATTCGATGGACGAGTGCCGAATTTCGGAGGCATGGAGGGTGCGGGAAAAGAATGCCATGGGCCTCCCTGATTGAGGGTGGCGGCAAGGGCGACGTCCGATGCGTCGCTTTCTACTTGGAATGGAAGTGTTTTGTCTACAGCGTGCATTCCAGCTTTGGCAATATCAGCTCTGATCCAGGCGAAGGCCTGTTGGGCCTCGGCTGTCAGGGGGAAATGAGTGGATTATGAGTGGGCGGGCCTTGTCCGCATAGTTTGGGACCCACTGCGCGTAATATGAGAAGAACCCCAGGCAACGTTTGCGGGCCTTGGGGCAGTGGGGGAGGGGGAGTTCCATGAGGGGGCGCATGCGGTCGGGATCGGGCCCCAGAACTCCGTTCTGGACCACGTAGCCGAGGATGGCTAAGCGGTTTGTACGGAACACACACTTCTTGTTATACGTTAGGTTGAGGAGAGTGGTGGTGCGGAGAAATTTAGCAAGGTTGGCGTCGTGGTCCTGCTGGTCATGGCCGCAGACGGTCACATTGTCTAGGTACGGAAACGTGGCCCGCAAGCCGTACCGGTCGACCACTCGGCCCATCTCCCTTTGGAAGACCGAAACCCCGTTGGTGACGCTGAAGGGGACCCTAAAGAAGTGATATAGCCGGCCTTCTGTCTCGAAGGCGGTGTATGGACGGTCCGATTTACAGATGGGGAGCTGGTGGTAGGCGGATTTCAGGTCCACCGTTGAGAAGACCCGGTACTGTGCAATCTGGTTAACCATGTCAGATATGCATGGGATGGGGGTACGCATCGAGCTGTGTGTACCTGTTGATGGTCTGGCTGTAGTCCACAACCATTCGGTTTATCTTCCCAGATTTAACCACTACCACTTGAGCTCTCCAGGGGCTGTTGCTGGCCTCGATGATGCCTTCCCGAAGGAACTGCTAGACCTCAGACCTGATGAAGGCCTTATCCTGGGTGCTGTACCGTCTGCTCCTGGCGGTGACGGGTTTGCAATCTGGAGTTAGATTGGCAAAGAGAGAAGGAGGGTCGATCTTTAGAGTCGCGAGGCTGCACACAGTGAGGGGTGGTAAGGGTCCGCCGAATTTAAGGGTCAGGCTCTGGAGGTTGCACTGGAAATCCAGGCCGAGGATAAGTGCAGCGCAGAGGTTAGGGAGGACGTAGAGGCGAAAGCCGTGGAACTCTATGCCTTGGACTGTGAGCGTGACCATGCAGTACCCCCGGATCGCTACACGATGGGATCCGGAAGCCAGGGAGATTTTTTGATTGGTCAGGTGCACCTTAAGGAAGCAGCGCCTTACCATATTTGGGTGTACAAAGCTCTCGGTGCTCCCGGAGTCCAGTAGGCAGGAGGTCACATGGCCGTTGACTTTCACGCTGGTGGATGCGTTGGTCAAGTTATGTGGTCGAGACTGGTCGATTGCCATGGAGGCGACCCGTGGTTGATCGTCGGGTAGTGAGGCGGCCGTTGAGTTGAGGTCCTGGAACGGCGTTGGTGTCCATGTGCTGTGGGGTGGACAAAATGGCGGCGTCCGGAGATCCTGGGGATTACAAAATGGCGGCGCCCACGGAATGCACGTTGCGGGGGTGGAGCAAGATGGCGGCGCCCATGAAACGCACGTGTTGCGCGGAGGCGAAGGTGGCGGCGCCCATTGGTCGCACATGACCTGGGAGGAGAGGAGGGTGGCAGCACCCATTGTCCGTGATCAGGGAGGGTGAGGGCGACCGCGGCCGCTGAGCGGGCATGGCACACCGCAGCGAAGTGGCCCTTCTTCCCACAGGCCTTACAAAGGGCAGCATGGGCCGGGCAGCGTTGGCGGGGGTGTTTTTGCTGGCCGCAAAAGTAGCATCGGGGCCCCCCGGGGATCACTGGCTGGCGCGTAGCGCAGGCGTATTGGGTGGGTAGCGCCCCCGCTGGGGCGGCTGTGTGTGGGGCCCATGAAGCGTAGGAGGAGTGGGCCGCGCGGTTGGGGGCGTAGGACTGGGCATTGCGCAGGGCGACCGTCATGGAGAACGCTAGTGTTTTAGTCTCTGCGAGGTCGCGCATGGCTCCTTCTAGGAGCCGCTGCCTGATAATATCAGACCCAATCCCAGTCACAAAAGCGTCCCTCATAAGGGGATCTGAGTGCTCCTTGGCTGTAGCGTCCTGGCAGTCACAGCCCCGAACTAGTGGGATCAGGGCCCCCCAGAAGTCCTCGTTTGACTCACCAGGTAGTTGAGTACGCGTTGCGAGCGCGTGTCTGGCGAAGAGCGTGTTCGTCTTCTGTTCATAATTGTTTTTGAGTCGAGTCATGGCATCAGCGTAATTTGGCGCATCCTGGATCAGTGGGAAGATTTTGGAGCTGAGTCTGGAGTACAATATCTGGATCTTCTGAGCCTCTGGAACAGGGGTCAGCACCGCATTGATATACTCTTCAAAACAAGCTAGCAAGTGCTGGAAGTCCTTTCTGGTGTCGCTTGCGTGTGGATCCAGCTGCAGTCGATCTGGTTTAATCCGGAGGTCCATCTTCTGAATCTGATACTAATAAATTGAGGCAGGACAATTTGACTGGAGACGAAGTTGAATCCAAACTGAGGCTTTATTAGTATCAGATGTGTGGCCTCCCACAGCAGCTGGCAAAATGGCTGCGAGCTGGAGGCCACGCATATTTATACCCCACCTCCTGGGCGGAGCTAGCATGCAGGGGCCACAGGTGAACCTGTAGTGCAGGTTCTACCATACAACCTCTAATATCAGAACACAGTGTTTTACCACAGTCAGGCAGGTAGGAATAATGGTGGGGGTTGCAAGGTGGGGCAGGGGAATGGCGCAGGGATGGTGTTCATGGGTAGGGGTGGCCAGCGGGGGTGCGGGGGGGGGGGGTGGGTTTCGGTGTCCATGCCCCTGGCCAGTCCCTTAATTGGTGAACCCGGAGGCGGTCAGAGTGTTCCGTGCGTGCCGGCCCAGGCGCACATGTTGTGCTCCTCCCGTGCCTGCCGAGGTCCATTTCCTGTCCATTCCACCTTCCGCCGCATCCTCCTCGTCGGATGAGGCTTGACGTTCATCCTCCTCCTCCAGCACGTTCTGCTGTGCAATGTTGTGGAGGACGCAGCAGGCCACCACGATGTGGGAGATTTTCTTTGCGCTATACTGGAGGGCCCCTCCTGAGTGGGCCTTGAACCGTATCTTCAGGATGCTGAAACTCGATCACAACCCTTCTCACGGCATGGGCGTTATTGTAGTGAGTCTCTGTGTCGGTCTGTGCCTCCAGATAGGCGTCATCAGCCACGACCGCAGTGAATAACCCCTGTCACCCAGGAGTCAACGCCCCAGCTGGGAGTGTGTCTCAAAGAGGCCAGGAACCGTCGAGTGTGCCAGGATGGAAGCGTGGTACACACTGCCCGGGTATCGGGCACAGACGTGCATGTTGCGCATCTGATGGTCACACACCAGCTGCACGCTCATTGAGTGGACCCCCTTTCGGTTTGTGTAGACTGGCCTGTCATCTGCAGGTGCTCATAGGGCAACATCAATCCCATCGATCACTCCCTGGATCGCGGACAACTCAGCGATGGCAGCGAATCCTGCTGCCCGGGCATCCTGGTGGGCTCGGTCCACATTGAAATGGATACATTGTCGCAACCGGGCATATTGGGACTCTGTCGGCATGGATGCACCAGTGCTCCGAGCTCTGTGAGATTCTGGATAGGTCCCCACTTGGCGCCTGGAAGGACCCTGTTGCATAGAGGTTCAGGGCGACCGTCACCTTGATGGCCACTGGGAGCAGGTGTACACCCACATTCCCCTGTGGTGCCAGGTGTGCCATCATCTGGCAGATATGTTGCATTGTCCCCCTGCTCAGCCGGAGACTTCAGCAGCATGCCCAGTCCGACAGGTCCTCGAATGACAAACACTGCTGGTACACGCGAGGCCTCATATGGTGCCTCATATTTGCACCTCCTCCTCCTCCTCAGCCTGTTGGGCGGCCGGCTCCCCATTCTCACCGGCTGCCTCCTGTTCCTCTGCGGCATGCTCCACTGCTGCTGCCTCCTCCTCCTCGAGCAGCTCCAGCTCGTACAGCCGCAGGGCATGCTGCAGGGCATCCTGCAGGGCTGTGGTGACTAGCAGGAAGGCCACCATTGACGGTCAAATTCCAATATCCATTGTCTGCAGAGGGCGAAAGCCAGATATGTTAGCATATGCGTACCCCCGGGCCCAACCACGTCCAACAGGCTACACGGTGGCCCCGGTTGGTACTGCGGACCCTGCCCCCGCATGTCCCTCTCCACTCCCCCCCCATCTCCGGACCCCTGGCCCCATTGTTGCCCGGCACCATCGGTGCCTCTGGCCCTGGCACCCGTCCCTGCAGTCAGGGGTACTATCAGCTGGTGCTACCCATGTCAGCTGTATGCTCCACGGCGCCATCTGGCGCCCCCCTGTAGGGGTTACTGTAGGTGTTGCCCTTGGGTGGGACGGGTGCTACCCCGCTGGTGGGTGGCGGCGTTTGGAGGGCTGTGGCAGGGGGTGGGCTGCAGGGGTGGTCCCACGGCCCGTCCTCTGGCCCGCCCTCCTTCCAGCCAGCCCGGCCAGTATCAGGGCCGGCAGCCCACAGTCGCGCCTCTCCATGTCCTACCTCCTCTCTCTCCCTCATCAGCCACGGCGCCCGTTTCCCAATTTTTAAAAGCACAAATGAACCTTGCCATCGGATATTCCCCACAGTGGTGGTTGAGGATTAGGGAGGCTCCAGAGAATACCGGGTCAGGTCTGCTACAGATATGTGAACGGTGTCTACTGTACATACAGAGTGGAACGCATTGACGCCATTGTCGAGGTACCGGTGAATTGCGATTTGGTGTGAACCCGGCTCCCGCTACGTTTTTGGTGTGAAGGCCTTTCCCAATTTCGGCGTCGGCCGACGGAGAATGCCCCCTAGGATAGTCACCAAAGAATGCAATTGGGAAATCAGGAGAAACTGTCTTACCCAGAGAGTAGGGGCTGGTTTAGCACAGTGGGCTAAACAGCTGGCTTGTAATGCAGAACAATGCAGAACAATGCCAGAAGCGCGGCCTCCCCGAACAGACGCCGGAATGTGGCAACTAGGGGCTTTTCACCGTAACTTCATTGAAGCCTACTTGTGATAATAAGCGATTATTATTATGAGTAGTGGGAAAGTGGATCTTGCGATAAGAGGGAGTGGGCGAAGTGAATAGTATAGTGGCATTTACAAGGAAGCTGGACATGCGGGAGAAGGGAATAGAGGGTTGCAATAATCACAGTGTCATGATATACACCAGTATATCATGGTGCAGATACACACACACTGATGGACACACAGCAAGACCAATCAACACACACAACACCGCAGCCAATCACCAGTTAGAGCACACGCACAATAACGACAGAGGGCATCAGAGTTCCCGCTCATTGGGATGCAGCCTTCTACAAGGACAGAGCTTACAGCTTACAGCACAGATCCTCACCATGTGCTGAGTGCATAGACTGGTTCGGACAGGCATAGGTCTTTAGTTTAATCTAACATCGTGTTAACCCACAGTGAAAGTATGTTCAACAGTTTCTAACTTAATAAAATAGTACTATTTTAAGTGTTTGTGGCCTGTATGTGTTCCACGGATCCAGAGCACCCAACACATCATGGTACCAGGAGTTGAGGGATATTAGAACTTCTTAGACCTACCTGCAAGTGATCTGTTTTCCACCAGCATACAGTCATCCTGCAAAATGGACAGCGTCCGCCCGCCGCCGCCGCTCCGCATCACCGGTAACCTGGGGGCCAACTGGAAGATATTCAAACAACACTTCCAGCTCTACCTGGAAGCCACAGACCGTGAAGATGCCTCGGACACCAAGAAGATCGGTCTCTTCCTATCCACGGCTGGGGAACATGCCATCCACACTTTCAATTCTCTCACCTTTGCTGATGATAAAGATAAATCAAAATTCAAGACGGTCCTCCTTAAGTTTGACAGTCACTGCGACATCGAGGTGAATTAAAGTTTCGAGCGCTATGTATTCCAACAGCGTTTACAGGGTAAGGATGAACCTTTCCAGTCCTTTCTCACCCACCTCCGCATCCTTGCGCAGTCCTGTAATTACGGGTCCACCTCCGACTCAATGATACGCGACCGGATCGTTTTCGGTGTTCAGTCGGACCCCCTACGCCAGCAACTCCTCAAAGTAAAGCAGCTCACCCTAGCGACCGCCATCGAGACCTGCATGCTACACGAAACACGCCACTCGTCGGTATTCCCACATCCAAGCGGCTGAAACGGCACGGCAAGGTCCCCATGAGGCATAACGGGTCCAAGCAATCGAGCAGCTCCAGGGCCTCAGCCTGGATGAGGGCAGCCATTTTGCGTGCTTTTCGAGGACTCCCGCACTTGTGCGCGCCGAACGAGGGGACAGTGACGTCGACGAACGTACTGCGCAGGCGCACACCACGTAAGGCGGCACCGCGCAGGCGCGGTGGCGCAGCTAGCGTACTGACGCTACAACGTGCGGCAACTGTGGCTCCGCCCACTTAAAGCGGCAATGCCCTGCCAAATCCTGACAATGCCTGAGATGTGGCAAACTTGGCCACTATGCTGCTTTATGCAGATCAGCTCGGCCTGCCAATTCGTATCGCTCCGGCCAGACTCGCAGGAATGTCCGGGCCATTCAACCCACGGTCACCGAGTCCGATGCGGACCTACTACCCAATATTGACACCGAGGACCCGAAGACACCTTTTCGAATCGGTATCGTTACAAAAAACAGGGTGTCCCCGAAGCACAGAATCCAGCTTCTATCGGTATACAGCATCGATCCAGACGATGAGTGGTGTGCCACCCTTACGGTCAACCAGAATTCATCGCCCACCTCAGAGGCTTAATTTATGAACTTTGCAGACTTATAGACTCTCTGAATTGTTTTGTTGCTTTGTTTGATCGTTTCCCTGGTTTGTATATAGTGTTGATCTCGTTATTCTTGTTGCATACTGCTTCTCTGCACCAGGCACCTTCCCATGTAAATAGCTTTGTTCTCATGTACGTAGTCCTGTAAATATGTCTTCGCACCCACACGTAGTTAGGAACATTCTCGCCATACATTATTTATTGCCACATACATACATTCTTTTATAAAAGGGGGATGTCATGATATACATCAGTATATCATGGTGCAGATACACACACACTGATGGACACACAGCAAGACCAATCAACACACACAACACCGCAGCCAATCACCAGTTAGAGCACACTCACTATAAAGACAGGGGACATCAGAGTTCCTGCTCATTCGGGATGCAGCCTCCTACAAGAACAGAGCTTACAGCTTACAGCACAGATCCTCACCATGTGCTGAGTGCATAGACTGGTTCAGACAGGCATAAATCTTTAGTTTAATCTAACATCGTGTTAACCCACAGTGAAAGTATGTTCAACAGTTTCTAACTTAATAAAATAGTGTTGCACTATTTTAAGTGTTGGTGGCCTGTATGTGTTCCACGGATCCAGAGCACCCAACACATCACACAGTAGAAGAGGAAAGATGGGAGAAGACTCGAGTGGAGTATAAAAACCCGCGTGAAGTGTTTGGGGTGAGTTGCCTGTGCCTGTACCCTCGGTGTAATCCTATGTTAGAATCTGCACACCATCATTCTCAGAGTCCCAGATCTCATCAGTGGCAGGGACAAAAGAAGGCTGAAAATACCTGGGTAAATTCCCACCCACACCTCCATGTGTGCATGTGACACTGTCCTCCTGCATGTATATTAGCTAACTCTAGTTTATATATGGTCAACATGCAAAGGCAATTTCAACTCCATTTCTATAACTGTTGCCATTCCCTCCCAGTACACAGTGTGCTGTAGGGAGGCAGGAGAACTTCACCAAACCTTGAGACAAAAGGATGTGACTAGTTGCCAGTATTTGTTACATTCAGCCTCAGGGAGGAGGGGAGTGAGAGAAAGGGCTTGTGTACGTCAGTAAAAGGATGGCAACTCTGGGTGGCCTTCAAGTGATTGTATCCTTGTAGGTTCTCACTGTCCTGGACCTGTGCATTGTTCAACATTGTAGCACTTGTCCCAGTTTAGTACCAATGACTGTTGCCTCACACATACACTTGGCCATCCTTAGTCCATGTTTTCCTCCTGTGTTTCACATTGCTGAATGAGTCAGTGACCATCCGCCCCTTTATATAAAGCAGCTCCACCATGTGCAGTGTAACACTGAGAGACAAGTGTCGAAACAAGAAGACGATTGCCTGCAACTGACCCAGCGCGTCCGCTGCAGGGGAATGAAACCATTCTCTGCTTTTACTCTTCTCTCCCTGTTCTTACTCTGCACCATGGGTAAGTTCCTTTTCATTGAGCTGGTTTTGGTCATGGACTTTCATTTTTCCCATTGCCAAGTTTGACTTGTGATCATTTTAATTTCTTAGTTTAATTACATGTGTCCTGCTGGTGAACTCATTCTCGTGATGCCTTTAATCATCCTCAGGATGTTCCACACACTTTATTACCAACGGATTCCGTGCAATATTTTTACACATGCCAGTATGGCAGTCAATGTACACAGCAAGATCCCACAAACTGCTAATGAACAAACAACCAGTTAAATCATCATTTATGAAGCCTGCAACCACCCGGAGTTCCTATGACCATTTTGTATGCGCAAGTTTAATGTCGTGGGTAGATCTTTGCAGGATTTTGTTTGAGGTCCCCGCTGCAAGATTGATTTGCCCAGAAGCAAGCGCCATCTTTAATTCCAACTCTCTTCCCGCACTTAGCGGTGCAGAAAGGCAAACCTTTGTCTGTTTCCAAAGCCACTGATTCCTGGAACAGATCACTAGTTTGCCGCCTGAGGGGTGCATTGCCACATCAATGGACGTGAGTCTCGCCCACTCTTACCGCCAGCCATTGGCGTGTTTGGAAGGATTTGCAGGTTGTTACTCAGCCTGTTTTTGTGCGTCATGCACGCACTTTCCTCACTCATTCTGTCCTGGGGTGGCACTTAAACCCGGAGCTTCCTGCTGAGGCAGGGGCACTACTTGCTACCATCTTTAATCACTTAAGGATAACAAGGCCCACAAGCAGTTTATAGACACTCCATAAAGGAAATGCTGCAAACCAGGCCCAACAAGGTAGGTTTACCTGAATTATGCAGCTGGACAGAGTGAGATCCTTAGAGTATGAGCCACTATTTGCAGATTCCTTTATATTCCCATCACGAGCCCTCCCTCCTGACCATACCCCTGTGGCAAATGTATTATGGCAGCCATTCACCACTGTATTGCATTGTACTATGTTGTTGCCCTTGTGGGCTCCACCTATGGACCATTGTATTGTATTACACCGCATTGTATCATGTTGGTGCCCTTGTGGGCTCCGCCCCTGGCTCCGCCCCTTGGGGGAGGTATATAGAGCTGCTGCCTGCAGGCGGCCCTCACTAGCAGAGCAGTCGCAGGCAGGCACAGTTCTAGCTGATTAATGCCACTGTTCACTTCAACTCTCCGTCCCGTGTGAATTGATGGTCGCACCAACCCCTCCTTCCTGACTTGGTTGCCATTCTTTCTCAGTGCTGTTGCAATACAAGCACGGCTTGAATTTTAATTTCCCTTCACCTACGAGCTGCCTGTTCTTTTCTGCAATTTGCTGGTTTGACAGAACTGAGGGCTGGCATCCAAATCTATTAGGAGGTCACCACGGGGGTCACAATTAAAAACAGAAAAAGTAGGAGCATGAGGTGGCCATTCGGCCCTTCGAGCCTATTCTGCCATTTATTCTGATCATGGCTTATCATCCAATTCTGCTTTCCCCCCATATCCTTTGATTCCCTTTGCCCTAAATGCAAACTCTAAATGCTTCTTAAAAACATGTAATGTTTTGGCCTCATCTACTTCCTGTGGTAATGAATTCCATAACCTACCGCTCTCTGGGTGAAGAAATTTCTCCTCAACTCTGTTCTAAATGGTCTACCCCGTATCCTCAGACTGCGACCGCTGGTTCCGGACACACCCACCATCGGGAACATCCTTCCTGCATCTATCCTGTCAAGTTCTGTTAGGATTATACAGGTTTCTATGAGATTCCCCCCCTCATTCTGCTGAACTACAGCGAATACAATCCTAACCGATTCAATCTCTCCTCATACGTAAGTCCTGACATCCCAGAAATTGTGATGATAAGTAAATTGTCATCTGTATTATCATCTGAATGTAAATAATAATATATGTATAATTGAAATTAAATGAAAGTCGCTTATTGCCACAACTAGGCTTCAAATGAAGTTACTGTGAAAAGCCCCTAGTCGCCACATTCCGGCGCATGTTCGGGGAGGCTAGTACGGGAATTGAACCGTGCTGCTGGCCTGCCTTGGTCTGCTTTCAAAGCCAGCGATTTAGCCCTGTGCTAAACCAGCCCCTACTACAATTGTTGTAGTTCCAGCAACCGACCAGCAGGTGGTGGGAGTATGCAGGCACATGACCCGGACGCACCATGGGCGGGATTCTCTGACCCCCCCCCTGTCAGTTCCTGGCCAGTCCCGCCGGCGTGAAATGGTCATGGTCCCAAACGGGGGGACCTGGCTTGTCGGCTGTCTAGTGGTGTCCTCGGGGGGGGGGGGGGGGGGATCCGGCCCGGGCGGGGCCCCCATGGTGGCCTGGCCCGCAATCGGAGCCCACCGATCTGCGGGCGGGTCTGTACCGTGGGGGCACTCCTTCCTTCCGCGCCGGCTTCTGTAGGGCTCCGCCATGGCCGGCGCAGAGAAGAACCCCCTTGCGCATGCGCAGGAAACACGCCAGCGGTTCTGCGCATGTGCCAACTTGCGCCGTCCCTTCAGCACTGGTTGGCGCGCCGCCAACCACTCCGCCACCGGCCTAGCCCCCGGAGGTGCGGAGGTTTCCGCAACGTCCCAACGCCGGAGTGGTTTGCGCCATTCTTGGCGCCGGCATCGGGCCATTCCGGCCAATTGCGGGAGAATCCTGCCACTTGTGTTCCAGGAGAAGGTGTTGGTAAGGAGTTTGTAGCAGTCACATAATGGAGTAGCTCTGTCGTATCTGAGTGTAAGTTAGTGTTAGACTATTATTTCCAACTGTATTTATCTTAGACATTTTAGTAATTCGTTAGTATAGTGTGAGCAATAAATAACTGTTCTTTGTTCATTCACACTACAATATCAAGATTCAACATCAGACTAATCAAAGAACATTACAGGAATCAGTCTGGTAAACCTTCACTGAACTCCCTCTGGAGCAAAAATATCCTTCCTCAGATAAGGAGACCAAGGGGACAATTCAGTGGCTTCATTGTGCTCTCGCGAGAGCGCGATGAGGCCGGTGAATAGAGGGAGAGGCCAAAAATGAGAACCAGATGGGCACCAAACTGCTCGCCATGCAACCGGCCCGCACCGTAGGTGAAGCCAGGATCTCACCACAGCGCGGCGATTGATGCATAATCAATACTCTTGAGACCACGAGAGTCATATCGATTCAGCTTTAATCAGATAGAACTGTACCCAGCAGCGATGTTACAGAAGTGAAGGCTGCTGGGATGGCATTGGTTCTTATACCCTGCCTCTCAGGGCGGGGCTATGTACATTACCCAATGGTAGACCCCGCGGTCTAGCCAATGGTCATTCCTCTCTCAGGTACTGCAATACCTGGTATTACCACATTCACCCCCTGTTAAAAAAAGAACCAGCGGGGTGATGGCCAGTGCTACTGTCGCCTTTTCATGGTAGGACCAGGTATTGCAGATACCATGCTGTCGAGGGTAACGGAGAAAGTTCTTGTGTTGTTTATTTTCTTCATGGTGCTGCAATCAGACGATCGGGTGGCCTGGTCGTCCTGCTGGAGCGTCTCAGTTTCGGCGGCGATCCTGGTGAGGGCCCCGGCGGTAGTGACTCCGGGAACGTGGTGTCTTCCTCCCAGGCAGTTTCGTCACCCCTAGGCGGCGCTGTAGAGTCTAAAAATGGGCAGGAGGAAGGGGTGCCTGTAGGGGGCATCGATGCCTGCTCGGCTCTGGGTCGGGGTTCTGGCGGCAGTACTGACCCTCCGGTCAGGTGCAGGGGCGGGGGGGTTGGGGGCAGTGGCTCGGGCGTGCGTGGGGCTCCGGCGGGCGCCAGGTCCCGAAGGGAGACCGTGTCTTGGCGTCCGTCGGGGAACGCTACGTAGGCGTACTGGGTTTTGGCATGCAGCAGGTGGACCCTTTCGACCAGCGGGTCCGACTTGTGCGCCCTCGCATGTTTTTGCAGTAGGACGGTTCCGGGTGTCGCTAGCCATGTTGGGAGCGAGGTCCCCGAGGAGGACTTCTTGGGGAAAACAGGGAGACGTTCGTGAGGTGTCTGGTTCGTGGTAGTACATAGCAGTGACCGAATGGAGTGAAGGGCCACTGGGAGGACTTCTTGCCAGCGGGAGACCGGGAGATTCCTGGACCGAAGGGCCAGCAGGACAGTCTTCCAGACCGTTCCGTTCTCCCTTTCTACCTGCCCGTTTCCCCGGGGGTTGTAGCTGGTCGTCCTGCTCGAGGCGATGCCTTTGCTAAGCAGGAACTGACGCAGCTCATCGCTCAAAAAGGAGGACCCCCTATCACTGTGGATGTATGCGGGGAAACTGAACAGTGGAAAAATACTTTGGAGGGCCTTGATGACGGTGGTTGTGGTCATGTCTGGGAAGGGGATGGCAAATGAGAACTGGGAGTACTCGTCAATCATGTTAAGGAAGTACGTGTTGCGGTCGGTGGAGGGGAGGGGGCCTTTGAAGTCCATGCTGAGGCGTTCAAAGGGACGGGAAGCCTTTATCAGATGCGCCCTCTCTGGTCGGTAGAAGTGCGGTTTGCATTCCGTGCAGATTCGGCAGTCCCTGGTGACTGTCCTGACCTCCTCGATGGAGTAAAGCAGGTTTCGGGACTTAACAAAATGGAAGAACCGGGTGACTCCCGGGTGGCAGAGGTCCTCGTGGAGGGCTCGGAGGCGGTCTACTTGTGCGGTGGTGCAAGTGCCGCGGGACAGGGCATCAGGAGGCTCGTTCAGCTTCCCGGGACGATACAAAATCTCGTAATTGTAGGCGGCGAGTTCGATCCTCCACCGCAAGATCTTGTCGTTTTTTATCTTGCCCCGCTGTGCATTATCGAACATGCAGGCCACCGACTGCTGGCCAGGTAATGCCTCCAGTGTCGCACAGCTTCTACTATGGCCTGGGCCTCCTTTTCGACCGAGGAGTGGCGGATTTCGGAAGTATGGAGAGTGCGGGAGAAGAAAGCCACGGGCCTGCCCGCTTGGTTGAGGTTGGCCGCTAGAGCTACGTCGGACGCGTCGCTCTCGACCTGGAATGGGAGGGACTCGTCGATGGCGCGCATCGTGGCTTTTGCGATGTCCGCTTTGATGCGGCACAAGGCCTGGCGGGCCTCCGCCGACAGGGGGAAGGTTGTGGATTGGATCAGGGGTCGAGCCTTGGCTGCATAATTAGGGACCCTTTGTACATAGTAGCTAAAAAAGCCAAGGCAGGGCTTTAGGGCCTTGGGGCCTTGAGGGAGGGGGAACTCCATGGGGGGGCGCAAACGTTCGGGGTCGGGGCCTATGACTCCATTTCGCACTACGTAGCCTAAGATGGCTAGAAGGTCGGTGCTAAACACGCACTTCTCCTTATTGTAGGTCAGATTTAGGAGGTGCGCGGTCTGAAGAAATTTACGGAGGTTGGTGTCGTGGTCCTGCTGGTCATGGCCGCAGATGGTGACGTTGTCAAGGTACGGGAACGTTGCGTGTAAGCCGTACCGGTCAACCATTCGGTCCATCTCACGCTGGAAGACCGAGACCCCGTTCGTGACACTGAAGGGAACCCTTAAAAAGTGGTAGAGCCGCCCATCTACTTCGAAGGCAGTGTACTGGCGTTCACTATTACGGAGGGGTAGCTGGTGGTAGGCAGACTTGAGATCCACCGTGGAGAAGACCTTGTATTGCGCAATCCTGTTTACCAGGTCGGCAATACGGGGGAGAGGGTACGCGTCCAGCTGCGTAAACCGGTTGATGGTCTGGCTATAGTCGATGACCATCCGATGTTTCTCCCCGGTCTTTACCACCACTACTTGAGCCCTCTAGGAGCTGTTGTTTGCTTCGATGACCCCTTCCTTCAGCAGCCTTTGGACCTCGGACTTGATGAAGGTCCGGCCCTGGGCGCTGTACTGTCTGCTCCTGGTGGCGACGGGTTTGCAATCCGGGGTGAGGTTCACAAACAGGGAAGGCGGGTCGACCTTAAGGGTCGCGAGGCCGCAAACAGTAAGGGGGGGTATAGGGCCGCCAAATTTAAAAGTAAGGCTCTGTAGGTGGCACTGGAAATCCAGTCCCAGAAGGGTGGCTGCGCAGAGATGTGGCAGGACGTATAGGCGGAAATTGCGGAATTCCCCGCCTTGGACGGTGAGGTTCGCGAGGCAGAACCCTTTTATCTGCACTGCGTGTGACCCGGAGGCCAGGGAGATCCTTTGTTGGATGGGATAGGTGACCAGGGAACAGCGCCTTACCGTGTCGGGGTGGACGAAGCTCTCCGTGCTCCCGGAGTCGATGAAGCACGACGTCACGTGGCCGTTGATGGCGATCATCGTGGTGGCTTTCGCTAGCGTTCGGGGCCGATTCTGGTCCAGGGTAATGGAGGCCAGCTGCAGCAAGGAGTTTAGATCGGGCAGCGCGTCGTCAGCCGTGTTGGGGGCTTGAGGCCCCATCCAAGATGGCGCCGGCCATGGATCGCACATGGAGTCCGGGGACTCCGAAGATGGCGAGGGGGAGGAACAAAATGGCGGTGGGGAGGGACAAAATGGCGGCGCACACTGCTCCAGCGTGGCGGAGGCCAGCTGCAGCAAGGGGTTGTGGTCGGGCAGCGCGTTGCCAGCTGTGCTGGGGGCTTGAGGCCCCATCCAAGATGGCGCCGGCCATGGATCGCACATGAAGTTCGGGGACGGGGACTCCGACGATTGGACCGGCGAGGAACAAAATGGCGGCGCACACTGCTCCAGCGTGGCGGAGGCCAGCTGCAGCAAGGGGTTTTGGTCGGGCAGCGCGTAGCCAGCCGAGCTGGGGGCTTGAGGCCCCATCCAAGATGGCGCCGGCCATGGATCGCACATGGAGTTCGGGGAGATGGACTCCGACGATTGGACCGGCGAGGGAAAAAATGGCGGCGCGCACTCCTCCAGCGTGGTTGCCGGGGGGGCAGAATGGCCGCGGCTGCGACGCTGCCTGAAGGGACAAAGGCTGCGGTGCGCGTTGGGCCGGTGGGGCTGGGAAAAAGGAATACGGTGGGCCTGGGGCAGTCGGGGCTTGGAAAAACAGCTGTGGTTGGACAGCAGGCGGCTGGAAAAACGGCTGCGGGTACTCGTTGGATACCGCGCGGGCTAGGCAGACCGCGGCATAGTGACCTTTCTTGCCGCACCCTTTGCAGGTGGCGGTGCGGGCCGGGGAGCGCGTGCGCGGATGATTTGCCTGGCCGCAGAAGAAGCAGCGTTGGCCGGCGGCGGTAGCGGGGCGCCTTGCCGTGCAGGCCTGCAGAGTTAGCGGGTAAGTCTGGGGGTTAAGCGGGTAAGTCTGGGGGGCTGCCGCGGCGGGGTGCCACGCAGCCCAGGGGGGCGCGGTGCGCACGGGGGCGTACGCAAGGGCGTTCTTGTACGCCACGTCCATGGACCCAGCCAGGGCCCGGGCCTCGGTGAGGCCCAGTGTGTCCATTTCGAGGAGCCTTCGGCGAATGTCGGGGGAAACCATACCTGCCACAAAAGCGTCCCGAATTAAAAGTTCCGTGTGCTCGTTTCCCGTCACCGCTGGGTAGCCGCAGTTTTGGCCCAGCACTATCAGTGCCCGGTAGAAGTCTTCGAGTGTCTCATCTGGGCTCTGCCGTCTCGTTGCCAGCAGGTGACAGGCGTAGACCTGGTTCAGTGGACGAATGTAATGTCCTTACAGCAGTTCCATGGCTTTATCATAGTTCGCCGCCCCTTCGATCAGGGGGTAGATCACCGGGCTGACCCGCGAGCGTAGGAGGTGTATCTTCTGCCTTTCCGTGGGGGTATCGGCAGCCGTATCGAGGTAGTTTTCTGCGTGAGGGCTGAGCTGAAGGCACGTCGGCTTGATGCGGAGATCCATCCTTCAAAGTACTTATCTGATTAAATTGATGCACAATCAATACTCTTGAGACCACGAGGAGTCATATCGATTCAGCTTTAATCAGATAGAACTGTACCCAGCAGCGATGTTACAGAAGTGAAGGCTGCTGGGACGGCATTGGTTCTTATACCCCGCCTCTCAGGGCGGGGCTATGTACATTACCCAATTGTAGACCCCGCGGTCTAGTCAATGGTCATTCCTCTCTCAGGTACTGCAATACCTGGTATTACCACAGCGAGAAAGCAATAATCACCACTTAATCCCTATTTCCATACAATTAACGGGAGCCACCCCACATCCAACAGCTTTCCGCGATCCAGCGGCCTTCCCAGCAAATGGTCACAAGGACGCCTCCTTTTTAAGAGCATGAACCTGGTGGAAGGGCTACTGGGGGAACCTGAGAAGGTGAGCAGCCATCTTCACTCACAGGCAAAGAGCCCGGAGGCACTAGGCTTGCTGCCCCTGTGCTCAGAGGGGCTGGGGGTCCAGCCTTGGTCGGGGTGGTCTGCCATAGGGGGTGGGGGTATTGGTGCTTGGGGGGTTCTCTGCTGGGGGGGGAACTGGGTGCGGGTCCACCATGCCAACCTCTGAATCGTGTGTACCCGATCTGAGGCAACCTTAGTTCCTGCCTGTCTGCCCCATCGACCACCCATAACCCCTACTGACTGCGGAGGCCTCTGGCCATGTGGCTGAAGGCCTTTGTGAATCGGGAACTAGCAGTCGTAATTAGGTGAGCACTTCACACACCCTAAGTGGATTCCCGTGGGTAGATGTGCCATTTAGCATGTGGGAGTTATTACCCAGCATCCCAGTCAGACCGTGATACCTGGACACTGTGCCTGAACATTGCAGGAGGCAACACTACACACGCAGCAGGCAAGATCCAAACACCCTGGGGCTCAGCCCCAGTTCCTGAGACATGGCCCTGACCAGAGGATGGGTGAGTGAAATGAGGAGGGGACCAGTGCCGGTCCAGGTAATGTTATGTGCTAGTGCCAAAGGTACAGGGTCTGGAGTCTGATGAACGTGAACCCCAGCTACGGCCGGGTGTGCGAGTGCAGGGCGTGCCGGGGTTTTTGGGGGTGTGGGGCAATGGGGGATTGGAGGGTCCTGGGGTGCAAGACACCGCTGTTTGTCAGTCTCTCACCCTCTCCCAATTCCTCACAGATATTGAATGGTATGGACAGTATTTTTGACACGGTGGAACTAGCCCTAGTGATGCTGGGCAGCCAGGCGCCAGAGACGACGGTAGCAGCGTCAGCAGAGGCTCAAGGTGGCCATCCATGTGCGGGGCCCGCCCCACACCCAGAGGACCCAGCCATCCATCAGGCCAGGGTGAGACCCACAGGGTGAGGCCTGCGACTGCCCAGGGTGCACAAGCGTCGCTGGTCTTTCGAGCAAATGACGGACAGCGTGTGCCGCAGAAGGCTCTGCCTCAACAGGCAGATGGTGTGGCACCTGTACCATGTCCTCGCGGACTTAGCACCACGTGGAGGAGGAAGACACCCGCTCTCTGTGGCTGTCAAGATCACCGCATCCCTGAACATTTCTGCGTCAGGATCATTCCAAGCTGGGGACCTATGTGGCATCTCTTAGGCTGCAGCCCACATGTGCATCTGACAGGTCACGGATGCCCTGTTTGTAAGGGCAGAAAATTATATACACTTTGACCTGGACCACACTCAACAAAATCTGGGCAGCATGATTTTGTACCATCGCCGGGATGTCCAGGTGCGCTAACCGGGCCATCTGGGAGTGCCCTACATCAACAGGAAGGGATTCCACTCCTTGAATATTCAGCTCGTGTGTGACCACCATCTTAGGATCATGCACGCTTCCCAGGGAGTGTGCACAACAGCTACATCCTGGGGCAGTCGGTCATCCCCGGCCTCTTCGAGAAGCACCCCAGGGTGGACAGCTGGCTGTTGGGGAATAAAGGGTACCCACTTAGGACCTGGCTAATGATGCGACTACAGAGGCTGGAGACCGAAGCTGAGACCTGGTAGAACAAGGCCCAAGTGGCCACTCGCACTCTCATTGAGCAGTGCATCGGACTCCTCGAGACGTGGTTCCGATGCCTCAACTGCTTCGGTGGTGCCCTGCCAGGGAGGCCCTCATTCTCGTCCGCTTCTCATAGGAGGTGGCCTAGTCCATCATCGCTACCCTTCCCCCCAAACCTCCCCTCCCCCTCTCCCTTCCCCCCTCATTTCCCACCCTCCTAGGATCTGTGGTGCATCACTCCAGGGTGTTGAGCCATTGTTAGCTGGCTGTCCTGGACCACACTCAACAAAATCCGGGCAGCATGATTCTGTACCATCGCCGGCGCTGTCGAGGGCAGGGGGGCGGGGTGATGATAACCCGCAGAGAGCTGAGCTCTGTGCTCCTCAATCTATGCCTTAGTCTGACCCCTGCCTGTCTGCTGAGTGATCGCTCACACCCATCACCTGCAAGCAGTGTGCCAGTGTGGGGAGGGGCAGGTCCCCCATGCCTAGGGAGATGGGCAAAGGTTTGATGGTCATCCCACATTGCAGAAGAAAGTGCCAGAGGCGTCATACTGGTGGTGGTGAAGGTTTTTAATGTATCTCACATCACCACTGCCCACTCTCCCGACGGTGCCGCCCCACTCTCACCACCACCCCGTCAACCCCCTCACCCCCTCCCCCAACTCACACTGCCCCCCTCACCCCCTACCTATTCCTCTTCCTCCTCCCCCCAGTGCCGTCTCAGTGATCCTCAATGTGCTTAGCTTTCCGTGCTCCATCCCTGCCTCTAGGTGTATTTCCAGGATGCACATCATCGGTGGAGACAGCCAGCTGCTGAACACGTCCAATGGCCTTTGATGCCCCTGGCGGGTATCCTCTGGGGGCTGGAGGGCCCTGGCACATTTGACTGCGGCACATGGACAGCTGTGCCACCCTGTACCGGGTGCTGACTGCAAGATGTGGCATCATCAGCAGGGTGGAACGCGGGGGGAGCTGCTGGCCACCATCGCCTCACCATAGGACTGGTCCTGGGTGACACCCTCCTCCCTGTCGGTGCCAATAGGACCCTGTGGTTCACCTTGGGATGGAGGGGTAGCTGGACCGAACCCCAGCTGCCCCAGCATCAGCTGGTTCTGCCAGCTCTTGCGTCTCCCCAGTGTGTGCACCATGGTGTCGACGCCCTCGGCGATGTTCCTCATGACTGGGAAATATTCGCAATGCCTCAGTGTAGCGCACAAAGACTCCGTGAGACGAATAGAGTGAAGTCGATGAGGCTTTATTAAGCGTGTCTGTTCCCCCGCAGCTCGATAGTAAACTGGCCTGCGGGGGAAGGCACCGGCTTCTTATACTCCGCCTTCAGGGCGGAGCTAGAGGTCAACGGCCAACCAGGACCCGGGATCTGTCAGCCAATGACATTAGGGCTTCCAGTCCCACATGACCCCCAATACATACTACCACACTCAGCAATGCTCACCTGCCCCTGGGACAAGCTCCACAAGCCTTGGCTATTCCCATCTGAGACTGAGCCATGTCTGATGTGCACCTGTAACTGTGCGGTGCTCACCAGAAAGCGCCACAGAAGCCTGACCAATAATGTTGCCCACCGAGGTATGTGTCTGAGCTGGTGGAGGGTGTGGGGATGACAGCTGTGCGACGTCTATGGTGGCATCCTTGGAGTTCTCCTCTGAGGTGTTCGCGTGTGGAAGGTGGGGGGGGGGGGGTTGGAGGGTGGGGGGGGACCACCTGGATGAGCCGGTACTGTTGACTGGAGGTCCTGGGGGAGAATAGACATGTGGTCAGTGGGAGGGATGGATCAATCCGAGTGGCATTAACAACTCACGTGTGACAGTCCACCCGGGTGGCGCCGTGCCTGACCTCCGCGTTGGTGACCGTTCTGTGCTTGATCACCCCCCTAACCGGCAAGGCCCGTTGTTCGAAGGTGGTGAGGATTCTAATGTCCGGCACCCCACCATCCGCCTTGGCCCTCTCTCGATGGTTGTGGGGAAGCTTCTCCTGCGGGATACATAGAGGGCATCGTTAGCCGCAGGCGTGGTCCACCAAGGGGTTGGGGGAGCTTTTGGGGGGGAGGTTGCGGAGGGGCTTGGGGTGGGTGGGGGTAAGGTTTTGGGGAGGGCGGTTGTGGAGGGGAGGCATGGGCAGCCTGGGTGGCCCAGGGCACGGCACGGCGCTAGGTGGGGGTGGTGCCAGAAGCATTCCCATGTGGGGGGTGGGGGCAGATGCCAACTCACCCTTGCGACCCGATGTAAGTCATTGATCTTCTTGTGGCACTTAGTGTCACTCCTCCTGGTGACGCTGCCCGAGCTGATGGTCCCTGCCACTTCCTTACAGGAAGCACTGACTGCCCTGTGGATCACCCTCCAGGACCATCAGGGGAACAGGACATCCCTCCTGGCCTCGACTGACTTTAGGAGCCTCCCCAGGTCTGCATCCCCAAATCATGGGGCCGGTCATCTCAGCGCCATGGCTGTGAGCTGAGTGGGGTTGGCTGTGCAAGAGCAGTTTATGTTCTGCTCTTCCTTGTTAGTGGCGGGCTGGCGAGTGCGGTGCCGGTAAAATTGGCTGGCGAGCCTTGATTTACGATGTGAAGCTTGTGGGGCTTCCTTAAGTGGACCAACTAACGTTGGATTGTGGTGATGGTCTCACCAGGCCAAGCACCGGGAAGCTCGCGGCAGTTCCTGCTCGCTACCACACTTTCATTGAATTGTGCCCCAAAAAGGCACACAGTATTCCAGGTGAGGCCTCATCAAGGCCCTGTATAATTGCAGCAAGATATCTGTGATCCTGTCCTCGAATCCTGTCGCAATGAAGGCCAACATTGTGGTAGCCACCACTAAGTAGTATTACATGTATTACGGTAAGGCCCGTATAGTGGAGGTCCATGGGTAAATCCCTGCCTGCTGGCTCCGCCCAGTAGGCGGCGTATAAATGTGTGTGATCTCCGGTGCTGCAGCCATTCTGGTTCCAGCTACAGGAGGCTCAACTTTGCTCAATAAAGCCTCGATTATCCCACTACTCTCGTCTTTGTGGTAATTGTTAGTTCATCAATTTATTGGCCCAAAGATTTTTTTTAAACGATGGATCTCCGCATCAAGCCTGATCGCCTGTAGCTGAGCCCTCAAGCAGCCAACGCTACGTCCGCTTTTGACCACTGGCTGGCCTGCTTCGAAAACTACCTCCGAACATCCGCTGAGGAACCCTCGGACTCGCAGAAGCTCCATGTTCTTTATTCATGGGTGAGCCCTGACATTTTTCCTCTCATCCGGGATGCGCCCACTTACTCCGAAGTGATGGAGCTCCTGAAGGGACATTATGTTCGACCAGTCAATCAACTACATGCCAGACACCTCCTGGCCACGAGACAGCAACTCCCTGGGGAGTCTCTGGACGATTTCTGGCGTGCCTTGCACATCCTAGGTAGGAACTGTGACTGCCAGGCAGTTTTAGCAGTCCAGCACACAGAAATTTTCATTCGAGACGCTTACCTTAGGGGACTGAGGTCTGCGTACATCCGCCAGCGGCTACTGGAAGGGGGTACGCTTGATCTTGCGGGAACTAGGCAGCTCGCTAACTCGTTATAAGTCACCTCCCGTAACGTCCAGTCATACGCCCCGGACCGCGCGGCACCCTCGTGGGCATCGTGGGCCCCACCAGCTGCCGACTCCAGCTCACCTCAAGCCTGCGCCGCGCGGCAGCCAGCCAACCCTGGGGGGCCCCAAGTGCTATTTTTGCGGGCAGAACAAACACCCCCGGCAGCGCTGCCCGCCGCGGAGCGCGACCTGCAACGGATGTGGGAAGAAAGGACACTTCGCTGCTGTTTGCCAGGCCCGGTCGGTCGCCGCTGTTTCCAGGCCCGGTGTTCCTGCACCCTCCACGTGTGACCCAGGGGCACCGCCATCTCCCTCATCGACGGCCACGTGCAACCCGTGGGCGCCGCCATCTTCTTCACCGCAAACCACGTGTGGCCCGTGGCTGCCGCCATATCTGATGCCCCCCTCTATGTGCGCCCCGTGGGTGCCGCCATCTTCTGCCCCATTTTGGACGGCATCTCAGGACTCCTGCTCGTCTGGCCGTTCATCGCCTGCCACTACCTCCACCACCGCTGACCAGCCCGGGACCTCCCAGCATCTGCCGCAGCGCGCCTCGATCGCCCTGGACCAGTCCCGGCACCGCAACCTCGCGACCGCAACAACGACGGTGAAGATCGATGGGCACCAGTCGACCTGCCTTTTTGACTCAGGGAGCGCGGCGAGCTTCATCCACTCCGCTACGGTAAGGCGCTGCTCCCTCCCAGTACACCAGTCACCCAGAAAATCTTCCTGGCCTCCGGATCCCATTCCGTGGAAATCCGGGGGTACTGCATCGCGACCCTCACCGTCCAAGGCATAGAGTTCAGCAACTTCCGGCTCTACATCCTCCCCCACCTCTGCGCTGCCCTGTTACTTGATCTGGACTTCCAGTGCCACCTCCAAAGCTTAAGCTTAAAATTCGGCGGACCCATACCCCCCCTCACCGTGTGCGGCCTCACGACCCTTAAGGTCGATCCACCTTCCCTGTTTGCGAACTTCACCCCGGATTGCAAACCCGTCGCCACCAGGAGCAGACGGTACAGTGCCCAGGACAGGACCTTCATCAGGTCGGAGGCCCAATGGCTTCTGCGGGAAGGGGTCATTGAGGCCAGCAACAGCCCCTGGAGAGCTCAAGTGGTAGTAGTAAAGACTGGGGAGAAGCACAGGATGGTCATTGACTACAGTCAGACCATCAATCGGTACATGCAGCTTGACGCGTACACCTCACACGCATATCTGACATGGTCAATCAGATTGCACAGTATCGGGTCTTTTCCACAGTGGACCTGAGGTCCGCCTACCACCAGCTCCCCATCCGCCCGGAGGATCACCAATACACTGCGTTTGAAGCAGATGGCCGCCTCTATCACTTCCTCAGGGTTCCCTTCGGCGTCACTAATGGGATCTCGGTCTTCCAACGTGAGATGGACCGAATGGTTGACCGGTACAGACTGCGGGCCACCTTCCCGTACCTAGATAACGTCACCATCTGCAGCCACGATCAGCAGGACCACGACGCAAACCTCCAAAAATTCCTCCAGACCGTCAAACTCCTTAATCACACGTACAATAAGGAGAAATGCGTGTTCCGTACCAACCGCTTAGCCATCCTTGGCTATGTCGTGGAAAATGGAGTTCTAGGGCCCGACCCCGACCGCATGTGCCCCCTCATGGAACTCCCACTTGCCCACTGCCCCAAAGCCCTGAACCGATGCCTGGGGTTTTTCTCCTACTACGCCCAGTGGGTCCCTAATTATGCGGACAAGGCCCGCCCACTCATTCAGTCCACAGTTTTTCCCCTGACGGCTGAGGCCCGCCAGGCCTTCAACCGCATCAAGGCGGACATCGCCAAGGCCACGATGCACGCGGTCGACATGTCCCTCCCCTTTCAGATCGAGAGCGATACATCAGACGTCGCTCTGGCCGTCACCCTCAACCAGGCGGGCAGGCTTGTGACATTCTTCTCCCACACCCTCCATGCCTCTGAAACTCGGGACTCCTCTGTCGAAAAGGATCCCAAGCCATTGTGGAAGCTGTGAGATATTGGAGGCATTACCTGGCGGGCAGGAGATTCACTCGCCTCACTGACCAAAATTGCCTTCATGTTCAATAACACACAACGGGGCAAGATCAAAAATGACAAGATCTTGAGGTGGAGGATTGAGCTCTCCACCTATAATTACGAGATTTTGTATCGCCCGGGGAAGCTCAACGAGCCCCCTGGTGCCCTATCCATGTGCCAGGGCACAAGTGGACTGACTCCGGGCTCTCCACTATGACGTCTGTTACCCAGGGGTCACCCGGTTCTTCCATTTTGTCAAGGTCCGCAACCTGCCCTACTCCATTGAGGAGGTCAGAACCGTCACCAGAGACTGCCAAGTCTGCGCAGAGTGCAAGCAGCACTTCTACCGGCCAGGTAGAGCTCACCTGGTGAAGGCTCCCGCCCTTTTGAACGCCTCAGCATGGACTTCAAAGGGCCCCTCCCCTCCACCGACCGCAACACGTACTTTCTGAACGTGATTGACGAGTACTCCCGGTTCCCTTTCGCCATCCCATGCCCCGATATGGCCCTGCGGTTTAAAAATCTCCCGGTCTCCCACTGGCAGGAGGTCCTCCCCGACGCGCTCCACTCCATCCGATCGCTCCTCAGCACCGCGACTAACGAGACCCCTCATGAATGTGTGTTTGCCTTCCCCAGGAAGTCCACCTCCGGGCTCTCGCTCCCAACATGGCTGACAGTTCCTGGACCCGTCCTCCTCCGGAAGCATGTGTGGAGCTATAAGTCGGATCCCTTAGTTGAAAGAGTCCACCTCGTACACGTGAACCCGCAGTACGCCTACGTGGCACACCCCGACGGGCGCCAGGGCACAGTCTCCCTCCAGGACCTGGCACCCGGTGGATCCGCACCTAAGGTCCCTGAACTGACACTGCCACCCCCCCCCACCCGCCCCGGCTGCCTCTTCCACCCCTGCGCCACTCCCCCTCCCTCCCGCGAACCTCACCGCAGCCCCCACCCCAGCGGGATCCGTCCTCCCACTGGATCCACTAAGGGGTGACAAAGATGAGGACAACACGCTCCCGGAGTCACAGGTGACCAAGTCGACGCCCACATCACCACCAGGACTGAGACGATCGCAGAGGAGGGTCAAGGCCCCCGACAGACTTAACTTGTAATGTTTCCCACCACCCCCGCCGGACTCTTTTTTTTAACAGGGGGGTGAACGTGGTAGTCACCACTAGTTGTATTACATGTATTACGGTAAGGCCCGTATAGCAGAGGTCCACGGGTAAATCCCTGCCTGCTGGCTCCGCCCAGTAGGCGGCGTATAAATGTGTGTGCTCGCCGGTGCTGCAGCCATTCTGGTTCCAGCTACAGGAGGCACAACATCTTTGCTCAATAAAGCCTCGATTATCCCACTCCTCTCGTCTTTGTGGTAATTGATAGTGCATCAAACATACCATTTGCCTTCTTTACTGCCTGCTGCACCAGCATGCGTATCTTCAGTGACTGGTGTAAGAGGACACCCAGGTCTCGTTACACTTTCCCCTCTCCTAATTTATGGCCATTCAGATAATAGTCTGCCTTCTCGTTTTTGCTACCAAAGTGGATAACCTTGGATTTTTCCAAATTATTTTAAAATCTTACTTTTCATTCACATGACTACCCCATGGCCCCTGACCTTAAGTGACAAGGGCAATTTTTATTTGATGTTATTGAACAATCCTTATACAATCTGTTTTGCTCAGGAACTTTCAAACATACTGCAGGAGTAGAGACGGGCTCAGTTAAAATGAAAGCACAAATGTTCCACCGCTCTCTCTTCATTGAAGTTGCGGCATCAACAAGGGAGAAGGGATCAGAAAAGAAATGGGTGAAATTTAGTGATTTGTAGTTTAAGCTATCTGTAGAAAATCCTCGGACAGGTTCATAAAATACAGGTTGGGAATGAGTTAATGTATCATCAACACCAAGAGATTAGGCTAAATCACAATCATAATTCAGAAGGAGGCCATTCCGTCAGTCATGTCTGCGCCAGCTCTCCATGGGAGCAACCTAGTGCCACTCTGTTGTCTTCTCCCCGTGACCCCACACATTCTTTCCCTTCAGAAAGCAATTTCCTCTTGATTGAATCCACCTCCAGCACACTCTCAGGCTTTGCATTCCAGATCCTAACAACTTACTGCCTGAAAAGGTTCCCCCTCATGTCACCAACACTTCTTTTGCCAATTACATGAAACCTCTGCCCTCTTGCTCTCAGCAGGTCTGACAGCATCTGTGGAGAGAGAGAAGGGTGCTAACGTTTCGAGTCTGGTTGACTCTTTGTCAAAGCTCGAAGCGTTAGCCCCCTTCTCGCTCCGCAGATGCTGTCTGACCTGCTGAGAATGTCCAGTATTTTCTGTTTTTGTTTCAGATTCCAGCATCCGCAGTAATTTGCTTTTATATTTGCCCTCTTACTCTCAATCCTTCCCTTGATGGGAACAGTCTCCCTCCATCTTCTCTGTCTAAACCAGTCATAATTTTGATGACCTCTCTTCACCCTCGTTCCTCCAAGGAAACCACTCCCAACTGCTCCAATCTATTTGCGGAACTGGAGTCCCTCATCCCTGGGCAATTCCTGTGAATCTTTTCTGCACTCTCATAATGCCTCCACATCTTTATTCAAGCAGGAACGAGTAGACTGCAGTGGAGTGAACCTCCTTTGGATATAATTTGGAAAAGAAACCTGAAATTAGATCCCTTTGCCAAAGTAGCACAGTGGTTAGCACTGTTACTTCGCAGCACAAGGGCCGCAAGTTCGAATCCCGGCTTGGGTCACTGTCTGTGCAGAGTCTGCATGTTCTCCCCGTGTCTGTGTGGATTTCCTCCGGGTGCGCCAGTTTCCTCCCACAAGTCCCGAACGATGTGCTTGTTAGGTGAATTGGACATTCTGGGGCGGGATTCTCCCGGATCCCCGTGATGGCCCGAAGCCGGCGTAAAAAACGGCGCAAACCACTCCGGCGCCTGGCCGACTGGAAGTTGCGGATTTCTCCGCACGTCCGGGGACAAGGCCAGCGCAGGAGGGGTTGGCGCCGCGCCAGTTGGTGCCGGAGGGACTGTGCGAGTTAGCGCATGTGCAGAACTGCTGGCGTGGTTCAGCGCATACGCAGACTGGCCGGCGTATTCTGGCGCATGCGCAGGGGGGTGTCATCTCCGCGCCATGGCCGGCGCGGAGATGACACCCCCCTGCGCATGCGCCAGAATACGCTGGCCAGTCTGAAGGAAGAAGTGTCCCCATGGCACAGGCCCGCCCGCAGATCGGTGGGCCCTGATCGCGGGCCAGGCCACCGTGGAGCCACCCCCCCCCCCCCCCCCCCCCGGGTCGGATCCCCCCCGTGCCCCACCGAGGACTGCACTGCACCAGCGAACGTACCTGCCAGGTCCCGCCATGTGGGACCATGTCCAATCCACGCCGGCAGGACTGGGCAGAAACCGACGGCCACTCGGCCCATTGGGGCGCGCAGAATTGCCGGGGGGGCCGCTGCCAATGGCCTCTGACCGGTGTGGCGTGATCCCGCCCCTGCCCAAAAACTAGTGCTGCCCCCTGGGGATTCTCCTACCCCCCGCCGGGTAGGAGAATCCCGACCCAGAATTCTCCCACTGTGTACCCGAACAGGCACCGGAATGTGTCAACTAGAGGCTTTTCACAGTAACTTCATTGCAGTGTTAATGTAAGCCTACTTGGAACACTAATAAAGATTATTATTATGTTATTTATGTCCAAACTTCCTACCAGCCTCATTAATTTACCCCTTGTGGTAAAAAATCAGTGTAAACAATTGAAGCCTTGGAAAGCTCACAACACATAATTATTTTTTAAAGGGTGGAAATGAATGTTTTTAGCTACCACGATATCAGTCATGCACACCAATGACATGTCAATGAACTGACACCCAAAGAAGCTGTTATAACCTGCCTACTTACCATTGGCTGGGGACGAATGACAATCCCACAATCCTGTGGGAGTATGAGCTTCCCCAATGAGGGGGGCGGAGAAACCATTAGTAAACTCCTAGTATAAATAAAGCTGGCCAGTTCAGGAACCAGCAGGAAGGAGTGTGCAGCAAGGGAAGTTGTTGCTGCTGTTATATATATGTTATTGTAAATAAATGTTATTACTTTGTATCCTTAAAACTCGTGCTGGGGACTTCCGGGTGCGGCTATGCAGAGCGAGGTCGCATATTCGGTAGCTCCCGCTTGGAACGGACTTTTGGGCTCTTTTACAGGGCCCCCACGGCATTTGTTTGACATTTCCCGGTGTGGGAAGAAGACTGCAGCATTCCCCTGACAGTGTCCCCCAGGAATGTTATGTCTTTTGGCTACCAGACCCGGCAGAAACAGTAAAAGATTTGGCTTTGGCTGCAGGTTTAGACAAAAGCCTCTTCCAGCATGCAGGCGGGGGAAGGGCAAGCTTAAGGCTGCAATCTGACTTGACTCTATCAAAGGTGAATTCTAGCAGCAGAGGGAACAACTGTGAAAAAATCTACCAAGGCCATTGAAGAAGCAGGGACGAGGCTGCCGGTGGCGGCCATGGAGGAGTAGGTCGCGCATTCGGCAGCTCCCGTCTGGAACGGACTCTCAGACCTTTTTCAGGAGTTTCTAGACTTTTTGGGGCAGACTGGTGAAGCGAACACTGCCAAAAGGATTCCCTCTCGACTTCCGGTTGCGGCTATGCGGAGCTAAGCCGCACGATTCGGCAGCTCCCGCTACCACGGACTTTCGGGCTCGTTAGAGGAGCCCCAATGGAACTTTTTTTTTTTGCCGCAACCCTTGGGGAAGGGAAGAGAGAGGTCCCCCTCCAACTTCTATGGAACGGACCAGAAGTGTAACGGCCAAAGGAGCGGCACTGGAGCAATGGGAGAAGCGAGGGAAAGAAAACAAAATGGCGGCGGCCAGGGACAAAGGGGAGCTGCAGGAGTTCATCAAGTGCTGCTTTGAGGAGCAGCGCGGGGAGATGCGCAAAGAGATGTTGGCGCCTATGCTTTCGGCAATTGAAGGACTCGGGATCACCCAGAAGGCCCACGAAGCTAAGATCCAGGAGGTACAGAAAAGAGTCAGAAAAGAGGCTTGTGGGCCTGGCAGTGAGAGTGGAGCAGAACGATGCGCTACACAAGAGGTGGGCGGGAAGACTCAAAGACCTGGAGAACAGGTCGAGGAGAAAGAATCTGCGAATCCTGGGTCTCCCTGAGGGAGTGGAGGGGGCTGATGCCGGGGCATACGCGATCACGATGCTCGAGGCGATGATGGGCACGAAGGCCCCTTCGAGGCCGCTGGAGTTGGACGGGGCACATCGGGTGCTGGCGAAGAAGCCCCAGGCAAATGAGCCGCCAAGAGCGATGGTGGTGAGGTTCCACCGGTTCACGGACAGAGAGTGGGTCCTGAGATGGGCCAAGAAGGAGCGGAGCAGTAAGTGGGACATTGTAGAGATCCGAATATACCCAGACTGGAGCACGGAGGTTGCAAAGCGGAGAGCGGGTTTCAACCGGGCCAAAGCGACGTTGTACCGGAAAGAAGTGAAATTCGGAATGCTGCAGCCAGCGCGACTGTGGGTCACATACAAGGGCCAACACTATTACTTCGAAACGCCTGAAGAGGCGTGGACCTTTGTACAAGCCGAAAAGTTGGACTCTAACTGAGGGTTTGTGAGGGTAGGGGGGATGTTTGAGGTTTGATGTGTGATGGTTGTTGTATATAGGGGATCAATCACGCGCAGGAAATGTTACATGGGCTGGGGGAGAGAGACAAGGCCGCGACAGGAGCTGCGCCAGAGGGGGCGGAGCAGGCTTTGGAAAGCGTGGGGTGTTTTCCCGCGCACGGGAAGAAAGGCGGGAAGGGGAACGAAGGAATGCATATGGATTGGGAGACTCCCACGCGGGGAGGTCAATGGGACGGCGGGGGAAGCCGGGGTCAGCAGGCGTCAGCTGACTTACGGGAGTGACATGGGGGAGCAAAAAAGCTGGACGGGGGTCTAGCGGGGGGGAAGGGAGGGGTGGAAGGGGGGGGGGGAAAGGGTTGCTGCTGCACTGGCCGAAAGGGAATGGGACACAGAAGAGGTGGTCGGGACGGGGGTCCCCCCTCTGGGGGACTGGAGGGTGAGGGAGGCGTGGACACGGGACTGGCCCAGAAAAGGAGATGGCTAGTCGGCGGGGCGTGGGGAGGGGTGAGAGCCCCTCCAATCCGGCTGATAACGTGGAATGTGAGGGGCCTGAATGGGCCGGTGAAGAGGGCTCGAGTGTTCGCGCACTTAAAGGGACTGAAGGCGGACGTGGCCATGCTCCAAGAGACACACCTGAAGGTGGCGGACCAGGTCAGGCTAAGAAAGGGATGGGTAGGACAGGTATTCCACTCGGGACAGGACGCGAAGAATAAAGGGGTGGCAATATTGGTGGGAAAGCGGGTGTCATTTGAGGCCAAGACTATTGTAGCGGACAATGGAGGGCGATATGTAATGGTGAGCGGTAGGCTGCAAGGGACGTGGGTGGTGTTGGTAAACGTATATGCCCTGAACTGGGATGATGCAGGATTCATGAAGCGCATGTTGGGGCGCATTCCGGACCTCGAGATAGGAGGCCTGATAATGAGAGGGGACTTCAATACAGTGTTGGATCCAGCACTGGACCGCTCCAAATCAAGGACTGGAAAGAGGCCGGCGGCGGCCAAGGTACTTAGGGGGTTTATGGATCAGATGGGGGGAGTGGACCCATGGCGGTTTGCAAGGCCGCAGGCCAGGGAATTTTCTTTCTTCTCCCATGTACACAAAGCCTACTCCTGGATAGATTTCTGTGTTCTGGGTAGGGCGCTCATCCCGAGGGTGGAGGGGACGGAGTATTCGGCTATAGCCGTTTCAGACCATGCCCCGCACTGGGTGGAACTGGAGCTGGGAGAGGAGAGGGACCAACGCCCGCTGTGGCGGCTGGATGTGGGACTGTTGGCGGACGAGGTGGTGTGTGGGAAGGTGAGGGGGTGTATCGAAAGGTATTTGGAGGCCAACGACAACGGGGAGGTGCGGGTGGGGGTGGTATGGGAGGCGTTGAAGACGGTGATCAGGGGAGAGCTAATTTCCATTAGGGCTCATAGGGAGAAGACAGAGGGTATGGAAAGGGAGAGGTTAGTGGGGGAGATTTTGAGAGTGGACAGGAGATACGCAGAGGCCCCGGAGGAAATGTTACTTGGGGAAAGACGACGGCTCCAGACGGAGTTTGACCTGTTGACCACAGGGAAGGCGGAGGCACAGTGGAGGAAAGCGCAGGGGGCGACCTACGAGTATGGGGAAAAGGCTAGTCGGATGCTGGCACACCAGCTCCGTAAGAGGACGGCAGCGAGGGAAATAGGGGGAGTCAAGGATGGAAGGGGAGCCACGGTTCGGAGTGCGACGAAAATAAACGAGGTATTCAAAGCCTTTTATGAAGAGCTGTACAGATCCCTGCCCCCAGCGGGGGAAGAGGGGATGAGACGATTCCTAGATCAACTGAGATTCCCGAGGGTGGAGGAGCAAGAGGTGGCTGATTTGGGAGCACCAATTGGGTTGGAGGAGCTGAGCAAGGGTTTGGGGCCCCGGGACTGGACGGATTCCCGGTGGAGTTCACAGTAAGTTCGCAGACCTGTTGGCCCCGCTACTGGTGAGGACCTTTAATGAGGCAAGAGAGGAGGGGACCCAGCCCCCGACAATGTCGGAAGCGACAATTTCTTTGATCCTAAAGCGGGACAAGGACCCACTGCAATGTGGATCGTACAGGCCGATCTCGCTCCTCAATGTGGATGCAAAGTTGCTGGCAAAAGTGCTGGCCACGAGGATCGAGGACTGTGTCCCGGGGGTAATCCACGAGGACCAGACGGGATTTGTAAAGGGCAGGCAACTAAACACCAATGTGCGGCGGCTCTTAAACGTGATAATGATGCCATCGGAGGAGGGAGAGGCGGAGATAGTGGCAGCTATGGACGCGGAGAAGGCCTTTGACCGAGTAGCGTGGGAGTACCTCTGGGAGGCGCTGCGTAGGTTTGGGTTCGGGGTAAGGTTTATCAATTGGGTTAAGCTTCTTTACAGAGCCCCGATGGCGAGTGCAGTGACGAGCCGGCGGAGGTCGGAGTACTTTCGACTGTACCGAGGGACGAGGCAGGGGTGCCCCCTATTCCCCCTGTTGTTCGCATTGGCGATCGAACCATTGGCCATGTTATTGAGGGAGTCTAATAAATGGAGGGGGGTGGTCCGAGGGGGAGAAGAGCATCGGGTGTCGCTATATGCGGATGACCTGTTGCTGTACGTGGCGGATCCAATGGAGGGGATGGTGGAGGTCATGCAGACTCTAAGGGTGTTTGGGGAATTTTCGGGCTATAAGCTCAATGTAGGGAAGAGTGAGCTCTTTGTATTACAGGCGGGGGACTGAGAAAGAGGGATAGGGGACCTACTGCTGAGGAGGGCGGAGGGGAGCTTTCGGTATCTGGGGATCCAGATAGCCAGGAGTTGGGGGACCCTACATAAACTGAATCTGACGAGGTTGGTGGAGCAAATGGAGGAGGATCTAAAAGATAGGACATGTTACCGCTCTCGCTGGCGGGTAGAGTGCAGTCGGTCAAAATGGTGGTCCTTCCGAGGTGTCTGTTTGTGTTTCAGTGCCTTCCCATCGTGATCACTAAGGCCTTTTTTAAGAGAGTAGGCAGGAGTATTATGGGGTTTGTGTGGGCGAATAAGACCCCGAGAGTAAGGAGAGGGTTCCTGGAACGCAGTAGGGACTGAGGAGGGTTGGCGTTGCCAAACCTGGGGAGCTACTACTGGGCAGCAAATGTGGCGATGATCCGCAAGTGGGTTATGGAGGGAGAGGGGGCGGCATGGAAGAGGATGGAGATGGCGTCCTGCAAAGGAACGAGCCTGGGGGCGTTGGTGACGGCACCGCTGACGTTCTCGCCGACAAAGTATACCACGAGCCCGGTGGTGGCGGCAACGCTAAGGATCTGGGGCCAGTGGAGACGGCACCGGGGTGCAATGGGAGCATCTGTGTGGTCCCCGATCAGGGGTAACCACCGGTTTGTCCCGGGGAAGATGGATGGGGGGTTCCAGAGCTGGCATCGGGCGGGGATTGGAAGAATGGGGGACCTGTTCATCGACGGGACGTTTGCGAGCCTAGGGGCACTGGAGGAGAAGTTCGAGTTACCCCCGGGAAATGCCTTTAGATATATGCAGGTGAGGGCTTTTGTGAGGCGACAGGTGAGGGAATTCCCGTTGCTCCCGGCACAAGAAGTTCAAGATAGGGTGATCTTGGGTGTATGGGCCGGGGAGGGCAAGGTGTCGGAAATACACCATGAGTTGAAAGAAGAGGGGGAAGCGCTGGTAGAAGAGTTGAAGGGTAAATGGGAGGAGGAGCTGGGGGGAGGAGATCGAGGAAGGTCTGTGGGCTGATGCCCTAGGTAGGGTTAATTCCTCCTCCTCGTGTGCCAGGCTCAGCCTGATACAATTTAAGGTGGTCCACAGAGCACACCTGACGGGGGCGAGGTTGAGTAGGTTCTTTGGGGTAGAGGACAGATGTGGAAGGTGCTCAGGGAGCCTGGCGAACCATGTCCAATAGTTTTGGTCATGCCCGGCACTGGAGGGGTTCTGGAGAGGAGTGGCGGGAGCAATATCTCAGGTAGTGAAAGTCTGGGTCAAGCCAAGCTGGGGGCTAGCAATATTTGGAGTAGTGGACGAACCGGGAGTGCAGGAGGCGAAAGAGGCCGGCATTCTGGCCATTGCGTCCCTAGTAGCCCGGCGAAGGATCTTGCTAATGTGGAAGGAGGCGAAGCCCCCCCAGCCTGGAGGCCTGGATAAATGATATGGCTGGGTTCATAAAGTTGGAGAGGATTAAGTTCGCCTTGAGAGGGTCTGCGCAGGGGTTCTACAGGCGGTGGCAACCGTTCCTAGACTATCTCGCGGAGCGTTAGAGGAAGGTCGGTCAGCAGCAGCAGCAACCTTGGGTGGGAGGGGGGGGGGGGGACTGCCTGGGAGGGTGGATGAGCAAGAGATAACATGAAGGGTTGGGGAAACTGGCACGTACGGGTGAGGGCCAGTGTACAAAGCTGTGTAAATATATCATTTTGCCATGTATATACCTTGCTCTGCGCGATTTCTCGGGTTTTTTTTGTTACGGGGCGGGGGGCGGGGTTATTGTTTGTAAGGGAGAAAAATTGTGTTGAGAAACTTTAATAAATATATTTTTTTAAAAACTCGTGCTGGATTCTTCGTGGCCCTCACAAAAGAAGCTTTTCAATTTTTGGCACCACAGAAATCTATTGAAAATAATCAATAAAATGTACCCCAGTGGGGTTCAGTTAAAGAAAAATTCATTTAAAGAAACCTCAATGAAATAATAAAAGGGACTTTGATTCTTGCTGTGCCTCAAATACTTGAGTAATCTTCCATCCTGTTTTGAACCAGGGTTAATTGGTGAATATTCATGTATGAAGCCCTTTAGCCTGGGTGGTTTATCATGAGCTCAGGAGCCAGGCTCAATAGAGCAACACAATTCTGGTAAGTGCAGAACACACAGGTGCCACAGCTTCCATGGCCTTTTACCAAGGTGCTTTGATTTACACCCCATTTATATGTGATTCTTGTCACGCATAAAACAGAACGGTCAACTCAACCTAATAAATGTACACAAAGGCAATACAGAGTTCTGGCAAATGTGCCCAGATTTCTAGATGAACACAGCCGATTTCTGCCGTCAGCTACATTTGTGTTAGAGGTAACTTGGCTGAGTGATAGTTTTCTTCCCAATGACACCAAAGGCCATAAACTCAAACCCCATTACAGAAATCTAAGCTCGTAATCTTGATTTACATTTCACTGTAATACTGAGGGAGCACTGCACTGTTAGAGGTGTTGTGATGTTTAACTGCCTTCTCTAGTGAACATAAAATATTTCATGGAAATCATTCAAAATCCGACAGTCTGTCCTGTATGATATTTATCAAGCAAACCAACATCTGGTCACTTTGCTGTCTTTTGAGAGAATGCTGTGTGCAAATTGACTCTCATGTTTCCATCATTACAATATTAACGATGCCTCCAAAGTACTCTGATGGCAGTGAGGGGGTTTAGTCCGAGTGCCCTGAGGTCAGGAAAGGTGTTGTGCTCTTACTTTCTCTTTTTCCTCTCTTTCTCTCTCCTCAAGATATATTTATTTGATTTAATCTGCAACAATCCACTGGAACAATGAACTGACTTATTTTTCTCCCCACAGCTGCAGCTGCAGACATGACTGAAAATTCTGTCCAGGTAAATTAAAAACATTTCCACTTACGATTTCAGCAATGCTTTTGTATGTATCATTCTGGAGTTACGAACCTGTGCAAGTCATTCTCTTCTTTGTTCTAGCCACTCTGCGGGAGGACGCAGACAAATCTGAAATGTCCCAGCAAATATGAACCAGTATGTGGAACTGATGGGGTGACATATCACAATGAATGCTCCCTCTGCCTCAAAATCAGGTACAAATGGGCCTGGATTTGTCAGTGTAATCTGGCTGGACAAAGTATAAATTGGAGCAGGAATGCTTCACGCGATATGAATCCTGGCACCTCACTGAACCCATCAAAAATTTAGCCAGGGTCTTGGAGACTGCATTATGGTGGCAGACTATTTTACTAAACAAACATCTAAAACAGATGATTTGACCTTTTATTTCATTCCTGTTTGCGAGACATTGCTGTGCAAAAATTAGCTGCCATTGTTACCTGTGTTATAATAGTGACTACATTTTAGAAGTTCCCCATTAGCTGCAAAGTACTTTGGGCACCCTGAAGTTTATACCACTGCCAAGGGACATCTTCTCATCATGAGCACAGAGCACAGTGCAATACTATCTATGAAGTCTTGAAGCCCTCTCATGTATTTGCCAGTAAACTGGAACTAGCCCAAAGCGTCGCAGCAGGAACAGGCACATTCTTGTGAAACAGTGCTGGGCTTCCCCACCCATCTCACCCGGCAGCACGGTAGCACAAGTGGATAGCACTGTGGCTTCACAGTGCCAGGGTCCCAGGTTCGATTCCCTGCTGGGTCACTGGCTGTGTGGAGTCTGCACATTCTCATAGATTTCATACATTTCATAGAATTTACAGTGCAGAAGGAGGCCATTCGGCCCATCGAGTCTGCACCGGCTCTTGGAAAGAGCACCTTTTCCAAGACCACACTTCCACCCTATCCCCATAACCCAGTAACCCCACCCAACACTAAGGGCAATTTTGGACACTAAGGGCAATTTAGCATGGCTAATACACCTAACCTGCACATCTTTGGACTGTGGGAGGAAACCGGAGCACCCGGAGGAAACCCACGCAGACATGGGGAGAACGTGCAGACTCTGCACAGACAGTGACCCAAGCCGGGAATCGAACCTGGGACCCTGGAGCTGTGACGTAATTGTGCTAACCACTATTCTCCCCGTGTCTGTGTGGGATTCCTCTGGGTGCTCCGGTTTCCTCCCACAGTCCAGAGACGTGCAGGTTAGGTGGATTGGCCATGATAAATTGCCCTTCGTGACCAAAAAAGGTTAGGAGGGGTTATTGGGTTACGAGGGTGGGGTGGATGTGAATGCTTAGGTGGGTTGGTGCAGACCTGATGGGCCGAATGGCCTCCTTCTGCACTGTATGTTCTATGTTCTATGTTCACTACTGGCTACAAAACGGTATGTAACTCTGCATTAGAGTATTTAAAAGAAAATCATTCTTGGGATATGGACATTGCTGTCAAAGCCAACATTTATTCGCTAAGCCCAGTTGCCCTTGAGAAGGTGGTAGTGAGCCTTCTTCTTGAGCCGCTGTAGTCCATGTGCTGAATGTGCTCCTGTGATGCTGTGAGGTGTAGTGTCCCAGTATCCTGGGTTGGTGGTTGTTGGTGTATTAACTTTGTTGTGGAAGCGACGGCCCTGAGACTGAAATCAAAGTGGAATTAGACTTCTGCTCACAGACTGTCTCCCCTGACATGTGGCAGTTAACCTCCAAAGGCCCAGCACACTTTTATTCCTTCCTCACCAAAGCTGAATAGCTCGATATGAGAATGTCACACAATATGTTGATATACGATTTAAGTAGGAGCTGTGCTGGAGTGATAGAGTTAGGGAGGAAATAGCACATCGTGGGTACATAAGTACACTCCATTTGGATACCACATTGGGTCAGGAACACTGCAAGATGGCCCTCTTTCTCTGCAACCCCACCTGGTAATGCAGAGAACTTCAAAGCACAAAATCCTTGTTGATATAATTTAGTCCTTGTAAATGACACAAGAAAACTCACATCTTCCTAGCCTTTCAGATAGTGGATGAATAACTTGATCAGACTGTAGTCTGTACAAATGCTACGAATACTGCTTGTCTGCTCTGGGAGTGCTGCTTTAACTGAGTGAGAGTGCATTTTGGAGTTGGGTGCAAACAGGGAGTTAGGTGGAACTGGGAGAAACTGGCAGCTGAGACTACGGGGAGAGAAGTGATTGATAAGTCTCCAGGGAGCAGAGTCGGAGAGAGGAGTTCAGACATTGCAGCAGAGAGGGGAACAGCTGACCGGTAATTAAACAGATTGCAACTCGGGAAGGTAAGGAGGTGCTCTCTTTCTCTCTCTCTCACTCTCTCACTCTCTCACTCTCACTCTCTCTCTCACTCTCTCACTCTCTCTGTGTCTCTCACTGAAACTGACAGAGTTCCAACTGCGGAAAAAACCAAAAGATGGCACAGGAAGGCTGTGATATGATTGGCTAACAGGGAAAGTGTATCAAATTTGAAAACCCACTTTATTACAGTTTATAAATTACCTTCAGACAGAGGTAATAGGGAGAGATTTTAAACAAAAGTTTTTGAAGTAAATAATTAGGGTTTAAAAATCAAATCGAAAGCTAATTAAATAAAATAGCGATGGGAGAGTCAGGTGATGTGTTGTTTCTGCATGACGTGGGAGATGGTGGATCCTATTGTGGTTCCCAGTGAGCACATCTGTAGTAGGCGTTAGTTGCTTGAGGAACTCCGGCTCAGAGTTGATGAGCTGGAGTCTGAGCTTCGGACACTGCGACTCATCCGGGAGGGGGAGAGGAACCTGGACACTGTTTTCCAGGAGGCAGTCACACCCTTTCAAATAACTAACTTAAATTCTGTCAGGGACAGGAGTGTGTGATTGCGGGTAAGGCAAGTAGGGATCCAGGAGGCAGGGTTGCAGAAGCCTCAGCTTTTATCCCTGTCCAACAGGTTTGAGATTCTTGCTCCCTGTGTGGGCGGGAAGGGAGACTGCAGGGAGGATGAGCAAACTGACCACAGCACTGTTCAGGGAGCCATTCAAGTCGGGGGAGGGAAAAGAAATGTAGTCGGAATCGGGGATAATATAGTCAGGGGCATTGACACTGTTCTCTGTGACCAGGATCGAGAATTCTAACGGTTGTGTTGCCTACCTGGCGCTCGGGTTCAGGGGCAGGATTCTGTGATCCTGAGGCTAAGTGTTGACGCTGTCGGAAACGCCGACGACCTCATGATTAGAAATTCTGGCCCTTCAGGGGGCCAGCACGGCACAGGAGCGGTTCAAGCCACTCCAGCTGCTGATCCCGGTGCGAACTGGGTGCCATGGAATCCTCGCATGCGCAGTGGCACTGGTGCCAACGCACACATGCGCAGTGGCTTCCTTCAACGCGCTGGCCGCAACGCAATATGGTGCAGGGCTACAGGGGTAGGCGCGGAAGAAAGTAGGCCGCCAGCCAGAGAGGCCGGCTTGCCGATCGGTGGGCTCCGACCGCGGGCCAGGCCATATCGGAGCCCCCCCCCCCCCGGGGTCGGACCTCCCCCCCCACCCCCACAGGCCGCCCCTTGCCCCTTCCACGGCAAGGTCCAGCCGGCTGAGAGCAGATGTGGACGGCACCGGAGGGGCTTGTCGTTTTACGACGGCCGCTTGGCCCATCCGAGGCCGAGAATCTGCTCTGTGGAGAATCACGTGCCGGCGTCGGGGCGGCGAGCCGCGATTCGCGCCGGTCGCGGGGATTCTCCGAATCGGTCCCGGGCTGAGAGAATCCCGCCCAGGATATCTCATCTGGGCTGCAGAGGAACTTGGAGTGGGAGGGTAAAGATCCAGTTGTTGTGGTCCACATTGGTACCAATGACATAGGTAGAACAAGGACAGAGGTTCTGCAAAGCAGGTATGAACAGCGAGGAGTTAAATTAGAAAGCAGAACCAAAAAGATAGTAATCTCTGGATTGCTACCTGAGTCACAAGCTAATTGGTCCACATTTAATAAGGTTAAGGAGGTAAATGCGTGGCTCAAAGTTTGGTGTGGGAGAAATGGGTTTTAGTTGATGGGACATTGGCACCGGTACTGGGGAAGAGAGGACCTGTTCCGAAGGGACGGTCTTCATCTGAACCATGCTGGGACCAGAGTCCGAGCGAATCGCGTAACTAGGGCTGTAGATAGAGCTTTAAATTAAAGGGTTCAGTTGTAGATGAAACTAGAAACCCCAATTTAAAGGAGGAGTTAGGAGTGCAGGTTAGCAATGTGGTGGATGGTTACCAGAAAATCAAGGTGAGGGACAGAACAGGCGATGTCTTTGTGCACCAAGGAATTATAGAAGAGTAAGGAAATTTAACATTAAAAAAAAAAAATTTAGAGTACCCAAATGTTTTTCCAATTTAGGGGCAATTTAGCGTGGTCAATCCACCTATCCTGCACATTTTTGGGTTGTGGGGTTGAAACCCACACAGACACAGGGAGAATGTGCAAACTCCACACAGACAGTGACCCGGGGCCAGGATCGAATCCGGGTCCTCAGCGCCGTAGACAGCAGTGCTAACCATTGAGCCACCGTGCCACCCATGGGAAATCTAACATTAAAACAAATTTAAGTGCTTTGTATCTAAATGCAAGATGCATTCGTAACAAACTTAATGAGCGAAGGGTGCAAATAGAAACAAAAGGTTATGACATGGTGGGGATTACTGAAATGTGGTTACAGGGAGACCAGGTCTGGGAATTAAATATCCGAGGGTACACAGTATTTTGGAAAGGTAGGGTGAAAGGAAAAGGAGGTGGCGTAGCCCTGCTGGTGAGGAAAGTGTTGTAATGAGAAATGACATAAACACTGGAGATCAAGATGTGGAATCAGTCTGGGTAGAAATAAGAAATAACAAAGGGAAGAAGTCCTTGGTAGGAGTAATCTATAGATCCCCAAACAGTAGTTCTACAGTGGGGCACAGTATAAACCCGGAAATACTGGGGGTTTGCAAGAAAGGTACGGCAATAATAATGGGTGATTTTAATATGCACATAGACTGGAGGAATCAAATTGGCAAGGACAGCCTGGAGGCAGAATTCATTGAATGCATTAGTGATCGTTTCCTGGAATAGTATGTTGGGGAACCAACCAATGAGGAGGCTATTCTGGATTTGGTATTCTGTAATGAGGAGGGATTAATTAATGACTTCCTAGTTAAGAATCCACGAGGGAGTAGTGATCATAGTTTGGTGGAATTCAAGACTCAATTTGGGGGCGAGAAAGCGGAATCCCACACTAGTGTTGTGGAATTAAACAAAGGAAGTTACACAGGCTGGAGGACAGATTCGGCCCGTATGGACTGGGCAGGGAGGCTAAAAGGTCGGACAGCTGATGAGCAGTGGCAGTTGTTTCAGGAGATACCCAATTCCTCACAACTAAAATATATCCCAGTGAGGAAGAAAGATGGGAAGAAGGGTAAAAAACATCCATGGCTAAACAAGGAGGTCAAGGACATTATAAAGACAAAAACTAAGTTATCTCATATTGCAAAGGCCAGTGGCAGGCTGGAAGATTGGGAAACTTTCAAACAGAAACAAAGGGATGCGAAAAAAGGAATAAAAAGAGCTAAGGTAAATTACGGAAAAAAAACTAGCGCAGAATATCAAAAGCTTCGACAGGTACATAAAAGAGAAGAGAGTCACTAATGTGAATGTTGGCCCCTTGGAAGATGAAACCAGTGAGTTAATAGTGGGGAACACGGAAATGGCAAAGATGCTAAATCAATACTTTGCCTCAGTTTTCACGCTGGAGGACACTAGTACCATTCCTATAGGAACGGGCAATTCAGAGGTAATAGAAAAGGTGGAACTCGGAACAATAGGGAAACAGTACTCAACAAACTCTTGGGATTGAGGGCAGACCAGTCCCCAGGGCCTGATGGCCTACATCCTAGGGTGTTAAAGGAAGTGGCAGCAGAGACAGTGGATCCATTGGTTGTAATATTCCAAAATTCCATTGACACGGGAAAGGTCCCAGTGGATTGTAAAAATGCTAACGTAGCACCCTTATTTAAAAAGGGAGAGAGGCAGAATGTGGGAAATTACAGACCAGTTAGTTTAACATCTGTTGTTGGAAAATTGTTAGAATTAATTATCAAGGATGTAATATCAGGACATTTGGAAAGCCAAAGCACTATCCATCAGAATCAGCATGATTTTCTGATGGGCAAATCATGTTTGACTAATTTGCTTGAGTTCTTCAAAGATGTAACAAGCAAGGTGGATAAGGGGAATCCTGTAGATGTAGTATATCTGGACTTCCAGAAGGCGTTTGATAAGGTGCCGCACAGAAGATTAATTCACAAGGTGAGATCACATGGGATTAGGGGTAATTTATTAATATGGATAGAAGACAGGGAGTTGGGATAAATGGGCCTTTTTCTGGATGACAAGTTGTAACTAGTGGAGTGCCACAGGGTTCGGTCCTTGGGCCCCAGCCATTTACAATCTATATAAATGCTTGGATACAGGGATAGAAAGTTCTATAGCCAAATCTGTAGATGACACAAAAATAGGTGGGGCAGTAAGTTGCAATGAAGAAATAAGAACCTTACAAATGGATATAGATAGGTTCGGAGAGTGGGCCAAAATGTGGCAGATGGAGTTTAACATGGAAAAGTGTGAGGTCATGAATTTTGGTCAAAAAAATGGAAAGGCAACTTATTATCTAAATGGGGAGAGACTTCGGGGTGCTCCGATGCAGAGGGATCCGGGTGTTCTTGTGCATGGGTCACAGAAAACTAGCATGAAGGTGCAGGTAATAAGGAAAGCAAATGGAATGTTGGCATTTATAGCTAAAGGAATTGAGTATAAAGGTAAGGAAGTGTTGCTGCAACTATATAAGGCATTGGTAAGACTGAACTTGGAATATTGTGCACAGTTTTGGTCCTCTTATTTGAGGAAAGATATGGTGGCATTGGAGGCAGTTCGCAGGAGGTTCACTGGATTGATTCCAGAGATGAGGTTTTTGTCGCATGAGGAGAGATTGAACAGTTTCGGCCTAAACTCTCTAGAGTTTAGAAGAAAGAGGGGAGATCAAATTAAGATCTTCAAGATGCTAAACGGTACGGATAAAGTAGACGTGGAGCTGATGCTTCCTCTTGTGGGACATTCAAAATGAGAGGTCATAATCTTAGAATAAGAGGCAGCAAATTTAACACAGATTTGAGGAGAAACTACTTCTCCCAAAAGGTTGGGAATCTGTGGAATTCGCTACCCCAGAGTGCGGTGGGTGCTGGGACAGTGAGTAAATTTAAGGAGGAGTCAGACAGATTTTTAATTGGTAATGGGTGAAGGGTTATGGAGAAGGGCAGGACAGTGGAGTTGAGGCCAGAATGGAATCAGCCATGATCACATTGAAGGTGTTTAGGCTTGGGGGGCTAAATTGCCTTCTCCTGCTCCTAGGTCATGTGTTGTCGGGAGGAGATGCTCTGGCTGATTTTGCAATCCAGCTCTTGGTCTGTAGCATTGCAGGTAGCAGATGAGAAACATGTCAGCCACGATAGAATGGCGGTGAGACTCGACGGGCCGAATGGCCGAATTCAGCTCCTATATCTGATGAACCTATTTGCAAAATATCAACCCTGCAGATGTTGTAGTTGAAATGGAGGGAATCAGTACCTTCCAATTCCTGCAGGGCCCAGGCGAGACTCAAGATTCTTTGGTGCTGGTATTATTCAAGCATTTGCAGGGTAGCTCTGCCCAAACACGATGGAATATAAGCTTCCCGATCAACTACAATACATCATTCTGACACTGTTACATAGATAATAGTAAGAAGTCTTACAACACCAGGATAAAGGCCAACATGTTTGTTTCAAACACTAGCTTTCGGAGCACTGCTCCTTCCTCAGGTGAAGCACCTGCTATGACCTTCAACACAGAGTTACAATGGATAAAGCAGCATCTTGTATCTTTGTCAGAAGACTCCCACCAGTACTCAGTTCCCACATAGTCTTGCAGCTGCATCTTGAGTCCTGATAATACAATTTTATTGATATGTTGTTATTAACCCTTACTTTCCCCTTTCAATACATCCGCAATACAAAAATATTGCATCAGTTTATTAATAATAATGAACATAGAGCATTAACTGTAACACAGAATTTGTACATGACATGCAGCAGTTGCTCAAAATGTTGTGGTTCAAATCCCTCTCCAGAGGCGCTGCTGACCCTTCCCTGAGGAAGTGCCGGACAGTCGGCGATCTTGGATGGAATCTTCATAGCACTTTGGAAGCAGCTTTCAAGGCAAAGGGCCAGCAAAGAATCTTAAACCCCCAACCAGACACCTCCCCAAACTGCCTTGTTTCTGAATTTCCTCTGGGTGGGTCGCCAGGGGAAACGGCGTGCTGTTCCACGGAAGCCGCCCTCGCTAGGCTTCCCAACTCGCCATCCATAAGGGCAGAGAAGGTGGTGGGGTCTTGTTAATGATCCCCCTCCCGCCAGATCGCGACACCATGCAGTTGGCAAACGGCAGCAATGTCCCAGGCCTGGAAATTTCCATGCATCTCAAATTATTTCCAACGGGAGGATGATTTCACCTGTTGCCTTTCAGCCAAGACTTTCAAAGGTCTGTCTGCCGTCTCATCAGGCAGATGTAAAAGATCCCATAGAATTAATAATTAATAAATTCAAGAACCTAAGGAGCATCGGTAGTTGGATTAGTGCTTCTGAGTCAAAGGTCAAAAGACAAACCCGTGGAAAGTCTCAGCCCATTAGGAACGTTTTGTTTGTGAATCAGTCGTGCCCCTTTATTGTGCTGCTCTGTGTTGTCCAAGACATGTTTGCCTGTCTATGAGAGGCTGATCTTGATTCTCCCTCCCAACAGGCCTCTGTTGCTTCCCTTTGCCCTCTTTCACATTGTCTCTCTCGGCCAGGTCGATTCCAGTATAACAGATGGTTTTTGCATTTCAGGACAACCAACAGTAGGATCAACATTCAGAAGTTTGAAAAATGTTGAACACAAGGATCTCCAAAGAATCTCAGCTGAACATTGAGCCGACACGATCTTTCTGACCCATTGCAGAATCAATCACTTTGCAGCATAAAATGAATCATTTACACATTATCAATTTCTGCATAGACTTGTTGCATTCTTCATTCTGTTTGAAAAAATAGATTCCCAAACTGTAGGACTGAATCTTAACTCCCAAAAGTAGGCAGGGTGGAACCTTGTCACAGGTTAAATCACAAGAAATGTGGAAAATGAACCAAATCTGCCTTAAACTTGCCCCATTTCAGTTTTACCGGATCTAGGACAACGAGTGGGAATATTATGCTTGTGGGAAGTGGGTTATCCATATAAATATTATATTGTACTTTGATTCTAACAGTCCTTCTAATTTAACTATCGGTTCTCGGGAAATTTGACAGCTTAAAAGAGGCAGAAGGGCTTGGACCAAGAGCAGGTCAGAGGATAGGAATCCTACAGCGATAAACACGCCTCCTGACCTCCCAAAACCTGTCCGCCACCTACAAGGCACAAGTACAGATTGTAATGATATACTGTCCATTTGCCTGGATGAGTGCACCTCCAACAACACTCAAGAAGCTCGACACCATCCTGGAAATAACAACCCACTTGATTGGCACCCCTTCCAGAAAAATGCACACCCTCTACCACCAATGCACGGTTGCAGCCGTGTGTACCATCTACAAGATGCACTGCAGTAACTCACCAAGGTTCCTTAGACAGCAGCTTCCAAACACATGACCAATACCATCTAGAAGGACAGAAGCAGCAGATCCTGGGAACCCGACAACCTGGAGTTTTCCCTCCAAGCCACTCACCAGCCTGACTTGGAAATATATTGCCGTTCCTTTACTGTCACTGCATCAAAATCCTGGAACTGCCTTCCTAACAGCACTGTGGGTGTATGTCGTGAAAATCATAATAAAGACAAATTCCTCGAGGTTCGATTTAAGGAAATTTATTTACACAAATATATTTGCGGAGAGAGAGTGTTCCAGCTGCAAAGGCCAGTGCACTGCACTCTGAGATTCGATTGAAGACAGCATGTTTTTATAATCTGAAATAACAGCTTGAAGTGAACAGGCATGTTTATATTAAATAGACCTTGGAAAGTACGTAAGATGAAATACGTAGTACGTATGTTCTTGCCCTTGGCTAAAAACAACTCGAGTACACATTTTGTTATCTTTTGGAGGACAATGTGTTTTCATAATCAGGCCAAGACCAGAATATTAAGCAGTATTTTGTTTCTGTTACCTGACCTACTTATTTTAGTCCAAAAGCAGTGTTGAACTATAGTCAAGCATTTCCCAGCATGCTTCGAAGTTGGTTTATGTTAATTTCCCTTCCACAATTCCCTCCTTGTTTATCTTTTGATCAACACCTTTTAGTAAATTATCGTGTCCTCCATAGAGAAGAGTGGTTTATAATGTATGGAGAACGGACGTATGACAGTTCCCTGCATGTTATGAGCCTGGTAGCAAGGAGGCAAGGCGGCTAGGGCTGTTCTCCCGTGTTAGTACAATAAAAATATCTTGCGCAACATTAAAACAGTAACCATACGACAATCAAGATTACAATGGCGATTATAATCCGGAACACACTCCTCTGTCCTGACGATCCTACCATCCAAAGCTAAAGTCCCATCCCTCATTTTCATGTAATCTTGTCACCTCTCTATGAATGTGATCCACAGATTATCAATTTTTTCTGAGTTATGAGGGATGTACACGCAACAGCCACTTCCAATCAGGGCACAAGTACCTCCCTTTCAGCTAACAAGAAATCAGGAGCCATTCTATGCTGCAGGGCAACCGCTCTTATAGCGACCATCTCAGTTTCTATCTGGTTAACAGCTTCTGCAGCGTCATTAGCTACCTGCTCAAGGATGTCTCGTAGTTTGCGTAGTTCGATACATTAGTGGCTATTCCTAATGGTGGTATTATTATTCCCAGCATTTGTGCCCATGTCATAACACTTTGTGTCATCCTGTGATGGGGATGGTCCTGCAATTGCTGAATGTGATGCACATAAGGGACTACCTATTCCAAATAGCACGAGCCTTCCCAAGTTTCTGGTAACCACGGGTATGCCTTACGTCCACAGATAAAATACGTGCCGTTATATGCGGTCAGGTTTCCTTTACTATCAGTCATCATTAGTGTAATCGGATCCCCTTCCCAGGAGCCTCCACTAGTTTGATTTTCAACTCCTGACTAATCAAAGATGAATAGTCCTTTAGCTGTAAGGTGGACCATAGGGGGTTGCCAATTCAAGGTTGGATCACACTGACTCGTGCCTACTGCGTGGGTCCCATATGTTTTATGATTCTTAAAGCATATACTTCCCATTGGGACTCCAGTATAATTGGGAAGGATCAACCAGGGCGGTTGACGTGTTACATTAAACCTAGGCCTTCACCATTCCTCAAACCTATTCATATTGTATCCAGCTAATCTCCAATCTAACATATTCTGTGTATCTTCACCACGTCCTGTACTATTTTGTCTTAGAGCCCATTCTGTATTTCTTTACTGGTGAATGGGATAGGTCGCACAGGGAAGCCCTCACCCAAGCATCTGGGAATTTGTGTCAAACCCAACAACTGAATTTATTTACCCTCTTTTGCGTATGAGTGGGACATACATGTATATTAAGGTGTTAGTATGCAGTTTACCCTCTCATTGATGTTGGATTAATATGATAATACATAAGAACAGTAGCGCCGTCATTCTCTTCGGGTCAGCATTTTGTGAGTACTCTCAAAGTTCTGTATGATGTAGTTTACACGAGTTGCGTGGATCCCATCTGGCTTTTCTTTTACTTTAACGGCTGTTCGGGTTGTTAGCAGCACTTGGTAGGGTCCATTCCACCGAGGAGAAAAATAACCTTTGTTTCGTGCTTTCACGTAAACTTGATCTCCAGGTTTAAAGGGTGTGTATTTCCCTCTTTTGGATGCACCTGAGCCTGTCGCACCTTTTCATGTTTTTATTTTTTTCAGCGTTTTCACACATGGCCTGGGCATATTTGAGAGATGCCACATCTGCCCATTTTAAGGTTACTGCCGCTGGAGTCATTGGGGGTTTTGTTCCAGTTGTCATGGGGGGGTTCCATTAATATCTCATACGGGGTTAAACCCGTATTACGATTTCTCTGATTTCTCAGGACATACATTACTATGGGTATGGCATCTGGCCATAGCAGCCCATTTTGTTGACATACTTTTGTAACTGCAGTTTTAATTATTCCATCTGCCCTTTCCACCATTCCTGAGGATTGTGGCAGATATTGTATATGCAATTTCCAATCAAATCCCATGGCTTCTGTTAGGGCTTTGGTCAATTTGCTAGAGAAATGAGTTCCCCTATCGTTGTTAATCCCCATTGGTATCCCAATCCCAGGATATTCATCCTTCAACACTTCGGTTGTCTGATTTTCCACTGGCTTATCACTACAGTAGGCATCACTCCCACCTGCGATCCAGCTATATCATTACCCAAGATAAACTGTATTCCTGGACAAGATAATTTCTCTATTACTCCTACTACCACTTCACCATCTTCACTGGTCTTTCCAACCTTACCTTATATAATGGAACACTACTCCTCTCACCTTGAATTCCACATATTACCACCTTTTCTGGCAACATTCTTCCCAGACTACATAACTCCTCATCTCGTACCATCAAAAATGGACTAGCTCCCGTATCTCTTAAAATTGTTACCTGCTCCTCCTGATACACATGAGTAAACTTCACTCACACAAATAAATTCTTTAAAGAGATCTGGCACCTTCTTATCAATCACCTCTTGATCAGGCTGTACAATCTTTTGCACCTCCTTCGCTTCACTTGGGCTTTCCTTTACCACTTTCAGAAACCCCACTGTCTTATCCTATTTACCACATCAGCCTTCCCAGTGCTTTTCTTCAACCACCAACACTATAACTTTACATGGCCTAGTTTATTACAATGAAAACATTTGAAACTTTTCATTTCTTTTCCACCCTCCTGGATTTCTTTTTTAATCTGAGGTACACTCTCCTTATTATCTCCCATCAGATCACCTTTATTTTTACCACTTGAGTATTTATCATGTCCCAGTTTCTATCCCTCACTGGCTGAAACTGATGTCAGAAACCAAGCTTTGATTTATGAACTAATTCATAATCATCTGCCATTTCCGCTGCTAATCTCACAGTTTTAACCCTCTGCTCTTCCACATGAGTTCTCACTACATCAGGAATTGAGTTTTTAAACTCCTCCAAAAGTATAATTTCTCTGAGAGCTTCATACATTTGGTCTATTTTCAAAGCCCTTATCCACCTATCAAAATTGTCTTCATAGCAACCTGTTTTTAGCCAAGAGCGATGCTCCTGTACGGAGGTTTGCTCCTGTGTCTGTTTTAACTTTGGTTCTGTTATGGTGGACGGAAGTTCAACTGCAGAAGCTTGTAGTTGTGGCTGGTGTTTGAGAGCCAATTCCTTTGCTGTTCTTTCAGCAAATCTATTGCCGCATGAGACTTCATCGTCTGCGGTAGTATGCGCTTCACACTTTAAAACGGCTATCTTGCTCGGCAGCTGAACAGCATCTAGTAAATTTAAAACCAATTTAGCATGTTTAATAGGTTGGCTGGAGGAAGTTATGAATCCCCTGTTTTTCCATAATTGGCCAAAATCATGTACTACCCCAAAAGCGGATCGGGAATCATATAAATATTGACTGTTTTATTTTTAGCTAGAATACATGCAAACTAAGGGCAAACTATTCTGCCGCTTGAGCAGATGTTCCCGAAGGCAGAGCAAAAGCTTCCACTACCTCGAATGGAGTTACAATTGCATAGCCAGCCAGGAGGGTCATATCATTTGGTCGGTTTGCTGATCCATCGGTGAAAAAGATGATGTCTAGATTTTCTAGTCGGTGACTCAATAAATCAGGTCGAGGGGTTGTGGTGGCTTCAACCAATTGTAAACAATCATGATCATACATATGTTCTGTTTCCGAGGGTACGGGCAAGAGTGTTGCAGGGTTGACAGCTGGCGCTCGCTTGTAGGTAAAGTTGATTTTCGAGAGGATTATTTTGTTCCCAGTGCGTCGAGCCGCAGTAAAATGCTGCGTTGCGGATGCAGCAGCAAGACTGATTTTTTTCTACTGTGACTGCTGTGGCTGCTACTGCTCTTAAGCAATTTGGCATACCCTTTACTACAGCACATAGGGCCACCAAGTAATAGGCAAGGGATCTTTTCCCTTTTTGCTAACTTTCTCCTTGGTTCAATTGCTCTGTTTTATTACCTTTGCTCTCGAGTCACCAGGTATCTTTATGATACCGCCACGAGGTTCAAGTCCGAGTAATGATCAATGACCCAATACATCGATAAGTAAGATTCAAATCAAAGCACATTTATTATACACAGTAATCACTACTCATGCACAAATTCTACGTCTAAGCTACTTCTACAACTAACAGGCCTATACTTAACTTCGGACTGGCCCACCAGGTCAGGGGAACAAATGGCCTTTCGTTCGGGTTCTGAGTCTGCGGGATTCGAAGTTGGCACGGATTGGTAGCTAGGAGCGCCTATCTCGTAGCGAACGTTGAATTAAGACTTACTTTGTTGGGTGGTCACTGCACCGGTCACGGTCAATGTTGGTTCGTGTTGCTGGATGACCCGGGCAGGACGAAGAGGTGAAGAGCGATTTGAACTTGGGGCTTAATTCTTATAGTCCCCAGGGGCTTCCCGCCTTTCGGGGCGGACCCTGTACCTGGTCCCAAGTGATTGGACTTTGTCCCAATCGCTTGGTTCGATTTCTCCAATGCTGGAGCGGTTCCCAGATCGATGGGCGGTCTTGAGGTGCTCGTTCACCTCCTTTGTGTTGGCTCCTGCTGGCGCCGAGGAGTCTGGCTTTGCGTTGTGTGTCCAAAATGTTACTTATTGTTCCCGGGGATTGCTCATCAGTATGCAGATGGCTGCTACATTGTTATGCTGATGGTCGCTGGTATCGATGTTGTCTGGCCTTTGCAGAGGTAAATACACAGCAAACCTGCAGCTGCTGGTTTCTGTCTATGTTGGCTGACTTTCCCATCAGCCTTTGCCGTTCGCCATTTTAAATCAGGAGTTGGCCAATTTAGGTGGCTACACCCTCCTCAATGCTCTTGCTCCAGGACTCCTGTTGCAAATCCCCCTGCTTCATTTAAATAAAGAGTAAAGGGCTTGCTGAAATTAGGAAGTCCCAAGGCAGGGGCGCCAATCATGGCTTGTTTCAAATTATGAAATGCTTGCTCCCTCTCTGGGATCCAGGTAACAACTGAAGGGCATCCTGTAGGGTAGCCTTGCGCAGTGCTGCGTCCATTTCTCTATAGTCCGGTATCCACTGCCTGCAATAGCCCACCATTCCGAGGAAGGTAAGGGTCTCCTTTTCCATGGATGGAGTTGGAACCCCTGCTACAGCCTGTACACATTCAGACCCAAGCCTCCGCTGTCCTTGCTGCAGCTGAAATCCCAAATACTGAACTGTCTCCTGACAGAATTGCAGTTTGTCCATTGAGACTCTTTGCCCTCTTTCTGCCATATGTGATAATAACAAAACGGTATTCTGTTGACAAACTAGCCCTCCCTCTGAGGCTATCAATAAATCATCATATTGAGGGAATGTTGAACCTGCAGACAACTGGCAATCTTCCAAGTCTTTTTTTAATACTGTTAATTCCGATATGTAAAGCAAATAGATATTGACTTTCCGGGTGCAATGGTATGGAGAAAAACGCTAAGAAAGTATCCGTTGTTGGTGGTATAGAAGTCAAAATGACATTTGTGTCCGGCACCAATGGAGCAATAATGATAACAGTTTTATTGATGGCTCTAAGATCTTGCACAAACCACCACTCGTTGGGTCTTCCTATTTTGGAATGGGGAGTAGAGGGGTGTTACAGGGGCTTTGTGTTCTCTTCAGCACCCCTTGCTATAATAGTGCATTGATCACTCCCTCTATCCCTTTTTCTGCTTCCGGTGCCAACCTGTATAGTTTTAAGCAGGGCAGGGCAATGTTCTTCTGTAACTGCACCCTATGCGCTGGGGCAGAATGTACTTTTCCAACATGATTTTTATGTTGGGCCCATAGATGTGCGAGTACCTGGGCCAGGATTGAAGGGAGTAAATGATGGCTCTCTCGGGGAGGTTGTTGTCTTTTAAATGTGGCGGGCCATTGCTCCTCTTTCCAGGTCACTTTGCCCTCCTGTTTGCCATAAAATTCTATCAGGCAATTTTGTCCGTCCATTTCAATATAAATCCCATGTATTACCTTTTTCCTTTGGCCTCTTTGATCACATCTCCTATTTGCTTTGCCTTAGCGGGATGTCTTACGGCCAATGTTAAATGGGGTTCTGAGGTCAAACCCATCCTAAAAAGGTCCCTCTGACTATGGGTCAACTGTACTAACATTCCTAATCCCACAACACCGAAAAATAAAAAGGAGTGATATGCAATGAGGTCTGCTTTCCTAAGTGACTTTGTGTTTGTAAATTGTATACGTGCTCATCCTCACAAGCATACCAAGCCGTGCAATGGGTCACTATATTCTCTCGCCTGGACTCTATCAGGTGCTTTAATAGCTGTGTCCAAGGTTCATTCATCTTTTGTGAGACTTACTGCAGTTTAAAAAAATTTTTTTTTAACAGCGGTTCTGTAAGGGTTAACGTTCGGCTGCCAGCATACAACACAGACACAGAGCGATCGGGCGCAGGCTCAGAAGTTATTACATTTTGCAGCTGGTGAGCTCGTATTTGAGACAGTTCTATAAACATTCCATTATCAATGCAATATATTACTGCTCCTAATTTGCAGAGTGTCTGTCTGCCTAATAGGGTCAGGTGTCGCTAGTTGCGGTACATCCTTCTTGGGGGTTAAATGCTTCTTGGCCCCTTGCATGATAGCCTCCTCCCCTCTATTTGCTAACCATTGTTCGATGGCCTCATTTCCTTCATTCAAATAATTATCATTATTGGGAACCCAGCCCCCATTTATGCCGGGTGGGACTGCAATCCCACCCTTCAAAGCTGGCCAAGATGCACCATAAGAGTATTTTAGAAGCAGCAAAACATCCCCTGGGAGGGGGCTATAAATAGCACAAATTTAAGTAAATTTCCAATGATTGATTTTATAGGCATTAGCTATTCTTAGAGATGTATATTTTTCTTTGTCAATTCTATAAAGGTCAACTGTCTGCTGAAATGGTTAATGTTTCCTGCAGAAACTAAGAGGCGGAGAACTTGGAATGATGCCATTTACATCTTTTCATGTAATCTAAAAACTTATTCATATTCAATTACTTTTATTCGTAAAGGCACTTTCTTTCTTTTAAACTGTAATTTCCAATGTTTCAGTTCATTGGAGAAATCTCAACAAAAATCACTTAAGTTATAATCTGACTCAAGGACAGACGATAAAAAAATACAACCCACTTAGCACTTCATGCTTTGACTAAAATTAATTGGTTAAACAAAACACACAGAATCTCACAGCTCACAGCACGGTTCAATTCCTGTACCAGCCTCTCCGAATAGACGCCGGAATGTGGCGACTAGGGGCTTTCACAGTAACTTTATTTGAAGCCTACTTGTGACAATAAGCGATTTTCATTTCATTTTCATTTCATATCACAGCTAACCGGTAGCCTGATCTCACACACAAATCTGAATTCCCTTTTTCTACAGGAACCCATCTGTATGCTTTTACCTTAATCTTCCATTTACTTTTACTCCCCTGTTTTTTTGTTTCGAGAGGGGGTCAGCTTCATTAGATTCCTATGCGGGACATAACATATAGGGTTTCCCACCTCATTCCGTTGCTTTACGATTGTTTCTTTTCATTTTCTTACTGATTTTGACTCCCTTATCTGTCTTTTTCAAGGAGTTCAACTTCTTTCTCGTTCCAGATGTCTTTACCGAGGCTTCGGGATGACCTGTGAGGGGGCGTCAAGTTTATTACTCATCGTTCCGTCTGCAAAATACTTTAGAACAGAAATATAACAATAACAACGACCGCGGAAATCATTTACAAATACTACAGTGAGCGCACACCGGTGTTTATCCTTTCACGGACCTCAAAGTCTTTGAAAAAAATGTTTTGTCTCTAAGGCACCTTTTTTCTTCCCATGCAGCTTTCATTAATTTATTAATTAAGATAACTCTCCTAGCATGAGTCACTGGCCAGTAATTAAGGCTGCCGAGCAGCAGACTCCCCCTTTCAGCTGGGGTCGCGCTATGGCTCTCTCCCTTTCAGCTGAGAGAGTCCTGTTTAGAGAACCGTTTCGGGGTTCACATCCCGTTAAATTAGGGAAACTGCAACGGCTACGCCAATTTGTTGTGGAAATTATAATAAAGACAAATTCCTCGAGGTTCGAATTAAGGAAATTTATTTACACAAATATATTTGCGGAGAGAGAGTGTTCCAGCTGCAAAGGCCAGTGCACTGCACTCTGAGATTCGATTGAAGACAGCATGTTTTTATAATCTGAAATAACAGCTTGAACTAAACTGGCATGTTTATATTAAATAGACCTTGGAAAGTATGTAAGATGAAATATGCAGTATGTATGTTCTTGCCCTTGGCTAAAAACAACTCGAGTACACATTTTGTTGTCTTTTGGAGGACAATGTGTTTTCATAATCAGGCCAAGACCAGAATATTAAGCAGTATTTTGTTTATGTTACCTGACCTACTTATTTTAGTTCAAAAGCAGGGTTGAACTATAGTCAAGCATTTCCCAGCATGCTTCGAAGTTGGTTTATGTTAATTTCCCTTCCACAGTGTACCTACATGACATGAACTGCAGTTCAAGAATGCAGCTCACCACCACCTACTCAAGGGTAATTAGGGATGGGCAGTATTACAATCACAGTAGTCCCAGGATGGATTCAAATAAATAGGTTATTCAACAAGCCAAAGCAAAGCCGCAAAATGGCGGGGAGTACAACCAGCCCCAGCCGGATTATACGAAGATATTGGTTCCCTTCCTGGCTGGTTTTTATTGGTGGGTTTCAATGACCCCTGCTGTTAGATGTCCAGCCCTCAGCAGGGAAGCTCGTATTCCACGGGCCCCATCGGGAAATTAATCGGAGCATCCCCGTGTGTCTCATAGGGTTATTACATGCCTCCCCCACCAAAGTCCATAAGCCCCTCTGTCATGGAGGGTGGAGGAGGACTCCTCCTTCGCTTCAGCTGCGGTCGCGGTTCCAGTGGTTACGGAGTTGTGTGGGGGTGTGTGTACCACATTGGGGAGTATCGCTTCCACGTCGATCATCTGAGGATGCTGACGGTGATCGCTCCCTGCTCAAATGCACAAACTGTTGTCCAAGACCATGGACGCTTGTGTCTCCATGTCTGACCCTGTGTCTTCCACCTCGCGCAAATCCTTGTCCTGTCCTCTGAGGGGTGTTGCCACTTGGCCCTTGGGTGACAGGGATGGAGGGCTGACTCATCCGGCAGGGCTGGTCCTGGTACGGGTTCCCTAATTTTAAAGTATTACATGTGCTTTCTCACCATCAGCTCCGAGGTTTCCACCATGTATGACCTCAGTCCAGTCCTTTCCACTATGGCCTCTGGTACCCACCGGGTACCACCTCCGAAGTTCCGGACATATACCATGCCCTCTGGCCAAACACCTCTGTCCTGCGTCCATCTCCTGTGGTATTGTTTCTGGAGATCCTGTCTCCTCTCCCGTCTTCTGCCAATGTCAGGAAATGTCAGGCTAAGCTTTCGGCCCATCAGAAATTCTGCTGGCACGACTCCGGTCGTTGTGTGTGGTGTGGTACGATAGCTGAATAGGAACCGCGCCAACTTAGTCTGCATGGATCCCATGTCCTATTTTTTATGCCTTTCTTAAATGTCTGTACTGCCCGCTCAGCCAGGCCATTTGATGAGAGGTGGTCTGGGGTCATCCGAATGTGTTTCACCCCATTCACCCTCAGGAAATACGAGAATTCCTCGCCAGTAAAAGTGGTGCCGTTATCTGTAACCAGCACCTGTGGGATGCCATGGGTGCTGAATGAAAAGTGCAACTGCTCGATGGTCACTCTCGGACTGGTGGATGGCATTTGATAGATGTCCAACCATTTTGAGTGGGCGTCCATTATTAGTAGGAACATTGAGTCTTGAAAAGGTCCGATGAAGTCAGCATACAACCGTACCAAGGGTCGACCTGGCCACTCCCAGGAATGAAGGGGCGCTGCTGGTAGGAGCTTTTGGTGCTCCTGACACATGGTGCATTGCTGGGCCAACCGCTCAATGTCACCATCAAGTCTAGGCCACCATACGTTGCTCCTGGTGAGCATCTTCATCTTGGACACTCCCAGGTGCCGGTTGTTCAGATCCTGCAATATGATCTTTCTGCCTTGACTTGGGACCAGAACACGGGCTCCCCACAGGAGGTTGTTGTCCTCCATGTCAAGCTCATGTTACTTAGTCGTGAAAACCCGCAGCTCCTCGGGTAGTCTCCCTTGCTGTCCCCCATGCAGGACGATGTGACGTAATTTCGTTAAGATTGGGTCCTTTTGTGTCCACTCATGAATCATGTGACCGGCAAGATGTCCGTAAAATTCAAGGCAACTGTGACTTTGTCTGCTACTGGTGGGTACAGGGGGTGCATTGGAAATGGGAATCGGCTCAAAGCGTGTGCGATTTGTGCTTCTGGGCGATACTTGAGCACGTGCTCACACGTCACCAATAATAGCGCCCAACGCTGTATCCAGGCCGATGCTATTGTCAGAAGTGACCTGTCCTCCTTGAACAGGCCGAGCGAAGGTTTGTGGTCTGTTATGGTCATGTTGGTAGTACTTCTTCACCGCAAAAATGGCGGCCAACCCTTCCTTCTTGATCCGAACATATCTATGCGTGCTCTATTGGCCTCTCCATCCCGTTGTCTATCCGATAAGATATGGGGAGGCATCACTTGTCATCAAGAGTGGCCCAGTTCCCCTGCTCCCAATTTCGCGGGAAACTTTAAAAAAATGTTTAAAAAAATGTTTTTTTTTAATCCGGAGGCCCCGACTTTGTGGAACTGTGGGAGCCTTTTTGCTGGGACCGCTCCGCTCACGAACGCCACCGGAAGTCCGGTATGCCTTCTTAACAACCCTCTCAACCTGGGTGGCAACTTTCAGGGATCTATGTACATGGACACTGAGATCTCTCTGCTCATCCACACTACCACGAATCTTACCATTAGCCCAGTACTCTGTCTTCCTGTTATTCCTTCCAATATGAATCACCTCATACTTTTCTGCATTAAACTCCATTTGCCACCTCTCAGCCCAGCGCTGCAGCTTATCTATGCCCCTCTGTAACTTGTAACATCCTTCCGCACTGTCCACAACTCCACCGACTTTAGTGTCATCTGCAAATTTACTCACCCATCCTTCTACACCCTCCTGCAGGTCATTTATAAAAATGACAAACAGCAGTGGCCCCAAAACAGATCCTTGTGGTACACCACTAGTAACTAGACTCCAGTCTGAACATGTCCCATCAACCACCACCTTCTTACAGCTAGCCAATTTCTGATCCAAACTGCTAAATCACCCTGAATCCCATGCCTCCGTATTTTCTGCAGTAGCCTACCGTGGGGAACATTATCAAACACTTTACTGAAATCCATACACACCACATCAACTGCTTTACCCTCATCCACCTGTTTGGTCACCTTCTCAAAGGACTCAATAAGGTTTGTGAGGCACGACCTACCCATCCGGCCCAGGGGATTTACCTATTTTCACACTTTCCAGAATTGCTAACACCTCCTCCTTATGAACCTCAAGCTCTTCTGGTCTAGTAGCCTGAATCTCAGTATTCTCCTCGACAACATTGTCTTTTTCCTGTGTGAATACTGACGAAAAATATTCATTTAGCACCTCTCCTATCTCCTCGGACTCTACGCACATCTTCCCACTACTGTCCTTGACTGGCCCTACTCTTACCCTAGTCATTCTTTTATTCCTGACATATCTATAGAAAGCTTTAGGGTTATCCTTGATCCTACCTGCCAAAGACTTCTCACGTCCCCTCCTGGCTCTTCTTAGCTCTCTGTTTAGGTTCTTCCTAGCTAACTTGTAACCCTCAAGCACCCTAACTGAACCTTCATGTCTCATCTTTACATAAACCTCCTTCTTCCTCTTGACAAGTGTTTTGATTGCTTTAGTAAACCATGGTTCCCTTGCTCGCCCACTTCCTCCCTGCCTGACAGGTACATACTTATCAAGGACACGCAGTAGCTGTTCCTTGAACAAGCTCCACATTTCCATTGTGCCCATCCCCTGCAGTTTTCCTCTCCATCCGATGCATCCTAAGTCTTGCCTCATCGCATCATAATTGCCTTTCCCCCAGATATAACTCTTGCCCTGCGGTATATACCTATCCCTTTCCACCACTAAAGTAAACGTAATCTAATTGTGGTCACTATCACCAAAGTGCTCACCTACCTCCAAATCTAACACCTGTCCTGGTTCATTACCCAGTACCAAATCCAATATGGCCTCGCCTATTGTTGGCCTATCTACATACTGTGTCAGGAAACCCTCTTGCACACATTGGACAAAAATGGACCCATCTAAAGTACTCGAACTATAGCGTTTCCAGTCAATATTTGGAAAGTTAAAGTCCCCCATAACAACTAACCTGTTGCTTTCGCCCCTATCCAGAATCATCTTTGCAATCCTTTCCTCTATATCTCTGGAACTTTTCGGAGACCTATAGAAAACCCCTAACAGGGTGACCTCTCCTTTCCTGTTTCTAACCCCAGCCCATACTACCTCAGTAGGTGAATCCTCATCAAACGTCCTTTCTGCCACCGTAATACTGTCCTTGACTAACAATGCCACCCCTCCCCCTCTTTTACCACCTTCCCTGAGCTTACTGAAATATCTAAACCCCAGCACCTGCAACAACCATTCCTGTCCCTGCTCTATCCATGTCTTCGAAATGGTCACAACATTGAAGTCCCAGGTATCAACCCATGCCGCAAGTTCACCCACCTTATTCCGGATGCTCCTGGCATTGAAGAAGACACACTTTAAACCACCTTCCTGCCTGCTGGTACACTCCTGCAACTTTGAAACCTTAATCATAACCTCACTACTCTCAACCTCCTGTATACTGGAGCTACAATTCAGGTTCCCAAGCCCCTGCGGAACTAGTTTAAACCCTCCCGAAGAGCATTAGCAAATTTCCCCCCCAGGATATTGGTACCCCTCTGGTCCAGGTGTAGACCATCCCATTTGTAGAGGTCCCACCGACCCCAGAATGAGCCCCAATTATCCAGAAATCTGAAACCCTCCCTCCTGCACCATCCCTGTAGCCACGTGTTCAACTCCTCTCTCTCCCTGTTCCTCATCTCGCTATCACGTGGCACTGGTAACAACCCAGAGATAATAACTCTGTTTGTCCTAGATCTAAGTTTCTACCCTAGCTCCCTGAATTCCTGCCTTACATCCCGATCCCTTTTCCTACCTCTGTCGTTGGTACCTATGTGGACCACGACTTGGGGCTGCTCCCCTTCCCCCTTAAGGATCCCGAAAACACGATCCGAGACATGGTCCAGATGGCCCGAATCGCCATCTGTAGTTCTGCTTTTCCTCGTCGTCAGTATTACAATCACAGGAGTCCCGAGAAGGATACAAATCAAAAGGTTTATTTAACAAGCCAAAGCAAAGCCGCAACACAGCGGGGAGGACAACCAGTCCCAGCCGGGACCATCCGAAGATGCCGGTTCCCTTCCTGGCCGTTAATAACTGCTATCATTTTGACATGCTCCTGGTGTAGCCTTGAGATAGTTCTTACAACTATTCTACTTTCAAGCCTGAATTTTCATAGGGATGGAAAGGGTTTAGCCAAAATGGCACCAAAGCCTCAATTCCAGAAGGAGATCTCCACCTTAAGCCAACACCCACCATTTTCACAAGTGTAGGGATTGGGAGGGGGGAGGGAATAGGGAGGCACATAAGCCAACCAACCCCCATGCAAGGGGGGGGGGGTGTCCCCCTCCCCACCCCCCGACTGAAGGTTTGTAGATTCAAATAACTAAATAAGAACAACCTACCACCATGTAACATATGTACCGCTATATTACACCACTATGTACAGGATTGATGAACCAGCAAATAAAGTAAACATGGCAGATAACAAGAAGGGGAAGGGGGCTCGGGGTAGTAAGGGGAGTTGGGGTTTGGAGGCTAATTCGAATACAGGGCTTTTGTAAATTGTAAACTGTCACTGATGTGTACAGATTTGTTTACGTTTATTTTCATTGTGTATAAAGAGAAAAAGCTAATGAAAACATTTTAAAAAAAGGCAATGTCAATCAATAAAGGAATTTCCTGCCTTTAAATTAAATAAAGGCCTACATGCAGTTCAAAACATTCAGTGCTTGCTATTTCGCTTTGTCTGTTGACATATGCCTGAAGGCGAACATTATAGGACATGTGCTGCACAACTGATTTCACAGCCTATCATTATCACAGAGGGGCGTCTGTCAGTTCACAGTATGATTAAGAGATCCAGTTGATTATACATTCTTTAGAATTGGGCTTTGATACAAATGTTTATTTTCATATGGGATTAAGTACTTGAATTAAATGCTTGCCTTTATAGTGGATTAAGTAATTTAAGGAACTTAAGTGTAGTGAATACATTTTTAATAAGGGAAGTGGGTTGGAGGGCCATGGTGTCATTTGATAATATAAGAAAGAACATTTTGCCTTTAGATTATGGGGTACTACATTTGTGAAACATGTTTGCCATTTCATTGGATTCTGAAAGAGCTGCAGGCCAAGGATAAGGTAAGAAAGCTTGTAGGACCAGTGCCCCTTAGAATTACCAATAGGTTCCCCTAGGGGTCAATCATGAAAATACTTTGCCATACTTTCATTGCCAGTCCATTGGATTTCAAGGCTCTGAGCCAAGAGTACATAATGAGGCTTGGCTGACAGCCCAGAAATCCATTAGCCTATTGAATCACCTGGGACTGGATTCTCCGATTTTCAGGCGATGTCCTGACACCGCCGTGGGAACGGTGGCGTTTTACGACCAAAAATTTGCTTCAAAACGGCCACCGATCCTCCGTTTGGTTGGGTGCTAGCAGTGTTGCTTTTCTTTTCCTGTGGCTCTGTTCCAACTATGGCAATCAGTGAGTTTGCCCTTCTTTCTTTTGATATCTATGTTCTAATGTTCAGAGTTGCCAGGTAACAAATGATACCACCACAAGGTTCAACTGGCTATCGATCAAAGAGCCAAACACCAGTTTGTTAGTTCAAGGTCAAGGATACATTATTTACACACACAGTGGATCATGCAACATAAACCCACGAGTTAACTACACCTATTGACTAAGACAACCTGTACTTAACTTCAGGCACCCGGCTTAGGTCAGAGGAACAGTGGTTGTTGTTCGATTCTGGATCTATCGAGTCTGGAGACGTAACTGCTGCTCAGCTGGGCTCATCCGTCTGGTAGCGGGCGTTGAACTTGGACTTGCTTCTGCTGGTGCTGCGATTGGAGATGGTCGTTGCCGGGGCGCCAGGTCCAAAAGAGGATGAACATATGACGGACTCTCTTATACTTGGGGAGTTTCGTGCTCTTTTGGGCGGTCCTTCAGGTTGGACCCCACTAACTGGGTGATTCTTGATCACTCTGTTCGATTCCTAACCAATAAATGAGCGGGGGCCTGGATGGCTGGGCGTGTCCCAAGCGGTCGCTGACCCTGTTGTTTACGCTTCCCCTGAACAGGGAGTGGTGCCAAAATGTCTGGGACTGAACTGGTCGCTCGAGTACCAGTCCTTTGTCTTGGTGAAGATGGGACATCAAATGCTAATCGGCCCATCAAAATGCTCATTGGTCGGAGTTTCATTACCATCTGGACTCCTTGCTTGCAAATATACATTTCAGGCTCTGAGCCCGCCTGAGTCTTGCTTTGTCCATTTTACCTGCTCGGCTTTGCGAGTTTATCTGTCCAGGTTGTAAGTGGCCATCCCAGATAACTACAGCAGGAAGGCAGGGTAGCACACGCGGCTCTAGCTGCCGATACGGGCGGATAATTGTCGGGTCCGTGGCTGTGCGTGCGCATGGCGGCGGCCTGCAGCGGCCACACCGTGCAACATGGCGCCGGCTGTGTGTGGACCCGGCCTGCAAAATAGTGCTCCCCCCTTTGGCTGGCTCGTGATCCCCGGACCACCCCCCAACAGTGACCCCAGCCCCTGCCAAAGTCCCCCCTGTCCGCGGATCAGCTCTCCCCGACTGGATTGAGTCTGCAGCCGCCACGCCGGGTTCCTGACAAATAATAGCATGAGAGACCCATGCAGTGGGAATTCGGACGGTCAGGGGCGGAGCATTGGGGGGAGAGCCTCAGGCAACATCCCGAGGCCGCCGATACAGTGTGCGGCGTACTCCCAGTCACTCGGGATTACGTCCCAGAGGCAGGTGGACATTGGTGAGGCACTGCAGAGCGTGACCTGGCCACAGGGGGGCATCGCTGAGGGCATCGACATCATGGTGCAGCCAATGACGAGCCGCCACGGCGAGCACAGCCAGGTGATACAGAGGCCTCTGGAGGTCAACCCAGCTTCATGAAAGGAGCTCTTTATTTACATTATTTGCGATGCACATTGATCGGAAGCAATGCTCAAGGTCAAATTTCTGAATATCTGATGGTAAAATATCAGCTGCACGTTCATCGAATGGAACCCCTTTCGGTTTGTATAGAGCCGCCTGTCATCTGCAGCTGCTCGTAGGGTGACATGCATCCCGTCGATCACCTCCTGGGCCTGTCGACAATGGCAGCGAACCCCGCTGCCCGTACATCCTGGTGGGCTCGGTGCACATTGAAATGGATGTATTGTGCCAACTGGGCATCTCAGGCCTACATGATGGCGCAGATGCTCCTATGCACTGAGCTCTGTGAGATATCAGATAGGTCCCCGCTTGGCGCTTGGAAGGAACCTGTGGCGTATAAGTTCACCTTGAGGGCCGCTGGGAGTGGGTGTCCTCCCCCATTCCCCCGCGGTACCAGGTGTGCCATGATCTGGCAGATATGTTACACTGACCCCTGCTCAGCTGGAATCTTCGATGGCATGCCTGGTCCGGCAGATCCTTGAATAACAGGTGCTGTCCGTACACGCGAGGCCTCATTTGGTGCCTCCTTTGCACCTCCACCTCCTTGGCCAGCTCTCCATCCTCAGCGGCTGCCTCCTGTTCCTCGGTGATAGGCTCCATTGCTGCAGCTTCCTCTTCCTCAAGCAGCTCTGTCTCATACAGCCACAGGGCATCCCCCAGGGCTGCGGAGACTAGCAGGAAGGCCACCATTGCTGTTTGAATTCCAATATCCATTGACTGCAGGGGGTGAAAGGCCGACATGTTAGCATGATGCATACTCCTGTGCCCAACCAGTTCCAATGGGCGACATGGTGCCCCCGGTTGGCACTTCAGACTCTGCCCCCGCATGTCCCCCCACCCCATCCCCGCACCCCTGGCCCCATCGGTGCCCTGCATCGGTAATGTGGGTTGTCAGTGGGATGCACTGCAAGGTGGCTGCCTTGCAGGCTGCAGCAATGGCGGTCCATGCCTGGACACCACCCCAGTCCTGTGGGGGGGGGTCACCCTGACCACACGCCACGTTTGCCCGTCACCCAACCCCAGGCCCTGGCAGGGACACCCCCCTCCCCACCCCAGCCAGCCCGGTCAGTGTCCGGCCCGGCAGCCCATGGTCGTGCCTCTCCGTGTCTCTCCTCCTCTCTCTCCCTCAGCTGCCACGCCGGCCGTTTCACGATTTTTTAATGCACAAGTGAACCTCACCACTGTGAATTTGCCCCAGTGGAGGCGGAGAATCGCGGAGGCCCGGAGAATAGCGGGTCAGGCCCGCTGATGCTATGCCAAGGGCGTTTACTGTACGTGCAGAGTGGAATGTATTGACACCGCTGTCGAGGGCAGACGGAGAATTGTGATTTAGCGTGAAATTAATACCTGCCATGATTTGGGCGTCTGAACTGATTCTCTTCCCAGATACGGAGTATCTCCAGTGGGTGGAAGCTGCCTGCGCAGCACCAGGGGAAAAACCAGGTCACAGTCATGTTGAGGGCTGCCATGCTGAGTGGCACCGTGGCACAGTGGTTAGCACTGCTGCGTCACAGCTCCAGGGTCTGTGCGGAGTCTCCGGTTTCCTCCCACAGTCCACATATGTGCAGGTTAGGTGGACTGGCCATGCTAAATTGCCCTTAGTGTCCAAAAGGTTAGGGTGGGGTTACCGAGTTACAGGGATAGGGTGGAGGCGTGGGCTTAAGTGGGATGCTCTTTCCAAGGGTTGGTGCAGACCCGATGGACCGAATGGCCTCCTTCTGCACAGTAAATTCTATGACCTACGATCGCAGGGGAAATCCATGGAGGTGAAACGAGACAGACCGGGGCATTGCACGACAAGGGCGGCCCAAGTTTGTTTCCAAGACAAGTGCAGAGAAAAGCATTTGCGTCCTGGGTGAACCTCAGAGCCGGGCACTGAAGTGCACATGACTGAACTTGTCAGGAAAAAAGTTGAAATTGTCATTTAGGAACATACAGGCCCTTCATAAATTCTGTAAGAATTATAAACTCTGTTATTTGAAGTGCGTTCCTCAAATCTTCCCCAAGCCCTTCCCCCTTTGCCGGAGGCAGCACCGAGCCCAGCCCATCTTCAACTCCAATATGTCAAAACGCTGCCAGCTGACACATCAGGAAACCTCCTGACTCCTGTTTCACAGCGCAAACATGAATATCCAACCACAAGAGTTGATTGTTTATGGCTGGGAGCAGACTGGAACTCTAGGTGGCCCTCTTGTGGTTGTATCCTTGAGTGTTTGATCTTCACCTGTATCATTGATGTACTGTTTAGCACTGATGCATTTTGGCTCAGGAACGCTCAGTCTGTCATTTTGGGTAAACATTAACCAGCTGTATGTTTCACTGAGCAGCCTTCCCTTTATAAAAACCAGCTCCGTATACGAGATAAGTGTCAATACAAGTGGACGACTGCACGGTTACTGACTCAAAGCTTCCACTGCAGGAGAATGGGGTCTTTCTCAGCCTTTGCTCTTCTGTCCATGTTCTTATTCTCTGAAATCGGTAAGTTCCTCTTAATACCGCTGGTTACAGTCATGGAGCGGGATTCTCCGCTTGCTAACGCCGATATCGTAATCGGCGATCGGGCGGAGAACCCCTGTTTATGACTGAATCTGGGGCAGCGCCTGTTTTCGGATGTTCTGCCCCATCCAAAATGGCAGCATCTAGGAGTACAGCGTACGCCATTGGGACGGCCTCAGGACGTTACCTGAAGGCCCTCCCCCGATGCTCCACTCCCGATGGGCCGAGTTCACGACGGCGCGGGACAGGTGTGCTCTCAGTTTTCGTGAACCCGGCGTGGTGGATGCGGACTGTGTCCAGCGCCGCCACAGTCGGGGGGGAGGGGGGAGGAGACGTGCTGCTGGCTGGGGGAGGGGGGCCCTCGGCGAGGACTCGGGGGACTGTGGGGGGTCGCCCGGGGGTGGCGAGTGTGTCCAGGGGGTACTATCTGGCAGGTAGGGACTGTGCAGGGCCGGCACGGCCACGGAACCGGCAATTCCCAGGCGTTTATATCAGGAAGGCCGTGCGTTTTACGTGGACCGGCTACTAGCCCCTTACCGGCCGGAGGATCGGTGCTGAGACCTCGCTGATTGTTTTGTCACACTTCCTCCGGACATAGCCGCAAAATCGGAGAATCCAGCCCAAGGACTTTACTTGCTTCTCACGCTCATATTTATTTATTACCATTTTGTTTCTGAGTTAAATAACAAAGAACAAAGAACAAAGAAATGTACAGCACAGGAACAGGCCCTTCGGCCCTCCAAGCCCGTGCCGACCATGCTGCCCGACTAAACTACAATCTTCTACACTTCCTGGGTCCGTATCCCTCTATTCCCATCCTATTCATGTATTTGTCAAGATGCCCCTTAAATGTCACTATCGTCCCTGCTTCCACCACCTCCTCCGGTAGCGAGTTCCAGGCACCCACTACCCTCTGTGTAAAAAACTTGCCTCGTACATCTACTCTAAACCTTGCCCCTCTCACCTTAAACCTATGCCCCCTAGTAATTGACCCCTCTACCCCGGGGAAAGGCCTCTGACTATCCACTCTGTCTATGCCCCTCATAATTTTGTAGACCTCTATCAGGTTGCCCCTCAACCTCCTACGTTCCAGTGAGAACAAACCGAGTTTATTCAACCGCTCCTCATAGCTAATGCCCTCCATACCAGGCAACTTTCTGGTAAATCTCTTCTGCACCCTCTCTAAAGCCTCCACATCCTTCTGGTAGTGTGGCGACCAGAATTTAACACTATACTCCAAGTGTGGTCTAACTAAGGTTCTATACAGCTGCAACATGACTTGCCAATTCTTATACTCAATGCCCCGGCCAATGAAGGCAAGCATGCCGTATGCCTTCTTGACTACCTTCTCCACCTGTGTTGCCCCTTTCAGTGACCTGTGGACCTGTACTCCTAGATCTCTTTGACTTTCAATACTCTTGAGGGTTCTACCATTCACTGTATATTCCCTACCTGCATTAGACCTTCCAAAATGCATTACCTCACATTTGTCCGGATTAAACTCCATCTGCCATCTCTCCGCCCAAGTCTCCAAACAATCTAAATCCTGCTGTATCCTCTGACAGTCCTCATCGCTATCCGCAATTCCACCAACCTTTGTGTCGTCTGCAAACTTACTAATCAGACCAGTTACATTTTCCTCCAAATCATTTATATATACTACAAACAGCAAAGGTCCCAGCACTGATCCCTGTGGAACACCACTGGTCACAGCCCTCCAATTAGAAAAGCATCCTTCCATTGCTACTCTCTGCCTTCTATGACCTAGCCAGTTCTGTATCCACCTTGCCAGCTCACCCCTGATCCCGTGTGACTTCACTTTTTGTACTAGTCTACCATAAGGGACCTTGTCAAAGGCCTTACTGAAGTCCATATAGACAACATCCACTGCCCTACCTGCATCAATCATCTTAGTGACCTCCTCGAAAAACTCTATCAAGTTAGTGAGACACGACCTCCCCTTCACAAAACCATGCTGCCTCTCACTAATACGTCCATTTGCTTCCAAATGGGAGTAGATCCTGTCTTGAAGAATTCTCTCCAGTAATTTCCCTACCACTGAAGTAAGGCTCACCGGCCTGTAGTTCCCTGGATTATCCTTGCTACCCTTCTTAAACAGAGGAACAACATTGGCTATTCTCCAGTCCTCCGGGACATCCCCTGAAGACAGTAAAATGAAGTTACTGTGAAAAGCCCCTAGTCGCCACATTCCGGCGCCTGTTCGGGGAGGCTGCTACGGGAATTGAACCGTGCTGCTGGCCTGCCTTGGTCTGCTTTCAAAGCCAGCGATTTAGCCCTGTGCTAAACAGCCCCTGTCGCTGTGCTAAACAGTCCCAAATAAGGACTGGAGTCTGCACATTCACATTATATCATTTGATCTGCAATTGCTTAAGGCTTACGTGGGCTCTGGTTGTTCTGGGCGGCGAATTCATCAACACATGTGGGTTTTAAAAATGTTTCTGTGATGCTGCTGCACTTGTTCACTGAGCATTTCACGTCCCATTGCTGATTGGTGAAGAGTCTGACTCGCAGCTTGAATGGTGATTGTCTGTCACTGAGTGACAGTGTTGGGGACGGTGTCAATCTTTGCTAAACACCCACTGGAGCCCACACCAAGCAGGGATGGCACTCCAGGATATTTAGTGAAGGATTCTCAGCAACATAACATTAAAGTGATTTCACACCCTCCCCATATTCACGGGAAAGCTCCAAAAGACGCCAGTTCCAACAAGCAGCCTTACAGTAGTATACGTATTTCCCATCTGCACTGTTCATGAATTGTAATTTAGGACAATATCCGTAGATATTGAACAAGACAATTGTGACATTATGGGAAAGTTCAGAATACAAAGGGTTAATGTCATATCATAATTGACCACTAGATGGAGGTAGATGCGGAACTATCTCAATCACTGACTCACAGGCTTCTGAAAGAAGGCTGGAGAGGAGAGCACAGGAGAGTGAGAGAGATCAGAGTACAGTTATAGGTGGAGTGTGGAGACTAGTATTAGCTGAATGTAGATTGTACATTACTAGACTATTGTTTACTATAGGAGTAAGTGGTCGAGCTTTAATAAGTAGTGCAATGAATGTTAGCTTTGTTAATGAACTTAGCTTCTGTGGTCTTTGTGAATATTACAGCATCCATCCTGATAACAAGAATCACAAAGAACACAACAATCCATCAGCTGCTCTTGTCACATGAACGATGTTGGTCTCAGAGTAACAAAGAGATTAAACAGCCGCCTGACTAGAAAGTAAACAAGAAGAAATAATGAAAGATTAGAGTAAAATTAATTGCTAGTTTAAGTTATTTGCATAACAGTGAAAAATAGGCTGCAACATGTTGTGTGGAATATCTTATCATATCATTATTTGGATGCAGCTGATTATGAAAATCTGTTGTGTTTATGAGTTGTGTTATTAACCAGTGCAGTGACTATCTTTCTTCCCGCCATTTTACTTTTTTACAGTTGCCATCACTGGACAAGTGGAGGTAGGAAGTGTGTATTCCACATTCACATTTAAAGCAATTATCTTTTACAATGAATAGATTTTCATTCTCATCCAGATTTAAAAAAATATATATATTTATTCAAATTTTTCAACATATTTTTCAACAAAACCGCACCCCCCCCACCCCCACAACAAGAAAAAGAAACAAAACACAAGTAAAAATTATACATTGGATTTTCCCCCCAAGATACAATAAACTCCCAGAAAACAGTAGAAAATCCACATGGGGAAACCCCCCACTTTAATCCAAATGCCGCCCCAAAAGAACCCCCCCCCACTCCCCCCCTCCGAGTTGCTGCTGCTGCTGACCTCCTCCTAACGCTCCATGAGATAGTCTAGGAACGGTTGCCACCGTCTGGAAAACCCCTGCACAGTCCCTGACAAGGCAAACTTTATCCTCTCCAGCTTGATGAACCCTGCCATGTCATTGATCCAAGCTTCCACACTAGGGGGCTTCGCCTCTTTCCACAGTAACAGGATCTTCCGCCGGGCTACCAGGGACGCAAAGGCCAGAGTCCCGGCCTCTTTCGCCTCCGACACTCCCGGCTCGTCCGATACCCCAAATAGTGCCAATCCCCAGCTCGGCTTGACCTGGGCGTTCACCACCTTGGACATAGTCCTCACAAAACCCCTCCAAAACCCCTCCAGCGCCGGGCACGACCGGAACATATGGACGTGATTTGCTGGGCTCCACGAGCACCACCCACATCTGTCCTCCACCCCGAAGAACCTACTCAACCTCGCCCCTGTCATATGCGCTCTGTAAATAACTTTAAATTGTATTAGGCTGAGCCTGGCGCAAGAGGAGGAAGAATTAACCCTACTCAGGGCATCAGCCCACAGACCCTCGTCTATCTCCTCCACAAGCTCCTCCTCCCACTTGCCCTTTAACTCCTCCACCGAGGCCTCCTCCTCTTCCTGCAGCTCCTGGTAAATCGCCGAAAACTTGCCTTCTCCAACCCATACACCCGAAATCACCCTGTCCTGAATCCCACGTGCCGGAAGCAGCAGGAATTCCCTCACCTGCCACCTCACAAACGCCCTCAGTTGCATGTACTTGAAAGGGTTTCCCGGGGTAGCCCAAACTTCTCCTCCAGCGCCCCTAGGCTCGCAAACGTCCCATCGATGAACAGGTCCCCCATTCTACTGATCCCTACCCGGTGCCAGCTCCGAAACCCCCCATCCATCCTTCCCGGGATGAACCGATGATTTTCCCGAATCGGGGACAAAACCGAGGCCCCCACCTCATCCTGCGTCGCCTCAACTGCCCCCAGATCTTCAGCGTCGCCACCACCACCGTGCTCGTGATACCTAGTCGGCGAGAGCGGCAGCGGTGCCGTCACCAGCACCCTCAGGCACGTGCCCACACAAGACGCCATCTCTAGCCTCTTCCACGCCGCCCTCTCTCCCTCCATCACCCACTTACGGATCATCGCCACATTGGCTGCCCAATAGTAGCCACACAGATTCGGCAGAGCTAGCCCCCCCCTGCCTCTGCTACGCTCCAGAAACACTATCTTCACCCTCGGTGTCTTATTCGCCCGCACAAATCCCATTATGCTCCTGCTTACTCGTTTGAAAAAGGCCTTGGGGATCAGAATGGGGAGACACTGGAACACAAAGAGAAACCTCGGAAGGACCGTCATTTTTACCGACTGCACCCTACTCGCCAGTGAGAGTGGTAGCATGTCCCATCTTTTAAAATCCCCCTCCACCTGCTCCACCAGCTACGTCAAGTTGAGCTTGTGCAGGGCCCCCCAGCTCCTAGCTACCTGGATCCCCAGGTATCGGAAGCTCCTTTCCGCCCTCTTCAGTGATAGCTCGTCTATCCCCCTTCCCTGGTCCCCTGGATGCACCACAAAGAGCTCACACTTCCCTATGTTGAGTTTATACCCCAAAAAGTCCCCAAACTCCCTGAGGGTCCGCATGACCTCCGCCATCCCCTCCACTGGATTTGCAACATACAACAGGTCATCGGCATACAACGACACCCGGTGTCCCTCCCCCCCCCCCGAACCAACCCCCTCCATTTCCTGGATTCCCTCAGTGCCATGGCCAGCGGCCCGATCGCCAGTGCAAACAACAAGGGGGACAAGGGGCACCCCTGTCTCGTCCCCCGGTACAGCCGAAAGTACTCCGACCTCCGCCGGTTCGTAGCCACACTCGCCACCGGGGCTCTATATAGCAGCCTGACCCAACTGATGAACCCCTCCCCGAACCCAAACCTCCGCACCACTTCCCAAAGATACTCCCACTCCACCCGATCAAAGGCCTTCTCCGCGTCCATAGCTGCCACTACCTCCGCTTCCCCCTCCACCGAGGGCATCATAATCACATTGAGGAGCATCCGTACATTTGTATTTAGCTGCCTACCCTTCACAAATCCCGTCTGGTCCTCATGAATCATCCCTGGGACATAGTCCTCAATTCTCATAGCCAGCACCTTCGCCAGCAACCTAGCGTCAACATTGAGGAGCGTGATCGGTCTATACGACCCACATTGCAATGGATCCTTGTCCCACTTCAAGATCAAAGAAATCAGCGCCCTGGACATTGTCGGGGGCAAGGTCCCCTCCTCCCTCGCCTTATTAAACGTCCTCATGAGCAACAGGCCCAGCAGGTCCACGTATTTCCTGTAGAATTCAACCGGGAACCCATCCAGCCCCGGGGCCTTCTCCGCCTGCATACTCCCCAATCATTTAACCAGCTCCTCCAGCCTAATCGGCGCCCCCAAACCCGCCACCTCCCCCTCCTCCACCCTCGGGAACGTCAGCTGATCCAGGAATCGTCGCATCCCCTCCTCCCCCGCTGGGGCTCAGACCTGTATAGATCCCCATAGAAGTCCCTAAATACCTAGTTGATTCTCACCGTACTCCGCACCGTATTCCCCCCTCTATCCTTAACTCTACCCGCCTTCTCCCCATGCTCACACGTCGCCCCCTGCGCTTTCCTCCACTGTGCCTCTGCTTCCCCCGTGGTCAACAGGTCGAATTCCGTCTGGAGGTTCCGTCGCTCCCTGAGCAGCCCCTCCTCGGGAGCCTCTGCATACCTCCTATCCGCCCTTAAGATCTCCCCCACCAACCTCTCCCTCTCCCTCCCCTCTCTCTTCTCCCTATGGACCCTAATGGAGATGAGCTCTCCCCTGACCACCGCCTTCAACGCCTTCCAGACTACCCCCACCTGCACCTCCCCGTTGTCGTTGGCCTCCAAATATCTTTCAATACACCCCCGCACCTGCCCGCAGTTGTGCCAACTCATCCGCCAACAATCCCACGTCCAGGCGCCACAGCGGGCGCTGGTCCCTCTCCTCCCCCAACTCCAGCTCCACCCAATGCGGGGCGTGGTCCGAGATGGCTACGGCCGAATATTTTGTTCCCTCCACTTTCGGGATTAGTGCCCTACTCAAAATGAAAAAATCTATCCGGGAGTAGGCTCTATGGACGTGGGAAAAGAAGGAAAATTCCCTGGCCAGCGGCCTGACAAACCTCCATGGATCCACTCCCCCCATCTGGTCCATAAACCTCCTAAGCACCTTGGCCGCTGCCGGCCTCTTACCCGACCTGGACCTAGACCGGTCCAGTGCTGGGTCCAGCACCGTGTTAAAGTCCTCCCCCCCCCCCATTATCAAGCTTCCCGCCTCCAGATCTGGAATCCGACCCAGCATGCGTTTCATAAATCCAGCATCATCCCAATTCGGGGCATATACGTTCACCAGTACCACCCGCACCTCCTACAACCTACCACTCACCATCACATATCGACCTCCATTATCAGTGCCTTGAACGACACCCGCTTCCCCACCAGTATTGCAACCCCTCTGTTCTTCGCATCCGGCCCTGAGTGAAAGACCTGCCCTAGCCATCCCTTTCTCAGCCTAACCTGATCTGCCACCTTCAGATGTGTCTCCTGGAGCATAACCATGTCTGCCTTCAGTCCCTTTAAGTGCGCGAACACCAGGGCCCTCTTGACCGGCCCGTTCAGGCCCCTCACATTCCAAGTTATCTGCCGGATTGGGGGGCTACTCGCACCACCGCCCCCTGCCGACTAGCCATCTCCTTTTCTAGGCCAGCCACGTGCCCGCGCCTCCCGCACCCTCCAGTCCCCCAAGCGGCGGATCCCCATCCCTGACTACCTCTCCTACTTCCAGCTCTACTTTGGCCAATGCAGCAGCAACCCAGTTCCCCCCCTCCCCCCTCCCCCCCTCCCGCCCGCTAGATCCTCATCTAGCCATTTTGCTCCCCCATGACACTCCCGTAAGTCAGCTGACTCCTGCGAACCCCGGCCTCTCCCGCCCTTTTATCAACCCACACTTGAATCTCCCCCCACTTGGCAGTCTGTAAGCGCCCCCCTCTAGAACCGCCCCTTCCCCCTGGCTCCACCCCCATCCTTCCCTAGCACGGGAAAAAAAACACGCTTTCCTGACCCGTCCCCCCCCCACCTCTGGTGCAGCTCCTTTTTGCGGCCTCACCCCAACTCCCCACATCAAATTCATTCACCCATCCCCATCCCACACTCAAACAAACAGAACATTCCCCAAACACAGTGAACACAGTAAACCCCGTAAACATCCCCCCCACGTCAAACCCTCAATTTGAGTCCAACTTTTCAGTCTGTATAAAGTTCCATGTCTCATCCATCGCTTCAAAATAGTGGTGCTGATCTTGGAACGTGACCCACAGTTGCGCTGGCTGCAGCATCCCGAACTTCACTCCCTCCCGATGGAGAGCCTTAGCCCGATTAAAGCCAGCTCTCTTCTTAGCCACCTCCGCACTCCAGTCCTGGTAAATTCGGATCTCCGTGTTCTCCCACCTGCTGCTCCGCTCTTTTTTGGCCCATCTGAGGACACACTCCTTATCCATATAGCGCTGGAACCTCACCACTACAGCCCTTGGTGGCTCGTTGGCTTTGGGTCTCCTTGCCAGGACCCGATGAGCCCCATCCAGCTCCAGGGGCCTCGGGAAAGCTCCCGCGCCCATCAGCGAATTGAGCATCGTGCTCACATATGCCCCGGCATCGGGCCCCTCCACTCCCTCAGGGAGACCCAGAATCCAAAGATTCTTCCTCCTCGACCTAGTCTCCAGGTCCTCGAATTTTTCCGCCCACCTCTTGTGCAGCGCCTCGTGCGCCTCCACCTTCACCGCCAGGCCCAAGATCTCGTCCTCGTTCTCCGAGGCTTTTTGCCGCACCTCCCGGATCGCCGCCCCTTGGGCCTTCTGGGTCTCCACAAGCTTCTCAATCGCCACCTTCATTGGCACCAGCATTTTTGTCCTCAGCTCCTCAAAGCAGCGTTTAAGAAACACCTGCTGCTACTGCGGCCACTGCGCCCACGCTGCTTGGCCTCCACCTGCCGCCATCTTGTTTTATCTCCCTCTCACTTTTCGCTGCTCCAAGATCCCTTTTTTCACCGCTCCACTCCTAGTCCAATCCATATACTGTCGGAGGGACCTTGCTGTCATCTTCCCACACTGGAAGCCGTTGAACAATTTCAGTTGGGGCCCTCTAAAGAGCCCAAAAGTCCATTCCCGGCGGGAGCTCCCGAACGTGCGACCTAACTAGGCAGAGCCGCAACCGGAAGTCAATCTCATCTAGATTTTATACACTTTGGTCTACAAACACATACTTTACATCCTAGACCACTCATGTGTCACGCTCGATTCTAGAGAGCATGTAGTGCAGCCTTCATTCTAGGGTGCCTGTGTTTCTCTCTCCTTTCTACAGTGTCTGTGTTTCACTCTCCATTTTAGAGCATCTGTGCTCCTCACTCCATTCCCGAGTGTCTGTGTTTCTCTCTCCATTCCCGAGTGTCTGTGTTTCTCTTTCCATTCACGAGTGTCTGTGTTTCTCTCTCCATTCCCGAGTGTCTGTGTTTCTCTCTCCATTCCCGAGTGTCTGTGTTTCTCTCTCCATTTCCGAGTGTCTGTGTTTCTCTCTCCATTCCCGAGTGTCTGTGTTTCTCTCTCCATTCCCGAGTGTCTGTTTTTCTCTCTCCGTTCTAGAGTGTCTGTGTTTCACTCTCCATTCCCGAGTGTCTGTGTTTCACTCTCCATTTCCGAGTGTCTGTGTTTCTCCCTGCATTCCCGAGTGTCTGTGTTTCACTCTCCATTCTAGAGTGTCTGTGTTTCTCTCGCCATTTCCGAGTGTCTGTGTTTCACTCTCCATTCCCGAGTGCCTGTGTATCACTCTCCATTCTAGCGTGTCCGTGTTTCGCTCTCCATTCCAGAGCGTCTGTGTTTCTGTCTCCATTTCCGAGTGTCTGTGTTTATCTCTCCATTCCAGTGTGTCTGTGTTTCACTCTCCATTCCCGAGTGCCTGTGTTTCTCTCTCCATTCCAGAGTGTCTGTGTTACTCTCTCCATTCCGGAGTATTTGTGGTTCTCTCTCCATTCCAGAGTGTCTGTGTTTCACTCACCATTGCAGAGTGTGTGTGTATCTCTCTCCAGGCCAGAGTGTCTGTGTTTATCTCTGTATTCTAGAATGTCTGTGGTTTACTCTCCATTCCCGAGTGTCTTTGTTTCTCTCTCCATTCCAGAGTGTTTGTGTTTCTCTCTCCATTCCAGAGTGTCTCTGTTTCGCTCTCCATTCCAGAATGTCTGTGTTTCTCTCCCCATTTCCATGTGTCTGTGTTTCACTCTCCATTCCAGAGTATCTGTGTTACTCTCTCCATTCTAGCGTGTGTGTGTTTCTCTCTCCATTCTAGAATGTCTGTGTTTATCTCTCCATTTCAGCGTGTCTGTGTTTCTCTCTCCATTCCAGAGTGTCTGTGTATCTCTCTCCATTCTAGCGTGTCTGTGTTACTCTCTCAATTCCCCAGTGTCTGTGTTACACTCTCCATTCCCGAGTGACAGTGTTTGTCTCTCAATTCCCGAGTGTCTGTGTTTCTCTCTCCAGTTCAGAGTGTCTGTGGTTACCTCTCCATTTCAGAGTGTCTGTGGTTCTCTCTCCTTTCCAGAGTGTCTGTGTTTCTCTCTCCATTCCCCAGTGTCTGTGTTTCACTCTCCATTCCAGAGTGTCTGTGTTTCTCTCTCCATTCCCGTGTGTCTCTGTTTCACTGTCCATTCCAGTGTGTCTGTGTTTCACTGTCCATTCCAGTGTGTCTGTGTTTCACTGTCCATTCCAGTGTGTCTGTGTTTCACTGTCCATTCCAGTGTGTCTGTGTTTCACTCTCCATTCTAGAGTGTCTGTGTTTCTCTCTCCATTCCAGAGTCTCTGTGTTTCACTCTCCATTCCAGAGTTTGTGTGTTTCTCTCTCCATTCTAGAGTGTCTGTGTTTCTCTCTCCATTTCCGAGTGTCTGTGTTTCTCTCTCCACTCGAGAGTGGCTGTATTTCACTCTCCATTCCCGAGTGTCTGTGTTTCACTCTCCATTCCCGACTGTCTGTGTTTCACTCTCCATTCCATAGTGTCTGTGTTTCGCTCTCCATTCCCGAGTGTCTGTGTTTCTCTCTCCATTCCCAAGTGTCTGTGTTTCAATCTCCATTCCCGAGTGTCTGTGTTTCACTCTTCATTTCAGAGTGTCTGTGTTTCACTCTCCATTCCCGAGTGTCTGTGTTTCACTCTCCATTTCAGAGCGTCTGTGTTTCGCTCTCCATTCCCGAGTGTCTGCGTTTCTCTCTCCATTCCGGAGTGTCTGTGTTTCACTCTCCATTCCCGAGTGTCTGTGTTTCACTCTCCATTCTCCAGTGTCTGTGTTTCACTCTCCATTCCAGAGTGTCTTTGTTTCACTCTCCATTCCCGAGTGTCTGTGTTTCACTCTCCATTGCAGAGTGTCTGTGTTTCACTCTCCATTCCCGAGTGTCTGTGTTTCACTCTCCATTCTCCAGTGTCTGTGTTTCACTCTCCATTCCAGAGTGTCTTTGTTTCACTCTCCATTCCCGAGTGTCTGTGTTTCACTCTCCATTGCAGAGTGTCTGTGTTTCACTCTCCATTCCCGAGTGTCTGTGTTTCTCTCTCCATTCCGGAGTGTCTGTGTTTCACTCTCCATTCCCGAGTGTCTGTGTTTCACTCTCCATTCTCCAGTGTCTGTGTTTCACTCTCCATTCCAGAGTGTCTTTGTTTCACTCTCCATTCCCGAGTGTCTGTGTTTCACTCTCCATTTCAGAGTGCCTGTGTTTCACTCTCCATTCCCAAGTGTCTGTGTTTCTCTCTCCATTTCCGAGTGTCTGTGTTTCTCTCTCCACTCGAGAGTGGCTGTATTTCACTCTACATTCCCGAGTGTCTGTGTTTCACTCTCCATTTCAGAGTGTCTGTGTTTCATTCTCCATTCCCGAGTGTCTGTGTTTCTCTCTCCATTCCCGAGTGTCTGTGTTTCACTCTCCATTCCCGAGTGTCTGTGTTTCGCTGTCCATTTCAGAGTGTCTGTGTTTCACTCTCCATTCCAGAGTGTCTGTGCGACTCTCTCCATTCCCGAGTGCCTGTGTTTCACTCTCCATTCCCGAGTGCCTGTGTTTCTCGCTCCATTCCAGAGTGTCTGTGCGACTCTCTCCATTCCCGAGTATTTGTGTTTCTCTCTCCATTCCAGAGTGTCTGTGTTTCACTCACCATTCCAGAGTGTGTGTGTATCTCTCTCCAGGCCAGAGTGTCTGTGTTTCACTCTCCATTCCAGAGTGTCTGTGTTTCTCTCTCCATTCCAGAGTGTCTTTGTTTCTCTCTCAATTCCAGAGTGTCTCTGTTTCGCTCTCCATTCTAGAGTGTCTGTGTTTCACTCACCATTCCAGAGTGTGTGTGTATCTCTCTCCAGGCCAGAGTGTCTGTGTTTCACTCTCCATTCCAGAGAGTCTGTGTTTCTCTCTCCATTCCCGAGTGACAGTGTTTGTCTCTCAATTCCCGAGTGTCTGTGTTTCTCTCTCCAGTTCAGAGTGTCTGTGGTTCTCTCTCCTTTCCAGAGTGTCTGTGGTTCTCTCTCCTTTCCAGAGTGTCTGTGTTTCACTCTCCATTCCCGAGTGTCTGTGATTCACTCTCCATTCCAGAGTGTCTTTGTTTCTCTGTCAATTCCAGAGTGTTTGTGTTTCTCTCTCCATTCCCGAGTGTATGTGTTTCTCTCTCCATTCCACAGTCTCTGTGTTTCACTCTCCATTCTAGAGTGTCTGTGTTTCTCTCTCCATTCTAGAATGCCTGTATTGCTCTCTCCATTCCAGAGTCTCAGTGTTTCACTCTCCATTCTCTAGTGTCTGTGTTTCACTCTCCATTCCAGAGTGTCTGTGTTTCACTCTCCATTTCAGCGTGTCTGTGTTTCGCTCTCCATTCCAGAGTGTCTGTGTTTCTCTCTCCATTCCCGAGTGCCTGTGTATCACTCTCCATTCTAGCGTGTCTGTGTTTCGCTCTCCATTCCAGAGCGTCTGTGATTCTGTCTCCATTTCCGAGTGTCTGTGTTTCACTCTCCATTCAATAGTGTCTGTGTTTCGCTCTCCATTCCAGAGTGTCTGTGTTTCTCTCTCCATTTCCGAGTGTCTGTGTTTCACTCTCCATTCACGAGTGTCTGTGTTTCTCTCTCCATTTCCGTGTGTCTGTGTTTCTCTCTCCACTCGAGAGTGGCTGTATTTCACCCTCCATTCCCGAGTCTCTGTGTTTCACTCTCCATTTCAGAGTGTTGTCTATATGGACTTCAGTAAGGCCTTTGACAAGGTCCCTCATGGTAGACTAGTACAAAAGGTGAAGTCACACGGGATCAGGGGTGAACTGGCAAGGTGGATACAGAACTGGCTAGGCCATAGAAGGCAGAGGGTAGCAATGGAGGGATGCTTTTCTAATTGGAGGGCTGTGACCAGTGGTGTTCCACAGGGATCAGTGCTGGGACCTTTGCTCTTTGTAGTATATATAAATGATTTGGAGGAAAATGTAACTGGTCTGATTAGTAAGTTTGCAGACGACACAAAGGTTGGTGGAATTGCGGATAGCGATGAGGACTGTCTGAGGATACAGCAGGATTTAGATTGTCTGGAGACTTGGGCGGAGAGATGGCAGATGGAGTTTAACCTGGACAAATGTGAGGTAATGCATTTTGGAAGGGCTAATGCAGGTAGGGAATATACAGTGAATGGTAGAACCCTCAAGAGTATTGAAAGTCAAAGAGATCTAGGAGTACAGGTCCACCGATCACTGAAAGGGGCTACACAGGTGGAGAAGGTAGTCAAGAAGGCATACGGCATGCTTGCCTTCATTGGCCGGGGCATTGAGTATAAGAATTGGCAAGTCATGTTGCAGCTGTATAGAACCTTAGTTAGGCCACACTTGGAGTATAGTGTTCAATTCTGGTCGCCACACTACCAGAAGGATGTGGAGGCTTTAGAGAGGGTGCAGAAGAGATTTACCAGAATGTTGCCTGGTATGGAGGGCATAAGCTATGAGGAGCGATTGAATAAACTCGGTTTGTTCTCACTGGAACGAAGGAGGTTGAGGGGCGACCTGATAGAGGTATACAAAATTATGAGGGGCATAGACAGAGTGGATAGTCAGAGGGTTTTCCCCAGGGTAGAGGGGTCAATTACTAGGGGGCATAGGTTTAAGGTGAGAGGGGCAAAGTTTAGAGTAGATGTACGAGGCAAGTTTTTTACGCAGAGGGTAGTGGGTGCCTGGAACTCGCTACCGGAGGAGGTAGTGGAGGCAGGGACGATAGGGACATTTAAGGGGCATCTTGACAAATATATGAATAGGATGGGAATAGAAGGATACGGACCCAGGAAGTGTAGAAGATTGTAGTTTAGTCGGGCAGTATGGTCGGCACGGGCTTGGAGGGCCGAAGGGCCTGTTCCTGTGCTGTACATTTCTTTGTTCTTTGTTTGTCTGTGTTTCACTCTCCATTCCAGACTGTCTGTGTTTCTCTCTCCATTTCCGAGTGTCTGTGTTTCTCTCTCCACTCGAGAGTGTCTGTATTTCACTCTCCATTCCCGAGTGTCTGTGTTTCACTCTCCATTCCCGACTGTCTGTGTTTCACTCTCCATTCCATAGTGTCTGTGTTTCACTCTCCATTCCAGAGTGTCTGTGTTTCTCTCTCCATTCAATAGTGTCTGTATTTCACTCTCCATTTCAGAGTGTCTGTGTTTCACTCTCTATTTCAGAGTGTCTGTGTTTCACTCTCCATTCCAGAGTGTCTGTGTTTCACTCTCCATTGCAGAGTGTCTGTGTTTCTCTCTCCATTCAATAGTGTCTGTATTTCACTCTCCATTTCAGAGTGTCTGTGTTTCACTCTCCATTTCAGAGTGTCTGTGTTTCTCTCTCCATTCAATAGTGTCTGTATTTCACTCTCCATTTCAGAGTGTCTGTGTTTCACTCTCCATTTCAGAGTGTCTGTGTTTCACTCTCCATTCCAGAGTGTCTGTGTTTCACACTCCATTCCAGTCTGTATGTGTTTCTCTCTCCATTCCCGAGTGTCTGTGTTTCACTCTCCATTCCAGAGTGTCTGTGTTTCTCTCTCCATTTCCGAGTGTCTGTGTTTCTATCTCCACTCGAGAGTGGCTGTATTTCACTCTCCATTCCCGAGTGTCTTTGTTTCACTCTCCATTTCAGAGTGTCTGTGTTTTGCTCTCCATTCCCGAGTGTCTGTGTTTCTCTCTCCATTCCCGAGTGTCTGTGTTTCACTCTCCATTCCCGGGTGTCTGTGATTCACTCTCCATTGCAGAGTGTCTGTGTTCACTCTCCATTCCCGAGTGTCTGTGTTTCACTCTCCATTCCACAGTGTCTGTGTTTCACTCTCCATTCCCGAGTGTCTGTGTATCTCTCTCCATTCCCGAGTGTCTGTGTTTCACCTCCATTCCCGAGTGTCTGTGTTTCACTCTCCATTGCAGAGTGTCTGTGTTTTACTCTCCATTCCCGAGTGTCTGTGTTTCTCTCTCCATTCCCGAGTGTCTGTGTTTCACTCTCCATTCCTGAGTGTCTGTGTTTCACTCTCCATTCCCGAGTGTCTGTGTTTCACTCTCCATTCCCGAGTGTCTGTGTTTCTCTCTCCATTCCCGAGTGTCTGTGTTTCTCTCTCCATTCCCGAGTGTCTGTGTTTCACTCTCCATTTCAGAATGTCTGTGTTTCACTCTCCATTCCCGAGTGTCTGTGTTTCTCTCTCCATTCCCGAGTGTCTGTGTTTCACTCTCCATTCTAGAGTGTCTGTGTTTCGCTCTCCATTCCCGAGTGTCTGTGTTTCTCTCTCCATTCCCGAGTGTCTGTGTTTCACTCTCCATTCCCGAGTGTCTGTGTTTCACTCTCCATTTCAGAATGCCTGTGTTTCACTCTCCATTACCAAGTGTCTGTGTTTCTCTCTCCATTTCCGAGTGTCTGTGTTTCTCTCTCCACTCGAGAGTGGCTGTATTTCACTCTCCATTCCCGAATGTCTGTGTTTCACTCTCCATTTCAGAGTGTCTGTGTTTCACTCTCCATTTCAGAGTGTCTGTGTTTCATTCTCCATTCCCGAGTGCCTGTGTTTCACTCTCCATTCCCGAGTGTCTGTGTTTCTCTCTCCATTCCCGAGTGTCTGTGTTTCACTCTCCATTCCGGAGTGTCTGTGTTTCACTCTCCATTTCAGAGTGTCTGTGTTCACTCTCCATTCCCGAGTGTCTGTGTTTCACTCTCCATTCCCGAGTGTCTGTGTTTCACTCTCCATTTCAGAGTTTCTGTGTTTCACTATCCATTCCCGAGTGTCTGTGTTTCACTCTCCATTCCCGAGTGTCTGTGTTTCTCTCTCCATTTCCGAGTGTCTGTGTTTATCTCTCCATTCTATAGTGTCTGTGTTTCGCTCTCCATTCCAGAGTATCTGTGTTTCTCTCTCCATTCCTGAGTGTCTGTGTTTCACTCTCCATTCCCCAGTGTCTGTGTTTCACTCTCCATTCCAGAGTGTCTGTGTTTCACTCTCCATTCTCGAGTGTTTGTGTTTCTCTCTCCATTCCGGAGTCTCTTTGTTTCTCTCTCCATTCCAGAGTGTCTGTGTTTCACTCTCCATTTCTGAGTGTCTGTGTTTCACTCTCCATTCTGGAGTGTCTGTGTTTCACTCTCCATTCCAGAGTGTCTGTGTTTCACTCTCCATTCCGGAGTGTCTCTGTTTCTCTCTCTCGTCCGGAGTCTCTTTGTTTCTCTCTCCATTCCAGAGTGTCTGTGTTTCACTCTCCATTCCTGAGTGTCTGTGTTTCACTCTCCATTCTGGAGTGTCTGTGTTTCACTCTCCATTCCAGAGTGTCTGTGTTTCACTCTCCATTCCGGAGTGTCTGTGTTTCTCTCTCCATTCCGGAGTGTCTGTTTTTCTCTCTCCATTCCCGAGTGTCTGTGTTTCTCTCTCCATTCCCGTGTGTCTGTGTTTCTCTCTCCATTCCCGAGTGTCTGTGTTTCTCTCTCCACTCGAGAGTGTCTGTATTTCACTCTCCATTCCCGAGTGTCTGTGTTTCACTCTCCATTCCCGACTGTCTGTGTTTCACTCTCCATTCCATAGTGTCTGTGTTTCGCTCTCCATTCCCGAGTGTCTGTGTTTCTCTCTCCATTCCCAAGTGTCTGTGTTTCACTCTCCATTCCCGAGTGTCTGTGTTTCACTCTCCATTTCAGAGTGTCTGTGTTTCACTCTCCATTCCAGAGTGTCTGTGTTTCACTCTCCATTCCAGAGTGTCTGTGTTTCACTCTCCATTCAATAGTGTCTGTGTTTCACACTCCATTCCAGTCTGTATGTGTTTCTCTCTCCATTCCCGAGTGTCTGTGTTTCACTCTCCATTCCAGAGTGTCTGTGCTTCTCTCTCCATTTCCGAGTGTCTGTGTTTCTATCTCCACTCGAGAGTGGCTGTATTTCACTCTCCATTCCCGAGTGTCTGTGTTTCACTCTCCATTTCAGAGTGTCTGCGTTTCACTCTCCATTCCACAGTGTCTGTGTTTCGCTCTCCATTCCCGAGTGTCTGTGTTTCTCTCTCCATTCCCGAGTGTCTGTGTTTCACTCTCCATTCCCGAGTGTCTGTGTTTCACTCTCCATTTCAGAGTGTCTGTGTTTCACTCTCCATTCCACATTGTCTGTGTTTTGCTCTCCATTCCCGAGTGTCTGTGTTTCTCTCTCCATTCCCGAGTGTCTGTGTTTCACTCTCCATTCCCGGGTGTCTGTGATTCACTCTGCATTGCAGAGTGTCTGTGTTCACTCTCCATTCCCGAGTGTCTGTGTTTCACTCTCCATTTCAGAGTGTCTGTGTTTCACTCTCCATTCCACAGTGTCTGTGTTTCACTCTCCATTTCAGAGTGTCTGTGTTTCACTCTCCATTCCCGAGTGTCTGTGTATCTCTCTCCATTCCCGAGTGTCTGTGTTTCACCTCCATTCCCGAGTGTCTGTGTTTCACTCTCCATTGCAGAGTGTCTGTGTTTTACTCTCCATTCCCGAGTGTCTGTGTTTCTCTCTCCATTCCCGAGTGTCTGTGTTTCACTCTCCATTCCTGAGTGTCTGTGTTTCACTCTCCATTCCCGAGTGTCTGTGTTTCACTCTCCATTCCCGAGTGTCTGTGTTTCACGCTCCATTTCAGAATGTCTGTGTTTCACTCTCCATTACCAAGTGTCTGAGTTTCTCTCTCCATTTCACAGTGTCTGTGTTTCGCTCTCCATTCCCGAGTGTCTGTGTTTCTCTCTCCATTCCCGAGTGTCTGTGTTTCACTCTCCATTCCCGAGTGTCTGTGTTTCACTCTCCATTGCAGAGTGTCTGTGTTTCACTCTCCATTCTGGAGTGTCTGTGTTTCACTCTCCATTCCAGAGTGTCTGTGTTTCACTCTCCATTCCGGAGTGTCTCTGTTTCTCTCTCTCGTCCGGAGTCTCTTTGTTTCTCTCTCCATTCCAGAGTGTCTGTGTTTCACTCTCCATTCCTGAGTGTCTGTGTTTCACTCTCCATTCTGGAGTGTCTGTGTTTCACTCTCCATTCCAGAGTGTCTGTGTTTCACTCTCCATTCCGGAGTGTCTGTGTTTCTCTCTCCATTCCGGAGTGTCTGTTTTTCTCTCTCCATTCCCGTGTGTCTGTGTTTCTCTCTCCATTCCCGTGTGTCTGTGTTTCTCTCTCCATTCCCGAGTGTCTGTGTTTCTCTCTCCACTCGAGAGTGTCTGTATTTCACTCTCCATTCCCGAGTGTCTGTGTTTCACTCTCCATTCCCGACTGTCTGTGTTTCACTCTCCATTCCATAGTGTCTGTGTTTCGCTCTCCATTCCCGAGTGTCTGTGTTTCTCTCTCCATTCCCAAGTGTCTGTGTTTCACTCTCCATTCCCGAGTGTCTGTGTTTCACTCTCCATTTCAGAGTGTCTGTGTTTCACTCTCCATTCCAGAGTGTCTGTGTTTCTCTCTCCATTCAATAGTGTCTGTATTTCACTCTCCATTTCAGAGTGTCTGTGTTTCACTCTCCATTCCAGAGTGTCTGTGTTTCACTCTCCATTCAATAGTGTCTGTGTTTCACACTCCATTCCAGTCTGTATGTGTTTCTCTCTCCATTCCCGAGTGTCTGTGTTTCACTCTCCATTCCAGAGTGTCTGTGCTTCTCTCTCCATTTCCGAGTGTCTGTGTTTCTATCTCCATTTCAGAGTGTCTGCGTTTCACTCTCCATTTCAGAGTGTCTGTGTTTCGCTCTCCATTCCCGAGTGTCTGTGTTTCTCTCTCCATTCCCGAGTGTCTGTGTTTCACTCTCCATTCCCGAGTGTCTGTGTTTCACTCTCCATTTCAGAGTGTCTGCGTTTCACTCTCCATTCCACAGTGTCTGTGTTTCGCTCTCCATTCCCGAGTGTCTGTGTTTCTCTCTCCATTCCCGAGTGTCTGTGTTTCACTCTCCATTCCCGAGTGTCTGTGTTTCACTCTCCATTTCAGAGTGTCTGTGTTTCACTCTCCATTCCACAGTGTCTGTGTTTTGCTCTCCATTCCCGAGTGTCTGTGTTTCTCTCTCCATTCCCGAGTGTCTGTGTTTCACTCTCCATTCCCGGGTGTCTGTGATTCACTCTCCATTGCAGAGTGTCTGTGTTCACTCTCCATTCCCGAGTGTCTGTGTTTCACTCTCCATTCCCGGGTGTCTGTGATTCACTCTCCATTGCAGAGTGTCTGTGTTCACTCTTCATTCCCGAGTGTCTGTGTTTCTCTCTCCATTCTAGAATGCCTGTATTGCTCTCTCCATTCCAGAGTCTCAGTGTTTCACTCTCCATTCTCTAGTGTCTGTGTTTCACTCTCCATTCCAGAGTGTCTGTGTTTCACTCTCCATTTCAGCGTGTCTGTGTTTCGCTCTCCATTCCAGAGTGTCTGTGTTTCTCTCTCCATTCCCGAGTGCCTGTGTATCACTCTCCATTCTAGCGTGTCTGTGTTTCGCTCTCCATTCCAGAGCGTCTGTGATTCTGTCTCCATTTCCGAGTGTCTGTGTTTCACTCTCCATTCAATAGTGTCTGTGTTTCGCTCTCCATTCCAGAGTGTCTGTGTTTCTCTCTCCATTTCCGAGTGTCTGTGTTTCACTCTCCATTCACGAGTGTCTGTGTTTCTCTCTCCATTTCCGTGTGTCTGTGTTTCTCTCTCCACTCGAGAGTGACTGTATTTCACCCTCCATTCCCGAGTCTCTGTGTTTCACTCTCCATTTCAGAGTGTCTGTGTTTCACTCTCCATTCCAGACTGTCTGTGTTTCTCTCTCCATTTCCGAGTGTCTGTGTTTCTCTCTCCACTCGAGAGTGTCTGTATTTCACTCTCCATTCCCGAGTGTCTGTGTTTCACTCTCCATTCCCGACTGTCTGTGTTTCACTCTCCATTCCATAGTGTCTGTGTTTCGCTCTCCATTCCCGAATGTCTGTGTTTCTCTCTCCATTCCCAAGTGTCTGTGTTTCACTCTCCATTCCCGAGTGTCTGTGTTTCACTCTCCATTTCAGAGTGTCTGTGTTTCACTCTCCATTCCAGAGTGTCTGTGTTTCTCTCTCCATTCAATAGTGTCTGTATTTCACTCTCCATTTCAGAGTGTCTGTGTTTCACTCTCCATTCCAGAGTGTCTGTGTTTCTCTCTCCATTCAATAGTGTCTGTATTTCACTCTCCATTTCAGAGTGTCTGTGTTTCACTCTCCATTTCAGAGTGTCTGTGTTTCACTCTCCATTCCAGAGTGTCTGTGTTTCACACTCCATTCCAGTCTGTATGTGTTTCTCTCTCCATTCCCGAGTGTCTGTGTTTCACTCTCCATTCCAGTCTGTATGTGTTTCTCTCTCCATTCCCAAGTGTCTGTGTTTCTCTCTCCATTTCCGAGTGTCTGTGTTTCTATCTCCACTCGAGAGTGGCTGTATTTCACTCTCCATTCCCGAGTGTCTTTGTTTCACTCTCCATTTCAGAGTGTCTGCGTTTCACTCTCCATTCCACAGTGTCTGTGTTTCGCTCTCCATTCCCGAGTGTCTGTGTTTCTCTCTCCATTCCCGAGTGTCTGTGTTTCACTCTCCATTCCCGAGTGTCTGTGTTTCACTCTCCATTTCAGAGTGTCTGTGTTTCACTCTCCATTCCACAGTGTCTGTGTTTTGCTCTCCATTCCCGAGTGTCTGTGTTTCTCTCTCCATTCCCGAGTGTCTGTGTTTCACTCTCCATTCCCGGGTGTCTGTGATTCACTCTCCATTGCAGAGTGTCTGTGTTCACTCTCCATTCCCGAGTGTCTGTGTTTCACTCTCCATTTCAGAGTGTCTGTGTTTCACTCTCCATTCCACAGTGTCTGTGTTTCACTCTCCATTTCAGAGTGTCTGTGTTTCACTCTCCATTCCCGAGTGTCTGTGTATCTCTCTCCATTCCCGAGTGTCTGTGTTTCACCTCCATTCCCGAGTGTCTGTGTTTCACTCTCCATTGCAGAGTGTCTGTGTTTTACTCTCCATTCCCGAGTGTCTGTGTTTCTCTCTCCATTCCCGAGTGTCTGTGTTTCACTCTCCATTCCTGAGTGTCTGTGTTTCACTCTCCATTCCCGAGTGTCTGTGTTTCACTCTCCATTCCCGAGTGTCTGTGTTTCTCTCTCCATTTCAGAATGTCTGTGTTTCACTCTCCATTCCCAAGTGTCTGAGTTTCTCTCTCCATTTCACAGTGTCTGTGTTTCGCTCTCCATTCCCGAGTGTCTGTGTTTCTCTCTCCATTCCCGAGTGTCTGTGTTTCACTCTCCATTCCCGAGTGTCTGTGTTTCACTCTCCATTGCAGAGTGTCTGTGTTTCACTCTCCATTCCCGAATGTCTGTGTTTCACTCTCCATTTCAGAATGCCTGTGTTTCACTCTCCATTCCCAAGTGTCTGTGTTTCTCTCTCCATTTCCGAGTGTCTGTGTTTCTCTCTCCACTCGAGAGTGGCTGTATTTCACTCTCCATTCCCGAATGTCTGTGTTTCACTCTCCATTTCAGAGTGTCTGTGTTTCACTCTCCATTTCAGAGTGTCTGTGTTTCATTCTCCATTCCCGAGTGCCTGTGTTTCACTCTCCATTCCCGAGTGTCTGTGTTTCTCTCTCCATTCCCGAGTGTCTGTGTTTCACTCTCCATTCCGGAGTGTCTGTGTTTCACTCTCCATTTCAGAGTGTCTGTGTTCACTCTCCATTCCCGAGTGTCTGTGTTTCACTCTCCATTCCCGAGTGTCTGTGTTTCACTCTCCATTTCAGAGTTTCTGTGTTTCACTATCCATTCCCGAGTGTCTGTGTTTCACTCTCCATTCCCGAGTGTCAGTGTTTCTCTCTCCATTTCCGAGTGTCTGTGTTTATCTCTCCATTCTATAGTGTCTGTGTTTCGCTCTCCATTCCAGAGTATCTGTGTTTCTCTCTCCATTCCTGAGTGTCTGTGTTTCACTCTCCATTCCCCAGTGTCTGTGTTTCACTCTCCATTCCAGAGTGTCTGTGTTTCACTCTCCATTCTCGAGTGTTTGTGTTTCTCTCTCCATTCCGGAGTCTCTTTGTTTCTCTCTCCATTCCAGAGTGTCTGTGTTTCACTCTCCATTCCTGAGTGTCTGTGTTTCACTCTCCATTCTGGAGTGTCTGTGTTTCACTCTCCATTCCAGAGTGTCTGTGTTTCACTCTCCATTCCGGAGTGTCTCTGTTTCTCTCTCTCGTCCGGAGTCTCTTTGTTTCTCTCTCCATTCCAGAGTGTCTGTGTTTCACTCTCCATTCCTGAGTGTCTGTGTTTCACTCTCCATTCTGGAGTGTCTGTGTTTCACTCTCCATTCCAGAGTGTCTGTGTTTCACTCTCCATTCCGGAGTGTCTGTGTTTCTCTCTCCATTCCGGAGTGTCTGTTTTTCTCTCTCCATTCCCGAGTGTCTGTGTTTCTCTCTCCATTCCCGTGTGTCTGTGTTTCTCTCTCCATTCCCGAGTGTCTGTGTTTCTCTCTCCACTCGAGAGTGTCTGTATTTCACTCTCCATTCCCGAGTGTCTGTGTTTCACTCTCCATTCCCGACTGTCTGTGTTTCACTCTCCATTCCATAGTGTCTGTGTTTCGCTCTCCATTCCCGAGTGTCTGTGTTTCTCTCTCCATTCCCAAGTGTCTGTGTTTCACTCTCCATTCCCGAGTGTCTGTGTTTCACTCTCCATTTCAGAGTGTCTGTGTTTCACTCTCCATTCCAGTGTGTCTGTGTTTCTCTCTCCATTCAATAGTGTCTGTATTTCACTCTCCATTTCAGAGTGTCTGTGTTTCACTCTCCATTCCAGAGTGTCTGTGTTTCACTCTCCATTCAATAGTGTCTGTGTTTCACACTCCATTCCAGTCTGTATGTGTTTCTCTCTCCATTCCCGAGTGTCTGTGTTTCACTCTCCATTCCAGAGTGTCTGTGCTTCTCTCTCCATTTCCGAGTGTCTGTGTTTCTATCTCCACTCGAGAGTGGCTGTATTTCACTCTCCATTCCCGAGTGTCTGTGTTTCACTCTCCATTTCAGAGTGTCTGCGTTTCACTCTCCATTCCACAGTGTCTGTGTTTCGCTCTCCATTCCCGAGTGTCTGTGTTTCTCTCTCCATTCCCGAGTGTCTGTGTTTCACTCTCCATTCCCGAGTGTCTGTGTTTCACTCTCCATTTCAGAGTGTCTGTGTTTCACTCTCCATTCCACAGTGTCTGTGTTTTGCTCTCCATTCCCGAGTGTCTGTGTTTCTCTCTCCATTCCCGAGTGTCTGTGTTTCACTCTCCATTCCCGAGTGTCTGTGTTTCACTCTCCATTTCAGAGTGTCTGTGTTTCACTCTCCATTCCACAGTGTCTGTGTTTTGCTCTCCATTCCCGAGTGTCTGTGTTTCTCTCTCCATTCCCGAGTGTCTGTGTTTCACTCTCCATTCCCGGGTGTCTGTGATTCACTCTCCATTGCAGAGTGTCTGTGTTCACTCTCCATTCCCGAGTGTCTGTGTTTCACTCTCCATTTCAGAGTGTCTGTGTTTCACTCTCCATTCCACAGTGTCTGTGTTTCACTCTCCATTTCAGAGTGTCTGTGTTTCACTCTCCATTCCCGAGTGTCTGTGTATCTCTCTCCATTCCCGAGTGTCTGTGTTTCACCTCCATTCCCGAGTGTCTGTGTTTCACTCTCCATTGCAGAGTGTCTGTGTTTTACTCTCCATTCCCGAGTGTCTGTGTTTCTCTCTCCATTCCCGAGTGTCTGTGTTTCACTCTCCATTCCTGAGTGTCTGTGTTTCACTCTCCATTCCCGAGTGTCTGTGTTTCACTCTCCATTCCCGAGTGTCTGTGTTTCACTCTCCATTTCAGAATGTCTGTGTTTCACTCTCCATTACCAAGTGTCTGAGTTTCTCTCTCCATTTCACAGTGTCTGTGTTTCGCTCTCCATTCCCGAGTGTCTGTGTTTCTCTCTCCATTCCCGAGTGTCTGTGTTTCACTCTCCATTCCCGAGTGTCTGTGTTTCACTCTCCATTGCAGAGTGTCTGTGTTTCTCTCTCCATTCAATAGTGTCTGTATTTCACTCTCCATTTCAGAGTGTCTGTGTTTCACTCTCCATTCCAGAGTGTCTGTGTTTCACTCTCCATTCAATAGTGTCTGTGTTTCACACTCCATTCCAGTCTGTATGTGTTTCTCTCTCCATTCCCGAGTGTCTGTGTTTCACTCTCCATTCCAGAGTGTCTGTGCTTCTCTCTCCATTTCCGAGTGTCTGTGTTTCTATCTCCACTCGAGAGTGGCTGTATTTCACTCTCCATTCCCGAGTGTCTGTGTTTCACTCTCCATTTCAGAGTGTCTGCGTTTCACTCTCCATTCCACAGTGTCTGTGTTTCGCTCTCCATTCCCGAGTGTCTGTGTTTCTCTCTCCATTCCCGAGTGTCTGTGTTTCACTCTCCATTCCCGAGTGTCTGTGTTTCACTCTCCATTTCAGAGTGTCTGTGTTTCACTCTCCATTCCACAGTGTCTGTGTTTTGCTCTCCATTCCCGAGTGTCTGTGTTTCTCTCTCCATTCCCGAGTGTCTGTGTTTCACTCTCCATTCCCGGGTGTCTGTGATTCACTCTCCATTGCAGAGTGTCTGTGTTCACTCTCCATTCCCGAGTGTCTGTGTTTCACTCTCCATTTCAGAGTGTCTGTGTTTCACTCTCCATTCCACAGTGTCTGTGTTTCACTCTCCATTTCAGAGTGTCTGTGTTTCACTCTCCATTCCCGAGTGTCTGTGTATCTCTCTCCATTCCCGAGTGTCTGTGTTTCACCTCCATTCCCGAGTGTCTGTGTTTCACTCTCCATTGCAGAGTGTCTGTGTTTTACTCTCCATTCCCGAGTGTCTGTGTTTCTCTCTCCATTCCCGAGTGTCTGTGTTTCACTCTCCATTCCTGAGTGTCTGTGTTTCACTCTCCATTCCCGAGTGTCTGTGTTTCACTCTCCATTCCCGAGTGTCTGTGTTTCACTCTCCATTTCAGAATGTCTCTGTTTCACTCTCCATTACCAAGTGTCTGAGTTTCTCTCTCCATTTCACAGTGTCTGTGTTTCGCTCTCCATTCCCGAGTGTCTGTGTTTCTCTCTCCATTCCCGAGTGTCTGTGTTTCACTCTCCATTCCCGAGTGTCTGTGTTTCACTCTCCATTGCAGAGTGTCTGTGTTTCACTCTCCATTCTAGCGTGTCTGTGTTTCACTCTCCATTCCCGAGTGTCTGTGTTTCACTCTCCATTTCAGAATGCCTGTGTTTCACTCTCCATTCCCAAGTGTCTGTGTTTCTCTCTCCATTTCCGAGTGTCTGTGTTTCTCTCTCCACTCGAGAGTGGCTGTATTTCACTCTCCATTCCCGAGTGTCTGTGTTTCACTCTCCATTTCAGAGTGTCTGTGTTTCACTCTCCATTTCAGAGTGTCTGTGTTTCATTCTCCATTCCCGAGTGCCTGTGTTTCACTCTCCATTCCCGAGTGTCTGTGTTTCTCTCTCCATTCCCGAGTGTCTGTGTTTCACTCTCCATTCCGGAGTGTCTGTGTTTCACTCTCCATTTCAGAGTGTCTGTGTTCACTCTCCATTCCCGAGTGTCTGTGTTTCACTCTCCATTCCCGAGTGTCTGTGTTTCACTCTCCATTTCAGAATGTCTGTGTTTCACTATCCATTCCCGAGTGTCTGTGTTTCACTCTCCATTCCCGAGTGTCTGTGTTTCTCTCTCCATTTCCGAGTGTCTGTGTTTATCTCTCCATTCTATAGTGTCTGTGTTTCGCTCTCCATTCCAGAGTATCTGTGTGTCTCTCTCCATTCCTGAGTGTCGGTGTTTCACTCTCCATTCCCCAGTGTCTGTGTTTCACTCTCCATTCCAGAGTGGCTGTGTTTCACTCTCCATTCTCGAGTGTCTGTGTTTCTCTCTCCATTCCGGAGTCTCTTTGTTTCTCTCTCCATTCCAGAGTGTCTGTGTTTCACTCTCCATTCCTGAGTGTCTGTGTTTCACTCTCCATTCTGGAGTGTCTGTGTTTCACTCTCCATTCCAGAGTGTCTGTGTTTCACTCTCCATTCCGGAGTGTCTCTGTTTCTCTCTCTCGTCCGGAGTCTCTTTGTTTCTCTCTCCATTCCAGAGTGTCTGTGTTTCACTCTCCATTCCTGAGTGTCTGTGTTTCACTCTCCATTCTGGAGTGTCTGTGTTTCACTCTCCATTCCAGAGTGTCTGTGTTTCACTCTCCATTCCGGAGTGTCTGTGTTTCTCTCTCCATTCCGGAGTGTCTGTGTTTCACTCTCCATTCCAGAGTGTCTGTGTTTCACTCTCCATTCAATAGTGTCTGTGTTTCACACTCCATTCCAGTCTGTATGTGTTTCTCTCTCCATTCCCGAGTGTCTGTGTTTCACTCTCCATTCCAGAGTGTCTGTGCTTCTCTCTCCATTTCCGAGTGTCTGTGTTTCTATCTCCACTCGAGAGTGGCTGTATTTCACTCTCCATTCCCGAGTGTCTGTGTTTCACTCTCCATTTCAGAGTGTCTGCGTTTCACTCTCCATTCCACAGTGTCTGTGTTTCGCTCTCCATTCCCGAGTGTCTGTGTTTCTCTCTCCATTCCCGAGTGTCTGTGTTTCACTCTCCATTCCCGAGTGTCTGTGTTTCACTCTCCATTTCAGAGTGTCTGTGTTTCACTCTCCATTCCACAGTGTCTGTGTTTTGCTCTCCATTCCCGAGTGTCTGTGTTTCTCTCTCCATTCCCGAGTGTCTGTGTTTCACTCTCCATTCCCGGGTGTCTGTGATTCATTCTCCATTGCAGAGTGTCTGTGTTCACTCTCCATTCCCGAGTGTCTGTGTTTCACTCTCCATTTCAGAGTGTCTGTGTTTCACTCTCCATTCCACAGTGTCTGTGTTTCACTCTCCATTTCAGAGTGTCTGTGTTTCACTCTCCATTCCCGAGTGTCTGTGTATCTCTCTCCATTCCCGAGTGTCTGTGTTTCACCTCCATTCCCGAGTGTCTGTGTTTCACTCTCCATTGCAGAGTGTCTGTGTTTTACTCTCCATTCCCGAGTGTCTGTGTTTCTCTCTCCATTCCCGAGTGTCTGTGTTTCACTCTCCATTCCTGAGTGTCTGTGTTTCACTCTCCATTCCCGAGTGTCTGTGTTTCACTCTCCATTCCCGAGTGTCTGTGTTTCACTCTCCATTTCAGAATGTCTGTGTTTCACTCTCCATTACCAAGTGTCTGAGTTTCTCTCTCCATTTCACAGTGTCTGTGTTTCGCTCTCCATTCCCGAGTGTCTGTGTTTCTCTCTCCATTCCCGAGTGTCTGTGTTTCACTCTCCATTCCCGAGTGTCTGTGTTTCACTCTCCATTGCAGAGTGTCTGTGTTTCTCTCTCCATTCAATAGTGTCTGTATTTCACTCTCCATTTCAGAGTGTCTGTGTTTCACTCTCCATTCCAGAGTGTCTGTGTTTCACTCTCCATTCAATAGTGTCTGTGTTTCACACTCCATTCCAGTCTGTATGTGTTTCTCTCTCCATTCCCGAGTGTCTGTGTTTCACTCTCCATTCCAGAGTGTCTGTGCTTCTCTCTCCATTTCCGAGTGTCTGTGTTTCTATCTCCACTCGAGAGTGGCTGTATTTCACTCTCCATTCCCGAGTGTCTGTGTTTCACTCTCCATTTCAGAGTGTCTGCGTTTCACTCTCCATTCCACAGTGTCTGTGTTTCGCTCTCCATTCCCGAGTGTCTGTGTTTCTCTCTCCATTCCCGAGTGTCTGTGTTTCACTCTCCATTCCCGAGTGTCTGTGTTTCACTCTCCATTTCAGAGTGTCTGTGTTTCACTCTCCATTCCACAGTGTCTGTGTTTTGCTCTCCATTCCCGAGTGTCTGTGTTTCTCTCTCCATTCCCGAGTGTCTGTGTTTCACTCTCCATTCCCGGGTGTCTGTGATTCACTCTCCATTGCAGAGTGTCTGTGTTCACTCTCCATTCCCGAGTGTCTGTGTTTCACTCTCCATTTCAGAGTGTCTGTGTTTCACTCTCCATTCCACAGTGTCTGTGTTTCACTCTCCATTTCAGAGTGTCTGTGTTTCACTCTCCATTCCCGAGTGTCTGTGTATCTCTCTCCATTCCCGAGTGTCTGTGTTTCACCTCCATTCCCGAGTGTCTGTGTTTCACTCTCCATTGCAGAGTGTCTGTGTTTTACTCTCCATTCCCGAGTGTCTGTGTTTCTCTCTCCATTCCCGAGTGTCTGTGTTTCACTCTCCATTCCTGAGTGTCTGTGTTTCACTCTCCATTCCCGAGTGTCTGTGTTTCACTCTCCATTCCCGAGTGTCTGTGTTTCACTCTCCATTTCAGAATGTCTGTGTTTCACTCTCCATTACCAAGTGTCTGAGTTTCTCTCTCCATTTCACAGTGTCTGTGTTTCGCTCTCCATTCCCGAGTGTCTGTGTTTCTCTCTCCATTCCCGAGTGTCTGTGTTTCACTCTCCATTCCCGAGTGTCTGTGTTTCACTCTCCATTGCAGAGTGTCTGTGTTTCACTCTCCATTCCCGAGTGTCTGTGTTTCACTCTCCATTTCAGAATGCCTGTGTTTCACTCTCCATTCCCAAGTGTCTGTGTTTCTCTCTCCATTTCCGAGTGTCTGTGTTTCTCTCTCCACTCGAGAGTGGCTGTATTTCACTCTCCATTCCCGAGTGTCTGTGTTTCACTCTCCATTTCAGAGTGTCTGTGTTTCACTCTCCATTTCAGAGTGTCTGTGTTTCATTCTCCATTCCCGAGTGCCTGTGTTTCACTCTCCATTCCCGAGTGTCTGTGTTTCTCTCTCCATTCCCGAGTGTCTGTGTTTCACTCTCCATTCCGGAGTGTCTGTGTTTCACTCTCCATTTCAGAGTGTCTGTGTTCACTCTCCATTCCCGAGTGTCTGTGTTTCACTCTCCATTCCCGAGTGTCTGTGTTTCACTCTCCATTTCAGAATGTCTGTGTTTCACTATCCATTCCCGAGTGTCTGTGTTTCACTCTCCATTCCCGAGTGTCTGTGTTTCTCTCTCCATTTCCGAGTGTCTGTGTTTATCTCTCCATTCTATAGTGTCTGTGTTTCGCTCTCCATTCCAGAGTATCTGTGTTTCTCTCTCCATTCCTGAGTGTCGGTGTTTCACTCTCCATTCCCCAGTGTCTGTGTTTCACTCTCCATTCCAGAGTGGCTGTGTTTCACTCTCCATTCTCGAGTGTTTGTGTTTCTCTCTCCATTCCGGAGTCTCTTTGTTTCTCTCTCCATTCCAGAGTGTCTGTGTTTCACTCTCCCTTCCTGAGTGTCTGTGTTTCACTCTCCATTCTGGAGTGTCTGTGTTTCACTCTCCATTCCAGAGTGTCTGTGTTTCACTCTCCATTCCGGAGTGTCTCTGTTTCTCTCTCTCGTCCGGAGTCTCTTTGTTTCTCTCTCCATTCCAGAGTGTCTGTGTTTCACTCTCCATTCCTGAGTGTCTGTGTTTCACTCTCCATTCTGGAGTGTCTGTGTTTCACTCTCCATTCCAGAGTGTCTGTGTTTCACTCTCCATTCCGGAGTGTCTGTGTTTCTCTCTCCATTCCGGAGTGTCTGTTTTTCTCTCTCCATTCCCGAGTGTCTGTGTTTCTCTCTCCATTCCCGTGTGTCTGTGTTTCTCTCTCCATTCCCGAGTGTCTGTGTTTCTCTCTCTATTCCGGAGTTTCTTTGTTTCACTCTCCATTCCAGAGTGTGTGTGTTTCACTCTCCATTCCAGAGTGTCTGTGTTTTACTCTCCATTCTAGAGTGCCTGTGTTTCACTCTCCATTCCAGAGTGTCTGTGTTTCTCTCTCCATTCCCGAGTGTCTGTGTTTCACTCTCCATTCTAGAGTGTCTGTGTTTCTCTCTCTATTCCGGAGTGTCTGTGTTTCTCTCTCTATTTCAGAGTGTCTGTGTCTCACTCTGCATTCCCGAGTGTCTGTGTTTCACTCTCCATTCCCGAGTGTCTGTGTTTCACTCTCCATTGCAGAGTGTCTGTGTTCACTCTCCATTCCCGAGTGTCTGTGTTTCACTCTCCATTTCAGAGTGTCTGTGTTTCTCTCTCCATTCCAGAGTGTGTGTGAGTCTCTCTCCATTCCCGAGTGTCTGTGTTTCACTCTCCAATACAGAGTGTCTGTGTTTCTCTCTCCATTCCAGAGTGTCTCTGTTTCGCTCTCCATTTCAGGGTGTCTGTGTTTCTCTCTCCATTCCAGAGTGTCTGTGTTTCACTCTCCATTTCAGAGTGTCTGTGTTTCTCTCTCCATTCCTGAGTGTCTGTGTTTCTCTCTCCATTCCAGAATGTCTGTTTTTCTCTCTCCATTCCCGAGTGTCTGTGTTTCACTCGCCATTCCCGAGTGTCTGTGTTTCACTCTGCATTTCAGAGTGTCTGTGTTTCTCTCTCCATTCCCGAGTGTCTGTGTTTCACTCGCCATTCCCGAGTGTCTCTGTTTCTCTCTCCATTTCAGAGTGTCTGTGTTTCTCTCTCCATTTCAGAGTGTCTGTGTTTCTCTCTCCATTCCAGAGTGTTTGTGTTTCTCTCTCCATTCCAGAATGTCTGTTTTTCTCTCTCCATTCCCGAGTGTCTGTGTTTCACTCTCCATTCCAGAGTGTCTGTGTTACACTCTCCATTCCCGAGTGTCTGTGTTTCACTCTGCATTTCAGAGTGTCTGTGATTCACTCTCCATTCCCGTGTGTCTGTGTTTCACTCTCCATTCCCGAGTGTCTGTGTTTCTCTCTCCATTCCAGAGTGTCTGTGTTTCACTCTCCATTCCCGAGTGTCTGTGTTTCACTCTCCATTCCCGAGTGTCTGTGTTTCACTCTCCATTTCCGAGTGTCTGTGTTTCTCTCTCCATTCCCGAGTGTCTGTGTTTCACTCTCCATTCCAGAGTGTCTGTGTTACACTCTCCATTCCCGAGTGTCTGTGTTTCACTCTGCATTTCAGAGTGTCTGTGATTCACTCTCCATTCCCGAGTGTCTGTGTTTCTCTCTCCATTCCAGAGTGTCTTTGTTTCTCTCTCCATTCCAGAGTGTCTGTGTTTCTCTCTCCATTCCAGAGTGTCTGTGTTTCACTCTCCATTCCCGAGTGTCTGTGTTTCTCTCTCCATTCCAGAGTGTCTTTGTTTCTCTCTCCATTCCAGAGTGTCTGTGTTTCTCTCTCCATTCCAGAGTGTCTGTGTTTCACTCTCCATTCCCGAGTGTCTGTGTTTCTCTCTCCATTCCCGTGTGTCTGTGTTTCACTCTCCATTCCCGAGTGTCTGTGTTTCACTCTCCATTCCCGTGTGTCTGTGTTTCACTCTCCATTCCGGAGTGTCTGTGTTTCACTCTCCATTCCAGAGTGTCTGCGTTTCACTCTCCATTCCACAGTGTCTGTGTTTCGCTCTCCATTCCCGAGTGTCTGTGTTTCTCTCTCCATTCCCGAGTGTCTGTGTTTCACTCTCCATTCCCGAGTGTCTGTGTTTCACTCTCCATTTCAGAGTGTCTGTGTTTCACTCTCCATTCCACAGTGTCTGTGTTTTGCTCTCCATTCCCGAGTGTCTGTGTTTCTCTCTCCATTCCCGAGTGTCTGTGTTTCACTCTCCATTCCCGAGTGTCTGTGTTTCACTCTCCATTGCAGAGTGTCTGTGTTCACTCTCCATTCCCGAGTGTCTGTGTTTCACTCTCCATTTCAGAGTGTCTGTGTTTCACTCTCCATTCCCGAGTGTCTGTGTTTCACTCTCCATTTCAGAGTGTCTGTGTTTCACTCTCCATTCCCGAGTGTCTGTGTATCTCTCTCCATTCCCGAGTGTCTGTGTTTCACCTCCATTCCCGAGTGCCTGTGTTTCACTCTCCATTGCAGAGTGTCTGTGTTTCACTCTCCATTCCCGAGTGTCTGTGTTTCTCTCTCCATTCCCGAGTGTCTGTGTTTCACTCTCCATTCCTGAGTGTCTGTGTTTCACTCTCCATTCCCGAGTGTCTGTGTTTCACTCTCCATTCCCGAGTGTCTGTGTTTCACTCTCCATTTCAGAATGTCTGTGTTTCACTCTCCATTCCCAAGTGTCTGTGTTTCTCTCTCCATTCCCGAGTGTCTGTGTTTCACTCTCCATTCCCGAGTGACTGTGTTTCACTCTCCATTGCAGAGTGTCTGTGTTTCACTCTCCATTCCCGAGTGTCTGTGTTTCACTCTCCATTTCAGAATGTCTGTGTTTCACTCTCCATTCCCAAGTGTCTGTGTTTCTCTCTCCATTTCCGAGTGTCTGTGTTTCTCTCTCCACTCGAGAGTGGCTGTATTTCACTCTCCATTCCCGAGTGTCTGTGTTTCACTCTCCATTCCAGAGTGTCTGTGATTCTCACTCCATTCCGGAGTGTCTTTGTTTCTCTCTCCATTCCAGAGTGTTTGTGTTTCTCTCTCCATTCCAGAGTGTCTGTGTTTCTCTCTCCATTCCAGAGTGTTTGTGTTTCTCTCTCCATTCCAGAGTGTTTGTGTTTCTCTCTCCATTCCAGAGTGTTTGTGTTTCTCTCTCCATTCCAGAGTGTCTGTGTTTCACTCTCCATTCCCGACTGTCTGTGTTTCACTCTCCATTCCTGAGTGTCTGTGTTTCACTCTCCATTCTGGAGTGTCTGTGTTTCACTCTCCATTCCAGAGTGTCTGTGTTTCACTCTCCATTCCGGAGTGTCTGTGTTTCTCTCTCCATTCCGGAGTGTCTGTTTTTCTCTCTCCATTCCCGAGTGTCTGTGTTTCTCTCTCCATTCCCGTGTGTCTGTGTTTCTCTCTCCATTCCCGAGTGTCTGTGTTTCTCTCTCTATTCCGGAGTTTCTTTTTTTCAATCTCCATTCCAGAGTGTGTGTGTTTCACTCTCCATTCCAGAGTGTCTGTGTTTTACTCTCCATTCTAGAGTGCCTGTGTTTCACTCTCCATTCCAGAGTGTCTGTGTTTCTCTCTCCATTCCCGAGTGTCTGTGTTTCACTCTCCATTCTAGAGTGTCTGTGTTTCTCTCTCTATTCCGGAGTGTCTGTGTTTCTCTCTCTATTTCAGAGTGTCTGTGTCTCACTCTCCATTCCCGAGTGTCTGTGTTTCACTCTCCATTCCCGAGTGTCTGTGTTTCACTCTCCATTGCAGAGTGTCTGTGTTCACTCTCCATTCCCGAGTGTCTGTGTTTCACTCTCCATTTCAGAGTGTCTGTGTTTCTCTCTCCATTCCAGAGTGTGTGTGAGTCTCTCTCCATTCCCGAGTGTCTGTGTTTCACTCTCCAATACAGAGTGTCTGTGTTTCTCTCTCCATTCCAGAGTGTCTCTGTTTCGCTCTCCATTTCAGGGTGTCTGTGTTTCTCTCTCCATTCCAGAGTGTCTGTGTTTCACTCTCCATTTCAGAGTGTCTGTGTTTCTCTCTCCATTCCAGAGTGTCTGTGTTTCTCTCTCCATTCCAGAATGTCTGTTTTTCTCTCTCCATTCCCGAGTGTCTGTGTTTCACTCGCCATTCCCGAGTGTCTGTGTTTCACTCTGCATTTCAGAGTGTCTGTGTTTCTCTCTCCATTCCCGAGTGTCTGTGTTTCACTCGCCATTCCCGAGTGTCTCTGTTTCTCTCTCCATTTCAGAGTGTCTGTGTTTCTCTCTCCATTTCAGAGTGTCTGTGTTTCTCTCTCCATTCCAGAGTGTTTGTGTTTCTCTCTCCATTCCAGAATGTCTGTTTTTCTCTCTCCATTCCCGAGTGTCTGTGTTTCACTCTCCATTCCAGAGTGTCTGTGTTACACTCTCCATTCCCGAGTGTCTGTGTTTCACTCTGCATTTCAGAGTGTCTGTGATTCACTCTCCATTCCCGTGTGTCTGTGTTTCACTCTCCATTCCCGAGTGTCTGTGTTTCTCTCTCCATTCCAGAGTGTCTGTGTTTCACTCTCCATTCCCGAGTGTCTGTGTTTCACTCTCCATTCCCGAGTGTCTGTGTTTCACTCTCCATTTCCGAGTGTCTGTGTTTCTCTCTCCATTCCCGAGTGTCTGTGTTTCACTCTCCATTCCAGAGTGTCTGTGTTACACTCTCCATTCCCGAGTGTCTGTGTTTCACTCTGCATTTCAGAGTGTCTGTGATTCACTCTCCATTCCCGAGTGTCTGTGTTTCTCTCTCCATTCCAGAGTGTCTTTGTTTCTCTCTCCATTCCAGAGTGTCTGTGTTTCTCTCTCCATTCCAGAGTGTCTGTGTTTCACTCTCCATTCCCGAGTGTCTGTGTTTCGCTCTCCATTCCAGAGTGTCTTTGTTTCTCTCTCCATTCCAGAGTGTCTGTGTTTCTCTCTCCATTCCAGAGTGTCTGTGTTTCACTCTCCATTCCCGAGTGTCTGTGTTTCTCTCTCCATTCCCGTGTGTCTGTGTTTCACTCTCCATTCCCGAGTGTCTGTGTTTCACTCTCCATTCCCGTGTGTCTGTGTTTCACTCTCCATTCCGGAGTGTCTGTGTTTCACTCTCCATTCCAGAGTGTCTGCGTTTCACTCTCCATTCCACAGTGTCTGTGTTTCGCTCTCCATTCCCGAGTGTCTGTGTTTCTCTCTCCATTCCCGAGTGTCTGTGTTTCACTCTCCATTCCCGAGTGTCTGTGTTTCACTCTCCATTTCAGAGTGTCTGTGTTTCACTCTCCATTCCACAGTGTCTGTGTTTTGCTCTCCATTCCCGAGTGTCTGTGTTTCTCTCTCCATTCCCGAGTGCCTGTGTTTCACTCTCCATTCCCGAGTGTCTGTGTTTCACTCTCCATTGCAGAGTGTCTGTGTTCACTCTCCATTCCCGAGTGTCTGTGTTCACTCTCCATTCCCGAGTGTCTGTGTTTCACTCTCCATTTCAGAGTGTCTGTGTTTCTCTCTCCATTCCAGAGTGTGTGTGAGTCTCTCTCCATTCCCGAGTGTCTGTGTTTCACTCTCCAATACAGAGTGTCTGTGTTTCTCTCTCCATTCCAGAGTGTCTCTGTTTCGCTCTCCATTTCAGGGTGTCTGTGTTTCTCTCTCCATTCCAGAGTGTCTGTGTTTCACTCTCCATTTCAGAGTGTCTGTGTTTCTCTCTCCATTCCAGAGTGTCTGTGTTTCTCTCTCCATTCCAGAATGTCTGTTTTTCTCTCTCCATTCCCGAGTGTCTGTGTTTCACTCGCCATTCCCGAGTGTCTGTGTTTCACTCTGCATTTCAGAGTGTCTGTGTTTCTCTCTCCATTCCCGAGTGTCTGTGTTTCACTCGCCATTCCCGAGTGTCTCTGTTTCTCTCTCCATTTCAGAGTGTCTGTGTTTCTCTCTCCATTTCAGAGTGTCTGTGTTTCTCTCTCCATTCCAGAGTGTTTGTGTTTCTCTCTCCATTCCAGAATGTCTGTTTTTCTCTCTCCATTCCCGAGTGTCTGTGTTTCACTCTCCATTCCAGAGTGTCTGTGTTACACTCTCCATTCCCGAGTGTCTGTGTTGCACTCTGCATTTCAGAGTGTCTGTGATTCACTCTCCATTCCCGTGTGTCTGTGTTTCACTCTCCATTCCCGAGTGTCTGTGTTTCTCTCTCCATTCCAGAGTGTCTGTGTTTCACTCTCCATTCCCGAGTGTCTGTGTTTCACTCTCCATTCCCGAGTGTCTGTGTTTCACTCTCCATTTCCGAGTGTCTGTGTTTCTCTCTCCATTCCCGAGTGTCTGTGTTTCACTCTCCATTCCAGAGTGTCTTTGTTTCTCTCTCCATTCCAGAGTGTCTGTGTTTCTCTCTCCATTCCAGAGTGTCTGTGTTTCACTCTCCATTCCCGAGTGTCTGTGTTTCTCTCTCCATTCCAGAGTGTCTTTGTTTCTCTCTCCATTCCAGAGTGTCTGTGTTTCTCTCTCCATTCCAGAGTGTCTGTGTTTCACTCTCCATTCCCGAGTGTCTGTGTTTCTCTCTCCATTCCCGTGTGTCTGTGTTTCACTCTCCATTCCCGAGTGTCTGTGTTTCACTCTCCATTCCCGTGTGTCTGTGTTTCACTCTCCATTCCGGAGTGTCTGTGTTTCACTCTCCATTCCAGAGTGTCTGCGTTTCACTCTCCATTCCACAGTGTCTGTGTTTCGCTCTCCATTCCCGAGTGTCTGTGTTTCTCTCTCCATTCCCGAGTGTCTGTGTTTCACTCTCCATTCCCGAGTGTCTGTGTTTCACTCTCCATTTCAGAGTGTCTGTGTTTCACTCTCCATTCCACAGTGTCTGTGTTTTGCTCTCCATTCCCGAGTGTCTGTGTTTCTCTCTCCATTCCCGAGTGTCTGTGTTTCACTCTCCATTCCCGAGTGTCTGTGTTTCACTCTCCATTGCAGAGTGTCTGTGTTCACTCTCCATTCCCGAGTGTCTGTGTTTCACTCTCCATTTCAGAGTGTCTGTGTTTCACTCTCCATTCCCGAGTGTCTGTGTATCTCTCTCCATTCCCGAGTGTCTGTGTTTCACCTCCATTCCCGAGTGCCTGTGTTTCACTCTCCATTGCAGAGTGTCTGTGTTTCACTCTCCATTCCCGAGTGTCTGTGTTTCTCTCTCCATTCCCGAGTGTCTGTGTTTCACTCTCCATTCCTGAGTGTCTGTGTTTCACTCTCCATTCCCGAGTGTCTGTGTTTCACTCTCCATTCCCGAGTGTCTGTGTTTCACTCTCCATTTCAGAATGTCTGTGTTTCACTCTCCATTCCCAAGTGTCTGTGTTTCTCTCTCCATTCCCGAGTGTCTGTGTTTCACTCTCCATTCCCGAGTGACTGTGTTTCACTCTCCATTGCAGAGTGTCTGTGTTTCACTCTCCATTCCCGAGTGTCTGTGTTTCACTCTCCATTTCAGAATGTCTGTGTTTCACTCTCCATTCCCAAGTGTCTGTGTTTCTCTCTCCATTTCCGAGTGTCTGTGTTTCTCTCTCCACTCGAGAGTGGCTGTATTTCACTCTCCATTCCCGAGTGTCTGTGTTTCACTCTCCATTCCAGAGTGTCTGTGATTCTCACTCCATTCCGGAGTGTCTTTGTTTCTCTCTCCATTCCAGAGTGTTTGTGTTTCTCTCTCCATTCCAGAGTGTCTGTGTTTCTCTCTCCATTCCAGAGTGTTTGTGTTTCTCTCTCCATTCCAGAGTGTTTGTGTTTCTCTCTCCATTCCAGAGTGTTTGTGTTTCTCTCTCCATTCCAGAGTGTCTGTGTTTCACTCTCCATTCCCGACTGTCTGTGTTTCACTCTCCATTCCTGAGTGTCTGTGTTTCACTCTCCATTCTGGAGTGTCTGTGTTTCACTCTCCATTCCAGAGTGTCTGTGTTTCACTCTCCATTCCGGAGTGTCTGTGTTTCTCTCTCCATTCCGGAGTGTCTGTTTTTCTCTCTCCATTCCCGAGTGTCTGTGTTTCTCTCTCCATTCCCGTGTGTCTGTGTTTCTCTCTCCATTCCCGAGTGTCTGTGTTTCTCTCTCTATTCCGGAGTTTCTTTTTTTCAATCTCCATTCCAGAGTGTGTGTGTTTCACTCTCCATTCCAGAGTGTCTGTGTTTCTCTCTCCATTCCCGAGTGTCTGTGTTTCTCTCTCCATTCCCGAGTGTCTGTGTTTCACTCTCCATTCTAGAGTGTCTGTGTTTCTCTCTCTATTCCGGAGTGTCTGTGTTTCTCTCTCTATTTCAGAGTGTCTGTGTCTCACTCTCCATTCCCGAGTGTCTGTGTTTCACTCTCCATTCCCGAGTGTCTGTGTTTCACTCTCCATTGCAGAGTGTCTGTGTTCACTCTCCATTCCCGAGTGTCCGTGTTTCACTCTCCATTTCAGAGTGTCTGTGTTTCTCTCTCCATTCCAGAGTGTGTGTGAGTCTCTCTCCATTCCCGAGTGTCTGTGTTTCACTCTCCAATACAGAGTGTCTGTGTTTCTCTCTCCATTCCAGAGTGTCTCTGTTTCGCTCTCCATTTCAGGGTGTCTGTGTTTCTCTCTCCATTCCAGAGTGTCTGTGTTTCACTCTCCATTTCAGAGTGTCTGTGTTTCTCTCTCCATTCCAGAGTGTCTGTGTTTCTCTCTCCATTCCAGAATGTCTGTTTTTCTCTCTCCATTCCCGAGTGTCTGTGTTTCACTCGCCATTCCCGAGTGTCTGTGTTTCACTCTGCATTTCAGAGTGTCTGTGTTTCTCTCTCCATTCCCGAGTGTCTGTGTTTCACTTGCCATTCCCGAGTGTCTCTGTTTCTCTCTCCATTTCAGAGTGTCTGTGTTTCTCTCTCCATTTCAGAGTGTCTGTGTTTCTCTCTCCATTCCAGAGTGTTTGTGTTTCTCTCTCCATTCCAGAATGTCTGTTTTTCTCTCTCCATTCCCGAGTGTCTGTGTTTCACTCGCCATTCCCGAGTGTCTGTGTTTCACTCTGCATTTCAGAGTGTCTGTGTTTCTCTCTCCATTCCCGAGTGTCTGTGTTTCACTTGCCATTCCCGAGTGTCTCTGTTTCTCTCTCCATTTCAGAGTGTCTGTGTTTCTCTCTCCATTTCAGAGTGTCTGTGTTTCTCTCTCCATTCCAGAGTGTTTGTGTTTCTCTCTCCATTCCAGAGTGTCTGTTTTTCTCTCTCCATTCCAGAGTGTCTGTGTTACACTCTCCATTCCCGAGTGTCTGTGTTTCACTCTGCATTTCAGAGTGTCTGTGATTCACTCTCCATTCCCGTGTGTCTGTGTTTCACTCTCCATTCCCGAGTGTCTGTGTTTCTCTCTCCATTCCAGAGTGTCTGTGTTTCACTCTCCATTCCCGAGTGTCTGTGTTTCACTCTCCATTCCCGAGTGTCTGTGTTTCACTCTCCATTTCCGAGTGTCTGTGTTTCTCTCTCCATTCCCGAGTGTCTGTGTTTCACTCTCCATTCCAGAGTGTCTGTGTTACACTCTCCATTCCCGAGTGTCTGTGTTTCACTCTGCATTTCAGAGTGTCTGTGATTCACTCTCCATTCCCGAGTGTCTGTGTTTCTCTCTCCATTCCAGAGTGTCTTTGTTTCTCTCTCCATTCCAGAGTGTCTGTGTTTCTCTCTCCATTCCAGAGTGTCTGTGTTTCACTCTCCATTCCCGAGTGTCTGTGTTTCTCTCTCCATTCCAGAGTGTCTTTGTTTCTCTCTCCATTCCAGAGTGTCTGTGTTTCTCTCTCCATTCCAGAGTGTCTGTGTTTCACTCTCCATTCCCGAGTGTCCGTGTTTCTCTCTCCATTCCCGTGTGTCTGTGTTTCACTCTCCATTCCCGAGTGTCTGTGTTTCACTCTCCATTCCCGTGTGTCTGTGTTTCACTCTCCATTCCGGAGTGTCTGTGTTTCACTCTCCATTCCAGAGTGTCTGCGTTTCACTCTTCATTCCACAGTGTCTGTGTTTCGCTCTCCATTCCCGAGTGTCTGTGTTTCTCTCTCCATTCCCGAGTGTCTGTGTTTCACTCTCCATTCCCGAGTGTCTGTGTTTCACTCTCCATTTCAGAGTGTCTGTGTTTCACTCTCCATTCCACAGTGTCTGTGTTTTGTTCTCCATTCCCGAGTGTCTGTGTTTCTCTCTCCATTCCCGAGTGTCTGTGTTTCACTCTCCATTCCCGAGTGTCTGTGTTTCACTCTCCATTGCAGAGTGTCTGTGTTCACTCTCCATTCCCGAGTGTCTGTGTTTCACTCTCCATTTCAGAGTGTCTGTGTTTCACTCTCCATTCCCGAGTGTCTGTGTTTCACTCTCCATTTCAGAGTGTCTGTGTTTCACTCTCCATTCCCGAGTGTCTGTGTATCTCTCTCCATTCCCGAGTGTCTGTGTTTCACCTCCATTCCCGAGTGCCTGTGTTTCACTCTCCATTGCAGAGTGTCTGTGTTTCACTCTCCATTCCCGAGTGTCTGTGTTTCTCTCTCCATTCCCGAGTGTCTGTGTTTCACTCTCCATTCCTGAGTGTCTGTGTTTCACTCTCCATTCCCGAGTGTCTGTGTTTCACTCTCCATTCCCGAGTGTCTGTGTTTCACTCTCCATTTCAGAATGTCTGTGTTTCACTCTCCATTCCCAAGTGTCTGTGTTTCTCTCTCCATTCCCGAGTGTCTGTGTTTCACTCTCCATTCCCGAGTGACTGTGTTTCACTCTCCATTGCAGAGTGTCTGTGTTTCACTCTCCATTCCCGAGTGTCTGTGTTTCACTCTCCATTTCAGAATGTCTGTGTTTCACTCTCCATTCCCAAGTGTCTGTGTTTCTCTCTCCATTTCCGAGTGTCTGTGTTTCTCTCTCCACTCGAGAGTGGCTGTATTTCACTCTCCATTCCCGAGTGTCTGTGTTTCACTCTCCATTCCAGAGTGTCTGTGATTCTCACTCCATTCCGGAGTGTCTTTGTTTCTCTCTCCATTCCAGAGTGTTTGTGTTTCTCTCTCCATTCCAGAGTGTCTGTGTTTCTCTCTCCATTCCAGAGTGTTTGTGTTTCTCTCTCCATTCCAGAGTGTTTGTGTTTCTCTCTCCATTCCAGAGTGTTTGTGTTTCTCTCTCCATTCCAGAGTGTCTCTGTTTCGCTCTCCATTCCAGAATGTCTGTTTTTCTCTCTCCATTTCCGAGTGTCTGTGTTTCTCTCTCCATCCCGAGTGTCCGTGTTTCTCTCTCCATTCCCGTGTGTCTGTGTTTCACTCTCCATTCCCGAGTGTCTGTGTTTCACTCTCCATTCCCGTGTGTCTGTGTTTCACTCTCCATTCCGGAGTGTCTGTGTTTCACTCTCCATTCCAGAGTGTCTGCGTTTCACTCTCCATTCCACAGTGTCTGTGTTTCGCTCTCCATTCCCGAGTGTCTGTGTTTCTCTCTCCATTCCCGAGTGTCTGTGTTTCACTCTCCATTCCCGAGTGTCTGTGTTTCACTCTCCATTTCAGAGTGTCTGTGTTTCACTCTCCATTCCACAGTGTCTGTGTTTTGTTCTCCATTCCCGAGTGTCTGTGTTTCTCTCTCCATTCCCGAGTGTCTGTGTTTCACTCTCCATTCCCGAGTGTCTGTGTTTCACTCTCCATTGCAGAGTGTCTGTGTTCACTCTCCATTCCCGAGTGTCTGTGTTTCACTCTCCATTTCAGAGTGTCTGTGTTTCACTCTCCATTCCCGAGTGTCTGTGTTTCACTCTCCATTTCAGAGTGTCTGTGTTTCACTCTCCATTCCCGAGTGTCTGTGTATCTCTCTCCATTCCCGAGTGTCTGTGTTTCACCTCCATTCCCGAGTGCCTGTGTTTCACTCTCCATTGCAGAGTGTCTGTGTTTCACTCTCCATTCCCGAGTGTCTGTGTTTCTCTCTCCATTCCCGAGTGTCTGTGTTTCACTCTCCATTCCTGAGTGTCTGTGTTTCACTCTCCATTCCCGAGTGTCTGTGTTTCACTCTCCATTCCCGAGTGTCTGTGTTTCACTCTCCATTCCCGAGTGACTGTGTTTCACTCTCCATTGCAGAGTGTCTGTATTTCACTCTCCATTCCCGAGTGTCTGTGTTTCACTCTCCATTCCAGAGTGTCTGTGATTCTCACTCCATTCCGGAGTGTCTTTGTTTCTCTCTCCATTCCAGAGTGTTTGTGTTTCTCTCTCCATTCCAGAGTGTCTGTGTTTCTCTCTCCATTCCAGAGTGTTTGTGTTTCTCTCTCCATTCCAGAGTGTTTGTGTTTCTCTCTCCATTCCAGAGTGTTTGTGTTTCTCTCTCCATTCCAGAGTGTCTCTGTTTCGCTCTCCATTCCAGAATGTCTGTTTTTCTCTCTCCATTTCCGAGTGTCTGTGTTTCTCTCTCCATTCCAGAGTGTCTGTGTTTCACTCTCCATTCCCGAGTGTCTGTGTTTCACTCTCCATTTCAGAGTGTCTGTGTTTCGCTCTCCATTCCCGAGTGTCTGCGTTTCTCTCTCCATTCCCGAGTGACTTTGTTTCACTCTCCATTCCCGAGTGTCTGTGTTTCACTCTCTATTGCAGAGTGTCTGTGTTTCACTCTCCATTCCCGAGTGTCAGTGTTTGACTCTCCATTTCAGAGTGCCTGTGTTTCACTCTCCATTCCCAAGTGTCTGTGTTTCTCTCTCCATTTCCGAGTGTCTGTGTTTCTCTCTCCACTCGAGAGTGGCTGTATTTCACTCTCCATTCCCGAGTGTCTGTGTTTCACTCTCCATTTCAGAGTGTCTGTGTTTCATTCTCCATTCCCGAGTGTCTGTGTTTCTCTCCCCATTCCCGAGTGTCTGTGTTTCACTCTCCATTTCAGAGTGTCTGTGTTTCATTCTCAATTCCCGAGTGCCTGTGTTACACTCTCCATTCCCCAGTGTCTGTGTTTCACTCTCCATTTCAGAGTGTCTGTGTTTCATTCTCAATTCCAGAGTGTCTGTGTTTCTCTCTCAATTCCCCAGTGTCTGTGTTACACTCTCCATTCCCGAGTGACAGTGTTTGTCTCTCAATTCCCGAGTGTCTGTGTTTCTCTCTCCAGTTCAGAGTGTCTGTGGTTCTCTCTCCTTTCCAGAGTGTCTGTGTTTCACTCTCCATTCCAGAGTGTCTGTGTTTCACTCTCCATTCCAGTGTGTCTGTGTTTCACTGTCCATTCCAGTGTGTCTGTGTTTCACTGTCCATTCCATTGTGTCTGTGTTTCACTCTCCATTCTAGAGTGTCTGTGTTTCACACTCCATTCCAGAGTTTGTGTGTTTCTCTCTCCATTCTAGAGTGTCTGTGTTTCACTCTCCATTCCCGAGTGTCTGTGATTCACTCTCCATTCCAGAGTGTCTTTGTTTCTCTGTCCATTCCAGAGTGTTTGTGTTTCTCTCTCCATTCCCGAGTGTATGTGTTTCTCTCTCCATTCCACAGTCTATGTGTTTCACTCTCCATTCTAGAGTGTCTGTGATTCTCTCTCCATTCTAGAATGCCTGTATTGCTCTCTCCATTCCAGAGTCTCAGTGTTTCACTCTCCATTCTCTAGTGTCTGTGTTTCACTCTCCATTCCAGAGTGTCTGTGTTTCACTCTCCATTCCAGAGTGTTTGTGTTTCTCTCTCCATTCCCGAGTGTCTGTGTTTATCTCTCCATCACAGAGTGTCTGTGTTTCACTCTCCATTTCAGCGTGTCTGTGTTTCGCTCTCCATTCCAGAGTGTCTGTGTTTCTCTCTCCATTCCCGAGTGCCTGTGTATCACTCTCCATTCTAGCGTGTCTGTGTTTCGCTCTCCATTCCAGAGCGTCTGTGATTCTGTCTCCATTTCCGAGTGTCTGTGTTTCACTCTCCATTCAATAGTGTCTGTGTTTCGCTCTCCATTCCAGAGTGTCTGTGTTTCTCTCTCCATTTCCGAATGTCTGTGTTTCACTCTCCATTTTCGAGTGTCTGTGTTTCTCTCTCCATTTCCGTGTGTCTGTGTTTCTCTCTCCACTCGAGAGTGGCTGTATTTCACTCTCCATTCCCGAGTGTCTGTGTTTCACTCTCCATTCCCGACTGTCTGTGTTTCACTCTCCATTCCATAGTGTCTGTGTTTCGCTCTCCATTCCCGAGTGTCTGTGTTTCTCTCTCCATTCCCAAGTGTCTGTGTTTCACTCTCCATTCCCGAGTGTCTGTGTTTCACTCTCCATTTCAGAGTGTCTGTGTTTCACTCTCCATTCCAGAGTGTCTGTGTTTCTCTCTCCATTCAATAGTGTCTGTGTTTCACTCTCCATTTCAGAGTGTCTGTGTTTCACTCTCCATTCCAGAGTGTCTGTGTTTCACACTCCATTCCAGTGTGTATGTGTTTCTCTCTCCATTCCCGAGTGTCTGTGTTTCACTCTCCATTCCAGAGTGTCTGTGTTTCTCTCTCCATTTCCGAGTGTCTGTGTTTCTATCTCCACTCGTGAGTGGTTGTATTTCACTCTCCATTCCCGAGTGTCTGTGTTTCACTCTCCATTTCAGAGTGTCTGCGTTTCACTCTCCATTCCACAGTGTCTGTGTTTCGCTCTCCATTCCCGAGTGTCTGTGTTTCTCTCTCCATTCCCGAGTGTCTGTGTTTCACTCTCCATTCCCGAGTGTCTGTGTTTCACTCTCCATTTCAGAGTGTCTGTGTTTCACTCTCCATTCCACAGTGTCTGTGTTTTGCTCTCCATTCCCGAGTGTCTGTGTTTCTCTCTCCATTCCCGAGTGTCAGTGTTTCACTCTCCATTCCCGAGTGTCTGTGTTTCACTCTCCATTGCAGAGTGTCTGTGTTCACTCTCCATTCCCGAGTGTCTGTGTTTCACTCTCCATTTCAGAGTGTCTGTGTTTCACTCTCCATTCCCGAGTGTCAGTGTTTCACTCTCCATTCCCGAGTGTCTGTGTTTCACTCTCCATTGCAGAGTGTCTGTGTTCACTCTCCATTCCCGAGTGTCTGTGTTTCACTCTCCATTTCAGAGTGTCTGTGTTTCACTCTCCATTCCCGAGTGTCTGTGTTTCACTCTCCATTTCAGAGTGTCTGTGATTCACTCTCCATTCCCGAGTCTCTGTGTTTCACTCTCCATTTCAGAGTGTCTGTGTTTCACTCTCCATTCCAGACTGTCTGTGTTTCTCTCTCCATTTCCGAGTGTCTGTGTTTCTCTCTCCACCCGAGAGTGTCTGTATTTCACTCTCCATTCCCGAGTGTCTGTGTTTCACTCTCCATTCCCGACTGTCTGTGTTTCACTCTCCATTCCATAGTGTCTGTGTTTCGCTCTCCATTCCCGAGTGTCTGTGTTTCTCTCTCCATTCCCAAGTGTCTGTGTTTCACTCTCCATTCCCGAGTGTCTGTGTTTCACTCTCCATTTCAGAGTGTCTGTGTTTCACTCTCCATTCCAGAGTGTCTGTGTTTCTCTCTCCATTCAATAGTGTCTGTGTTTCACTCTCCATTTCAGAGTGTCTGTGTTTCACTCTCCATTCCAGAGTGTCTGTGTTTCACACTCCATTCCAGTGTGTATGTGTTTCTCTCTCCATTCCCGAGTGTCTGTGTTTCACTCTCCATTCCAGAGTGTCTGTGTTTCTCTCTCCATTTCCGAGTGTCTGTGTTTCTATCTCCACTCGTGAGTGGTTGTATTTCACTCTCCATTCCCGAGTGTCTGTGTTTCACTCTCCATTTCAGAGTGTCTGCGTTTCACTCTCCATTCCACAGTGTCTGTGTTTCGCTCTCCATTCCCGAGTGTCTGTGTTTCTCTCTCCATTCCCGAGTGTCTGTGTTTCACTCTCCATTCCCGAGTGTCTGTGTTTCACTCTCCATTTCAGAGTGTCTGTGTTTCACTCTCCATTCCACAGTGTCTGTGTTTTGCTCTCCATTCCCGAGTGTCTGTGTTTCTCTCTCCATTCCCGAGTGTCAGTGTTTCACTCTCCATTCCCGAGTGTCTGTGTTTCACTCTCCATTGCAGAGTGTCTGTGTTCACTCTCCATTCCCGAGTGTCTGTGTTTCACTCTCCATTTCAGAGTGTCTGTGTTTCACTCTCCATTCCCGAGTGTCTGTGTTTCACTCTCCATTTCAGAGTGTCTGTGTTTCACTCTCCATTCCCGAGTGTCTGTGTATCTCTCTCCATTCCCGAGTGTCTGTGTTTCACCTCCATTCCCGAGTGTCTGTGTTTCACTCTCCATTGCAGAGTGTCTGTGTTTCACTCTCCATTCCCGATTGTCTGTGTTTCTCTCTCCATTCCCGAGTGTCTGTGTTTCACTCTCCATTCCTGAGTGTCTGTGTTTCACTCTCCATTCCCGAGTGTCTGTGTTTCACTCTCCATTCCCGAGTGTCTGTGTTTCACTCTCCATTTCAGAATGTCTGTGTTTCACTCTCCATTCCCAAGTGTCTGTGTTTCTCTCTCCATTCCCGAGTGTCTGTGTTTCACTCTCCATTCCCGAGTGACTGTGTTTCACTCTCCATTGCAGAGTGTCTGTGTTTCACTCTCCATTCCCGAGTGTCTGTGTTTCACTCTCCATTTCAGAATGTCTGTGTTTCACTCTCCATTCCCAAGTGTCTGTGTTTCTCTCTCCATTTCCGAGTGTCTGTGTTTCTCTCTCCACTCGAGAGTGGCTGTATTTCACTCTCCATTCCCGAGTGTCTGTGTTTCACTCTCCATTTCAGAGTGTCTGTGTTTCACTCTCCATTTCAGAGTGTCTGTGTTTCATTCTCCATTCCCGAGTGCCTGTGTTTCACTCTCCATTCCCGAGTGTCTGTGTTTCTCTCTCCATTCCCGAGTGTCTGTGTTTCACTCTCCATTCCGGAGTGTCTGTGTTTCACTCTCCATTTCAGAGTGTCTGTGTTCACTCTCCATTCCCGAGTGTCTGTGTTTCACTCTCCATTCCCGAGTGTCTGTGTTTCACTCTCCATTCCCGAGTGTCTGTGTTTCACTCTCCATTCCCGAGTGTCTGTGTTTCTCTCTCCATTTCCGAGTGTCTGTGTTTATCTCTCCATTCTATAGTGTCTGTGTTTCGCTCTCCATTCCAGAGTGTCTGTGTTTCTCTCTCCATTCCTGAGTGTCTGTGTTCCACTCTCCATTCCCCAGTGTCTGTGTTTCACTCTCCATTCCAGAGTGTCTTTGTTTCACTCTCCATTCCCGAGTGTCTGTGTTTCTCTCTCCAGTTCCGAGTGTTTGTGTTTCTCTCTCCATTCCGGAGTCTCTTTGTTTCTCTCTCCATTCCAGAGTGTCTGTGTTTCTCTCTCTAGTCCGGAGTCTCTTTGTTTCTCTCTCCATTCCAGAGTGTCTGTGTTTCACTCTCCATTCCTGAGTGTCTGTGTTTCACTCTCCATTCCGGAGTGTCTGTGTTTCACTCTCCATTCCAGAGTGTCTGTGTTTCACTCTCCATTCCGGAGTGTCTGTGTTTCTCTCTCCATTCCAGAGTGTCTGTGTTTCACTCTCCATTCTCGAGTGTTTGTGTTTCTCTCTCCATTCCGGAGTCTCTTTGTTTCTCTCTCCATTCCTGAGTGTCTGTGTTTCACTCTCCATTCCGGAGTGTCTGTGTTTCACTCTCCATTCCAGAGTGTCTGTGTTTCACTCTCCATTCCGGAGTGTCTGTGTTTCTCACTCCATTCCGGAGTGTCTGTTTTTCTCTCTCCATTCCCGAGTGTCTGTGTTTCTCTCTCCATTCCCGTGTGTCTGTGTTTCTCTCTCCATTCCCGAGTGTCTGTGTTTCTCTCTCTATTCCGGAGTTTCTTTGTTTCACTCTCCATTCCAGAGTGTCTGTGTTTCACTCTCCATTCCAGAGTGTCTGTGTTTTACTCTCCATTCTAGAGTGTCTGTGTTTCACTCTCCATTCCAGAGTGTCTGTGTTTCTCTCAACCATTTTCGAGTGTCTGTGTTTCACTCTCCATTCTAGAGTGTCTGTGTTTCTCTCTCTATTCCGGAGTGTCTTTGTTTCACTCTCCATTCCCGAGTGTCTGTGTTTCTCTCTCTATTCCGGAGTGTCTTTGTTTCACTCTCCATTCCAGAGTGTCTGGGTTTCACTCTCCATTCTAGAGTGTCTGTGTTTCACTCTCCATTGCCGAGTGTCTGTGTTTCACTCTCCATTTCAGAGTGTCTGTGTCTCACTCTCCATTCCACAGTGTCTGTGTTTCGCTCTCCATTCCCGAGTGTCTGTGTTTCTCTCTCCATTCCCGAGTGTCTGTGTTTCACTCTCCATTCCCGAGTGTCTGTGTTTCACTCTCCATTGCAGAGTGTCTGTGTTCACTCTCCATTCCCGAGTGTCTGTGTTTCACTCTCCATTTCAGAGTGTCTGTGTTTCACTCTCCATTCCCGAGTGTCTGTGTTTCACTCTCCATTCCCGACTGTCTGTGTTTCACTCTCCATTCCATAGTGTCTCTGTTTCGCTCTCCATACCCGAGTGTCTGTGTTTCTCTCTCCATTCCCAAGTGTCTGTGTTTCACTCTCCATTCCCGAGTGTCTGTGTTTCACTCTCCATTTCAGAGTGTCTGTGTTTCACTCTCCATTCCAGAGTGTCTGTGTTTCTCTCTCCATTCAATAGTGTCTGTGTTTCACTCTCCATTTCAGAGTGTCTGTGTTTCACTCTCCATTCCAGAGTGTCTGTGTTTCACTCTCCATTCCAGAGTGTCTGTGTTTCTCTCTCCATTCCCGAGTGTCTGTGTTTCACTATCCATTCCAGAGTGTCTGTGTTTCTCTCTCCATTTCCGAGTGTCTGTGTTTCTATCTCCACTCGAGAGTGGCTGTATTTCACTCTCCATTCCCGAGTGTCTGTGTTTCACTCTCCATTTCAGAGTGTCTGCGTTTCACTCTCCATTCCACAGTGTCTGTGTTTCTCTCTCCATTCCCGAGTGTCTGTGTTTCTCTCTCCATTCCCGAGTGTCTGTGTTTCACTCTCCATTCCCGAGTGTCTGTGTTTCACTCTCCATTTCAGAGTGTCTGTGTTTCACTCTCCATTCCACAGTGTCTGTGTTTTGCTCTCCATTCCCGAGTGTCTGTGTTTCTCTCTCCATTCCCGAGTGTCTGTGTTTCACTCTCCATTCCCGAGTGCCTGTGTTTCACTCTCCATTGCAGAGTGTCTGTGTTCACTCTCCATTCCCGAGTGTCTGTGTTTCACTCTCCATTTCAGAGTGTCTGTGTTTCACTCTCCATTCCCGAGTGTCTGTGTTTCACTCTCCATTGCAGAGTGTCTGTGTTCACTCTCCATTCCCGAGTGTCTGTGTTTCACTCTCCATTTCAGAGTGTCTGTGTTTCACTCTCCATTCCCGAGTGTCTGTGTTTCACTCTCCATTCCCGACTGTCTGTGTTTAACTCTCCATTCCATAGTGTCTCTGTTTCGCTCTCCATTCCCGAGTGTCTGTGTTTCTCTCTCCATTCCCAAGTGTCTGTGTTTCACTCTCCATTTCCGAGTGTCTGTGTTTCACTCTCCATTTCAGAGTGTCTGTGTTTCTCTCTCCATTCAATAGTGTCTGTGTTTCACTCTCCATTTCAGAGTGTCTGTGTTTCACTCTCCATTCCAGAGTGTCTGTGTTTCACTCTCCATTCCAGAGTGTCTGTGTTTCTCTCTCCATTCCCGAGTGTCTGTGTTTCACTCTCCATTCCAGAGTGTCTGTGTTTCTCTCTCCATTTCCGAGTGTCTGTGTTTCTATCTCCACTCGAGAGTGGCTGTATTTCACTCTCCATTCCCGAGTGTCTGTGTTTCACTCTCCATTTCAGAGTGTCTGCGTTTCACTCTCCATTCCACAGTGTCTGTGTTTCGCTCTCCATTCCCGAGTGTCTGTGTTTCTCTCTCCATTCCCGAGTGTCTGTGTTTCACTCTCCATTCCCGAGTGTCTGTGTTTCACTCTCCATTTCAGAGTGTCTGTGTTTCACTCTCCATTCCACAGTGTCTGTGTTTTGCTCTCCATTCCCGAGTGTCTGTGTTTCTCTCTCCATTCCCGAGTGTCTGTGTTTCACTCTCCATTCCCGAGTGTCTGTGTTTCACTCTCCATTGCAGAGTGTCTGTGTTCACTCTCCATTCCCGAGTGTCTGTGTTTCACTCTCCATTTCAGAGTGTCTGTGTTTCACTCTCCATTCCCGAGTGTCTGCGTTTCACTCTCCATTTCAGAGTGTCTGTGTTTCACTCTCCATTCCCGAGTGTCTGTGTATCTCTCTCCATTCCCGAGTGTCTGTGTTTCACCTCCATTCCCGAGTGTCTGTGTTTCACTCTCCATTGCAGAGTGTCTGTGTTTCACTCTCCATTCCACAGTGTCTGTGTTTCGCTCTCCATTCCCGAGTGTCTGTGTTTCACTCTCCATGTCGATTTCGGCGGCGTGAGAGCAGCTGGTTAGTCAGTTTCAGCGGGAGCATTGCGGAAGGAGGTTGCTGGGAGGTAAGTCAACCTTTAAAAGCACTTCTCTTTGCAGGGGCAGGCCAGTCGATTTCGGCGGGAGTGGAGCTGGCTGGTTACTCAATTTCAGCAGGAGCTGAGAATTTTTCTTTTTTTTTTAAATTAGTTTTTTAGGCGGGATCAGGAAGTCGACCCGTAGACGTCTGGGAAGACTCTCACCAATAAATTCCGCTCTCCATTCCCGAGTGTCTGTGTTTCTCTCTCCATTCCCGAGTGTCTGTGTTTCACTCTCCATTCCCGAGTGTCTGTGTTTCACTCTCCATTTCAGAGTGTCTGTGTTTCACTCTCCATTCTAGAGTGTCTGTGTTTCACTCTCCATTCCAGACACTCTAGTTATGTCCCCTCGTGCCAGCCATATCCATCCGCGGGAGAAGGCTTCACTGTCCACCCTATCCAACCCCCTGATCATTTTGTATGCCTCTATTAAGTCTCCTCTTAACCTTCTTCTCTCCAACGAAAACAACCTCAAGTCCGTCAGCCTTTCCTCATAAGATTTTCCCTCCATACCAGGCAACATCCTGGTAAATCTCCTCTGCACCCGCTCCAAAGCCTCCACGTCCTTCCTATAATGCGGTGACCAGAACTGTACGCAATACTCCAAATGCGGCCGGACCAGAGTTCTGTACAGCTGCAACATGACCTCCCGACTCCGGAACTCAATCCCTCTACCAATAAAGGCCAACACTCCATAGGCCTTCTTCACAACCCTATCAACCTGGGTAGCAACTTTCAGGGATCTATGTACATGGACACCTAGATCCCTCTGCTCAGCCACACTTTCAAGAACTTTACCATTAGCCAAATATTCCGCATTCCTGTTATTCCTTCCAAAGTGAATCACCTCACACTTCTCTACATTAAACTCCATTTGCCACCTCTCAGCCCAGCTCTGCAGCTTATCTATATCCCTCTGTAACCTGCTACATCCTTCTACACTATCGACAACACCACCGACTTTAGTATCGTCTGCAAATTTACTCACCCACCCTTCTGCGCCTTCCTCTAGGTCATTTATAAAAATGACAAACAGCAACGGCCCCAGAACAGATCCTTGTGGTACTCCACTTGTGACTGTACTCCATTCTGTACATTTCCCATCAACCACCACCCTCTGTCTTCTTTCAGCTAGCCAATTTCTGATCCACATCTCTAAATCACCCTCAATCCCCAGCCTCCGTATTTTTTGCAATAGCCTACCGTGGGGAACCTTGTCAAACGCTTTGCTGAAATCCATATACACCACATCAACTGCTCTACCCTCATCTACCTGTTCAGTCACCTTCTCAAAGAACTCAATAAGGTTTGTGAGGCATGACCTACCCTTCACAAAGCCATGCTGACTATCCCTGATCATATTATTCCTATCTAGATGATTATAAATCTTGTCCCTTATAATCCCCTCCAAGACTTTACCCACTACAGACGTGAGGCTCACCGGTCTATAGTTGCCGGGGTTGTCTCTGCTCCCCTTTTTGAACAAAGGGACCACATTTGCTGTCCTCCAGTCCTCTGGCACTATTCCTGTAGCCAATGATGACATAAAAATCAAAGCCAAAGGTCCAGCAATCTCTTCCCTGGCCTCCCATAGAATCCTAGGATAAATCCCATCAGGTCCCGGGGACTTATCTATTTTCAGCCTGTCCAGAATTGCCAACACCTCTTCCCTATGTACCTCAATGCCATCTATTCTATTAGCCTGGGGCTCAGCATTCTCCTCCACAACATTATCTTTTTCCTGAGTGAATACTGACGAAAAATATTCATTTAGTATCTCGCCTATCTCTTCAGACTCCACACACATTTTCCCATCCCTGTCCTTGACTGGTCCTACTCTTTCCCTAGTCATTCGCTTATTCCTGACATACCTATAGAAAGCTTTTGGGTTTTCCTTGATCCTTCCTGCCAAATACTTCTCATGTCCCCTCCTTGCTCGTCTTAGCTCTCTCTTTAGATCCTTCCTCGCTACCTTGTAACTATCCATCGCCCCAACCGAAACTTCACACTTCATCTTCACATAGGCCTTCTTCTTCCTCTTAACAAGAGATTCCACTTCCTTGGTAAACCACGGTTCCCTCGCTCGACGCCTTCCTCCCTGTCTGACCGGTACATACTTATCAAGAACACGCAGTAGCTGATCCTTGAACAAGCCCCACTGATCCAGTGTGCCCAACACTTGCAGCCTACTTCTCCACCTTATCCCCCCCAAGTCACGTCTAATGGCATCATAATTGCCCTTCCCCCAGCTATAACTCTTGCCCTGCGGTGTATACTTATCCCTTTCCATCATTAACGTAAACTTCACCCAATTGTGGTCACTGTCCCCAAAGTGCTCTCCTACCTCCAAATCCAACACCTGGCCTGGTTCATTACCCAAAACCAAATCCAACGTGGCCTCGCCTCTTGTTGGCCTGTCAACATATTGTTTCAGGAAACCCTCCTGCACACACTGTACAAAAAACGACCCATCTATTGTACTCGAACTATATCTTTTCCAGTCAATATTTGGAAAGTTAAAGTCTCCCATAATAACTACCCTGTTACTTTCGCTCATATCCAGAATCATCTTCGCCATCCTTTCCTCTACATCCCGAGAACTATTAGGAGGCCTATAAAAAACTCCCAACAGGGTGACCTCTCCTTTCCTGTTTCTAACTTCAGCCCATACTACCTCGGAAGAAGTGTCTTTGTTTCACTCTCCATTCCAGAGTGTCTGTGTTTCACTCTCCATTCTAGAGTGTCTGTGTTTCACTCTCCATTCCAGAGTGTCTGTGTTTCTCTCTCTATTCCGGAGTGTCTTTGTTTCACTCTCCATTCCAGAGTGTCTGTGTTTCACTCTCCATTCTAGAGTGTCTGTGTTTCACTCTCCATTCCAGAGTGTCTGTGTTTCTCTCTCTATTCCAGAGTGTCTTTGTTTCACTCTCCATTCCAGAGTGTCTGTGTTTCACTCTCCATTCCAGATTGACTGTGTTTCACTCTCCATTCCAGAGTGTCTGTGTTTCTCTCTCCATTCCCGAGTGTCCGTGTTTCACTCTCCATTCTAGAGTGTCTGTGTTTCTCTCTCCATTCCAGAGTGTCTGTGTTTGACTCTCCATTTCAGAGTGTCTGTGTTTCACTCTCCATTCCCAAGTGTCTGTGTTTCTCTCTCCATTTCTGAGTGTCTGTGTTTCTCTCTCCACTCGAGAGTGGCTGTATTTCACTCTCCATTCCCGAGTGTCTGTGTTTCACTCTCCATTTCAGAGTGTCTGTGTTTCATTCTCCATTCCCGAGTGTCTGTGTTTCTATCTCCATTCCCGAGTGTCTGTGTTTCACTCTCCATTCCCGAGTGTCTGTGTTTCGCTGTCCATTTCAGAGTGTATGTGTTTCATTCTCCATTCCCGAGTGTCTGTGTTTCACTCTCCATTCCCGAGTGTCTGTGTTTCACTCTCCATTTCAGAGTGTCTGTGTTCACTCCCCATTCCCGAGTGTCTGTGTTTCACTCTCCATTCCCGAGTGTCTGTGTTTGTCTCTCCAGATCCGAGTGTCTGTGTTTCACTCTCCATTCTCGAGTGTTTGTGTTTCTCTCTCCATTCCGGAGTCTCTTTGTTTCTCTCTCCATTCCAGAGTGTCTCTGTTTCTATCTCTAGTCCGGAGTCTCTTTGTTTCTCTCTCCATACCAGAGTGTCTGTGTTTCACTCTCCATTCCAGAGTGTCTGTGTTTCACTCTCCATTCCTGAGTGTCTGTGTTTCACTCTCCATTCCCGAGTGTCTGTGTTTCACTCTCCATTCCAGAGTGTCTGTGTTTCACTCTCCATTCCAGAGTGTCTCTGTTCTCTCTCCATTCCTGAGTGTCTGTTGTTCTCTCTCCATTCCAGAGTGTCTGTGTTTCACTCTCTATTCCGGAGTGTCTTTGTTTCACTCTCCATTCCAGAGTGTCTGTGTTTCACTCTCCATTCCAGAGTGTCTGTGTTTTACTCTCCATTCCCCAGTGTCTGTGTTTTACTCTCCATTCTAGAGTGTCTGTGTTTCACTCTCCATTCCTGAGTGTCTGTGTTTCTCTCTCCATTCCCGAGTGTCTGTGTTTCACTCTCCATTCCTGAGTGTCTGTGTTTCTCTCTCCATTCCTGAGTGTCTGTGTTTCTCTCTCCATTCCCTAGTGTCAGTGTTTCACTCTCCATTCCAGAGTGTCTGTGTTTCACTCTCCATTCCAGTGTGTCTGTGTTTTACTCTCCATTCTAGAGTGTCTGTGTTTCACTCTCCATTCCTGAGTGTCTGTGTTTCTCTCTCCATTCCCGAGTGTCTGTGTTTCACTCTCCATTCCTGAGTGTCTGTGTTTCTCTCTCCATTCCCGAGTGCCTGTGTTTCACTCTCCATTCCCGAGTGTCTGTGTTTCTCTCTCCATTCCCGAGTGTCTGTGTTTCACTCTCCATTCCAGAGAGTCTGTGTTTTACTCTCCATTCTAGAGTGTCTGTGTTTTACTCTCCATTCTAGAGTGTCTGTGTTTCACTCTCCATTCCAGAGTGTCTGTGTTTCTCTCTCCATTCCCGAGTGTCTGTGTTTCACTCTACATTCTAGAGTGTCTGTGTTTCTCTCTCTATTCCGGAGTGTCTTTGTTTCACTCTCCATTCCAGAGTGTCTGTGTTTCTCTCTCTATTCCGGAGTGTCTTTGTTTCACTCTCCATTCCCGAGTGTCTGTGTTTCTCTCTCTATTCCGGAGTGCCTTTGTTTCACTCTCCATACCAGAGTGTCTGTGTTTCTCTCTCCATTCCCGAGTGTCTGTGTTTCACTCTCCATTCCAGAGTGTCTGTGTTTCACTCTCCATTCTAGAGTGTCTGTGTTTGACTCTCCATTCCAGAGTGTCTGTGTTTCTCTCTCCATTCCCGAGTGTCTGTGTTTCTCTCTCCATTCCAGAGTGTCTGTGTTTCACTCTCCATTCTAGAGTGTCTGTGTTTCTCTCTCTATTCCGGAGTGTCTCTGTTCTCTCTCCATTCCAGAGTGTCTGTGTTTCACTCTCCATTCTAGAGTGTCTATGTTTCACTCTCCATTCCAGAGTGTCAGTGTTTCTCTCTCCATTCCAGAGTGTCTGTGTTTCACTCTCCATTCTAGAGTGTCTGTGTTTCTCTCTCTATTCCGGAGTGTCTTTGTTTCACTCTCCATTCCAGAGTGTCTGTGTTTCACTCTCCATTCTAGAGTGTCTGTGTTTCACTCTCCATTCCAGAGTGTCTGTGTTTCTCTCTCTATTCCGGAGTGTCTGTGTTTCTCTCTCCATTCCCGAGTGTCTGTGTTTCTCTCTCTATTCCGGAGTGTCTTTGTTTCACTCTCCATTCCAGCGTGTCTGTGTTTCACTCTCCATTCTAGAGTGTCTGTGTTTCACTCTCCATTCCAGAGTGTCTGTGTTTCTCTCTCTATTCCGGAGTGTCTTTGTTTCACTCTCCATTCCCGAGTGTCTGTGTTTCTCTCTCTATTCCAGAGTGTCTTTGTTTCACTGTCCATTCCAGAGTGTCTGTGTTTCACTCTCCATTCTAAATTGACTGTGTTTCACTCTCCATTCCAGAGTGTCTGTGTTTCTCTCTCCATTCCCGAGTGTCCGTGTTTCACTCTCCATTCTAGAGTGTCTGTGTTTCTCTCTCCATTCCAGAGTGTCTGTGTTTGACTCTCCATTTCAGAGTGTCTGTGTTTCACTCTCCATTCCCAAGTGTCTGTGTTTCTCTCTCCATTTCCGAGAGTCTGTGTTTCTCTCTCCACTCGAGAGTGGCTGTATTTCACTCTCCATTCCCGAGTATCTGTGTTTCACTCTCCATTTCAGAGTGTCTGTGTTTCATTCTCCATTCCCGAGTGTCTGTGTTTCTCTCTCCATTCCCGAGTGTCTGTGTTTCACTCTCCATTCCCGAGTGTCTGTGTTTCGCTGTCCATTTCAGAGTGTCTGTGTTTCATTCTCCATTCCCGAGTGCCTGTGTTTCACTCTCCATTCCCGAGTGTCTGTGTTTCTCTCTCCATTCCCGAGTGTCTGTGTTTCACTCTCCATTCCCGAGTGTCTGTGTTTCACTCTCCATTCTAGAGTGTCTGTGTTTCACTCTCCATTCCAGAGTGTCTGTGTTTCTCTCTCTATTCCGGAGTGTCTTTGTTTCACTCTCCATTCCCGAGTGTCTGTGTTTCTCTCTCTATTCCAGAGTGTCTGTGGTTCTCTCTCCATTCCAGAGTGTCTTTGTTTCACTCTCCATTCCAGAGTGTCTGTGTTTTACTCTCCATTCCAGAGTGTCTGTGTTTCTCTCTCTATTCCGGAGTGTCTGTGTTTCACTCTCCATTCCAGAGTGTCTGTGTTTCACTCTCCATTCCGGAGTGTCTGTGTTTCACTCTCCATTCCAGAGTGTCTGTGTTTCACTCTCCATTCCAGAGTGTCTGTGTTTCACTCTCCATTCCAGAGTGTCTGTGTTTTACTCTCCATTCCAGAATGTCTGTGTTTCTCTCTCCATTCTAGAGTGTCTGTGTTTCACTCTCCATTCCAGAGTGTCTGTGTTTCTCTCTCCATTCCCGAGTGTCTATGTTTCACTCTCCATTCTAGAGTGTCTGTGTTTCTCTCTCTATTCCGGAGTGCCTTTGTTTCACTCTCCATTCCAGAGTGTCTGTGTTTCTCTCTCCATTCCCGAGTGTCTGTGTTTCACTCTCCATTCCAGAGTGTCTGTGTTTTACTCTCCATTCTAGAGTGTCTGTGTTTCACTCTCCATTCCAGAGTGTCTGTGTTTCTCTCTCCATTCCCGAGTGTCTGTGTTTCACTCTCCATTCTAGAGTGTCTGTGTTTCTCTCTCTATTCCGGAGTGTCTTTGTTTCACTCTCCATTCCAGAGTGTCTGTGTTTTACTCTCCATTCTAGAGTGTCTGTGTTTCACTCTCCATACCAGAGTGTCTGTGTTTCTCTCTCTATTCCCGAGTGTCTGTGTTTCACTCTCCATACCAGAGTGTCTGTGTTTCTCTCTCCATTCCCGAATGTCTGTGTTTCACTCTCCATTCTAGAGTGTCTGTGTTTCACTCTCCATTCCAGAGTGTCTGTGTTTCTCTCTCCATTCCCGAGTGTCTGTGTTTCACTCTCCATTCTAGAGTGTCTGTGTTTCACTCTCCATTCCAGAGTGTCTGTGTTTCACTCTCCATTCCAGAGTGTCTGTGTTTCTCTCTCCATTCCCGAGTGTCTGTGTTTCACTCTCCATTCTAGAGTGTCTGTGTTTCTCTCTCTATTCCGGAGTGTCTTTGTTTCACTCTCCATTCCAGAGTGTCTGTGTTTCACTCTCCATTCCCGAGTGTCTGTGTTTCACTCTCCATTCCAGAGTGTCTTTGATTCACTCTCCATTCCAGAGTGTCGGTGTTTCACTCTCCATACCAGAGTGTCTGTGTTTCTCTCTCCATTCCCGAGTGTCTGTGTTTCACTCTCCATTCTAGAGTGTCTGTGTTTCACTCTCCATTCCAGAGTGTCTGTGTTTCACTCTCCATACCAGAGTGTCTGTGTTTCTCTCTCCATTCCCGAGTGTCTGTGTTTCACTCTCCATTCTAGAGTGTCTGTGTTTCACTCTCCATTCCAGAGTGTCTGTGTTTCACTCTCCATTCTGGAGTGCCTGTGTTTCACTCTCCATTCCAGAGTGTCTGTGTTTCTCTCTCCATTCCCGAGTGTCTGTGTTTCACTCTCCATTCTAGAGTGTCTGTGTTTCACTCTCCATTCCAGAGTGTCTGTGTTTCTCTCTCCATTCCAGATTGTCTTTGTTTCACTCTCCATTCCAGAGTGGCTGTGTTTCACTCTCCATTCTAGAGTGTCTGTGTTTCATTCTCCATTCCCGAGTGTCTGTGTTTCTATCTCCATTCCCGAGTGTCTGTGTTTCACTCTCCATTCCCGAGTGTCTGTGTTTCGCTGTCCATTTCAGAGTGTCTGTGTTTCATTCTCCATTCCCGAGTGCCTGTGTTTCACTCTCCATTCCCGAGTGTCTGTGTTTCTCTCTCCATTCCCGAGTGTCTGTGTTTCACCCTCCATTTCAGAGTGTCTGTGTTCACTCCCCATTCCCGAGTGTCTGTGTTTCTCTCTCCATTCCCGAGTGTCTGTGTTTCACTCTCCATTTCAGAGTGTCTGTGTTCACTCCCCATTCCCGAGTGTCTGTGTTTCGCTCTCCATTCCCGTGTGTCTGTGTTTCTCTCTCCAGATCCGAGTGTCTGTGTTTCACTCTCCATTCTCGAGTGTTTGTGTTTCTCTCTCCATTCCGGAGTCTCTTTGTTTCTCTCTCCATTCCAGAGTGTCTCTGTTTCTATCTCTAGTCCGGAGTCTCTTTGTTTCTCTCTCCATACCAGAGTGTCTGTGTTTCACTCTCCATTCCAGAGTGTCTGTGTTTCACTCTCCATTCCTGAGTGTCTGTGTTTCACTCTCCATTCCCGAGTGTCTGTGTTTCACTCTCCATTCCAGAGTGTCTGTGTTTCACTCTCCATTCCAGAGTGTCTCTGTTCTCTCTCCATTCCTGAGTGTCTGTGGTTCTCTCTCCATTCCAGAGTGTCTGTGTTTCACTCTCTATTCCGGAGTGTCTTTGTTTCACTCTCCATTCCAGAGTGTCTGTGTTTCACTCTCCATTCCAGAGTGTCTGTGTTTTACTCTCCATTCCCCAGTGTCTGTGTTTTACTCTCCATTCTAGAGTGTCTGTGTTTCACTCTCCATTCCTGAGTGTCTGTGTTTCTCTCTCCATTCCCGAGTGTCTGTGTTTCACTCTCCATTCCTGAGTGTCTGTGTTTCTCTCTCCATTCCTGAGTGTCTGTGTTTCTCTCTCCATTCCCGAGTGTCAGTGTTTCACTCTCCATTCCAGAGTGTCTGTGTTTCACTCTCCATTCCAGAGTGTCTGTGTTTTACTCTCCATTCTAGAGTGTCTGTGTTTCACTCTCCATTCCTGAGTGTCTGTGTTTCTCTCTCCATTCCCGAGTGTCTGTGTTTCACTCTCCATTCCTGAGTGTCTGTGTTTCTCTCTCCATTCCCGAGTGTCTGTGTTTCACTCTCCATTCCCGAGTGTCTGTGTTTCTCTCTCCATTCCCGAGTGTCTGTGTTTCACTCTCCATTCCAGAGAGTCTGTGTTTTACTCTCCATTCTAGAGTGTCTGTGTTTTACTCTCCATTCTAGAGTGTCTGTGTTTCACTCTCCATTCCAGAGTGTCTGTGTTTCTCTCTCCATTCCCGAGTGTCTGTGTTTCACTCTACATTCTAGAGTGTCTGTGTTTCTCTCTCTATTCCGGAGTGTCTTTGTTTCACTCTCCATTCCAGAGTGTCTGTGTTTCTCTCTCTATTCCGGAGTGTCTTTGTTTCACTCTCCATTCCCGAGTGTCTGTGTTTCTCTCTCTATTCCGGAGTGCCTTTGTTTCACTCTCCATACCAGAGTGTCTGTGTTTCTCTCTCCATTCCCGAGTGTCTGTGTTTCACTCTCCATTCCAGAGTGTCTGTGTTTCACTCTCCATTCTAGAGTGTCTGTGTTTCACTCTCCATTCCAGAGTGTCTGTGTTTCTCTCTCCATTCCCGAGTGTCTGTGTTTCTCTCTCCATTCCAGAGTGTCTGTGTTTCACTCTCCATTCTAGAGTGTCTGTGTTTCTCTCTCTATTCCTGAGTGTCTCTGTTCTCTCTCCATTCCAGAGTGTCTGTGTTTCACTCTCCATTCTAGAGTGTCTATGTTTCACTATCCATTCCAGAGTGTCTGTGTTTCTCTCTCCATTCCAGAGTGTCTGTGTTTCACTCTCCATTCTAGAGTGTCTGTGTTTCTCTCTCTATTCCGGAGTGTCTTTGTTTCACTCTCCATTCCAGAGTGTCTGTGTTTCACTCTCCATTCTAGAGTGTCTGTGTTTCACTCTCCATTCCAGAGTGTCTGTGTTTCTCTCTCTATTCCGGAGTGTCTGTGTTTCTCTCTCCATTCCCGAGTGTCTGTGTTTCTCTCTCTATTCCGGAGTGTCTTTGTTTCACTCTCCATTCCAGAGTGTCTGTGTTTCACTCTCCATTCTAGAGTGTCTGTGTTTCACTCTCCATTCCAGAGTGTCTGTGTTTCTCTCTCTATTCCGGAGTGTCTTTGTTTCACTCTCCATTCCCGAGTGTCTGTGTTTCTCTCTCTATTCCAGAGTGTCTTTGTTTCACTGTCCATTCCAGAGTGTCTGTGTTTCACTCTCCATTCTAAATTGACTGTGTTTCACTCTCCATTCCAGAGTGTCTGTGTTTCTCTCTCCATTCCCGAGTGTCCGTGTTTCACTCTCCATTCTAGAGTGTCTGTGTTTCTCTCTCCATTCCAGAGTGTCTGTGTTTGACTCTCCATTTCAGAGTGTCTGTGTTTCACTCTCCATTCCCAAGTGTCTGTGTTTCTCTCTCCATTTCCGAGAGTCTGTGTTTCTCTCTCCACTCGAGAGTGGCTGTATTTCACTCTCCATTCCCGAGTATCTGTGTTTCACTCTCCATTTCAGAGTGTCTGTGTTTCATTCTCCATTCCCGAGTGTCTGTGTTTCTCTCTCCATTCCCGAGTGTCTGTGTTTCACTCTCCATTCCCGAGTGTCTGTGTTTCGCTGTCCATTTCAGAGTGTCTGTGTTTCATCCTCCATTCCCGAGTGTCTGTGTTTCACTCTCCATTCCAGAGTGTCTGTGTTTCACTCTCCATTCCTGAGTGTCTGTGTTTCACTCTCCATTCCCGAGTGTCTGTGTTTCACTCTCCATTCCAGAGTGTCTGTGTTTCACTCTCCATTCCAGAGTGTCTCTGTTCTCTCTCCATTCCTGAGTGTCTGTGGTTCTCTCTCCATTCCAGAGTGTCTGTGTTTCACTCTCTATTCCGGAGTGTCTTTGTTTCACTCTCCATTCCAGAGTGTCTGTGTTTCACTCTCCATTCCAGAGTGTCTGTGTTTTACTCTCCATTCCCTAGTGTCTGTGTTTTACTCTCCATTCTAGAGTGTCTGTGTTTCACTCTCCATTCCTGAGTGTCTGTGTTTCTCTCTCCATTCCCGAGTGTCTGTGTTTCACTCTCCATTCCTGAGTGTCTGTGTTTCTCTCTCCATTCCTGAGTGTCTGTGTTTCTCTCTCCATTCCCGAGTGTCAGTGTTTCACTCTCCATTCCAGAGTGTCTGTGTTTCACTCTCCATTCCAGAGTGTCTGTGTTTTACTCTCCATTCTAGAGTGTCTGTGTTTCACTCTCCATTCCTGAGTGTCTGTGTTTCTCTCTCCATTCCCGAGTGTCTGTGTTTCACTCTCCATTCCTGAGTGTCTGTGTTTCTCTCTCCATTCCCGAGTGTCTGTGTTTCACTCTCCATTCCCGAGTGTCTGTGTTTCTCTCTCCATTCCCGAGTGTCTGTGTTTCACTCTCCATTCCAGAGAGTCTGTGTTTTACTCTCCATTCTAGAGTGTCTGTGTTTTACTCTCCATTCTAGAGTGTCTGTGTTTCACTCTCCATTCCAGAGTGTCTGTGTTTCTCTCTCCATTCCCGAGTGTCTGTGTTTCACTCTACATTCTAGAGTGTCTGTGTTTCTCTCTCTATTCCGGAGTGTCTTTGTTTCACTCTCCATTCCAGAGTGTCTGTGTTTCTCTCTCTATTCCGGAGTGTCTTTGTTTCACTCTCCATTCCCGAGTGTCTGTGTTTCTCTCTCTATTCCGGAGTGCCTTTGTTTCACTCTCCATACCAGAGTGTCTGTGTTTCTCTCTCCATTCCCGAGTGTCTGTGTTTCACTCTCCATTCCAGAGTGTCTGTGTTTCACTCTCCATTCTAGAGTGTCTGTGTTTCACTCTCCATTCCAGAGTGTCTGTGTTTCTCTCTCCATTCCCGAGTGTCTGTGTTTCTCTCTCCATTCCAGAGTGTCTGTGTTTCACTCTCCATTCTAGAGTGTCTGTGTTTCTCTCTCTATTCCGGAGTGTCTCTGTTCTCTCTCCATTCCAGAGTGTCTGTGTTTCACTCTCCATTCTAGAGTGTCTATGTTTCACTATCCATTCCAGAGTGTCTGTGTTTCTCTCTCTATTCCGGAGTGTCTTTGTTTCACTCTCCATTCCAGAGTGTCTGTGTTTCACTCTCCATTCTAGAGTGTCTGTGTTTCACTCTCCATTCCAGAGTGTCTGTGTTTCTCTCTCTATTCCGGAGTGTCTTTGTTTCACTCTCCATTCCCGAGTGTCTGTGTTTCTCTCTCTATTCCAGAGTGTCTTTGTTTCACTGTCCATTCCAGAGTGTCTGTGTTTCACTCTCCATTCTAAATTGACTGTGTTTCACTCTCCATTCCAGAGTGTCTGTGTTTCTCTCTCCATTCCCGAGTGTCCGTGTTTCACTCTCCATTCTAGAGTGTCTGTGTTTCTCTCTCCATTCCAGAGTGTCTGTGTTTGACTCTCCATTTCAGAGTGTCTGTGTTTCACTCTCCATTCCCAAGTGTCTGTGTTTCTCTCTCCATTTCCGAGAGTCTGTGTTTCTCTCTCCACTCGAGAGTGGCTGTATTTCACTCTCCATTCCCGAGTATCTGTGTTTCACTCTCCATTTCAGAGTGTCTGTGTTTCATTCTCCATTCCCGAGTGTCTGTGTTTCTCTCTCCATTCCCGAGTGTCTGTGTTTCACTCTCCATTCCCGAGTGTCTGTGTTTCGCTGTCCATTTCAGAGTGTCTGTGTTTCATTCTCCATTCCCGAGTGCCTGTGTTTCACTCTCCATTCCCGAGTGTCTGTGTTTCTCTCTCCATTCCCGAGTGTCTGTGTTTCACTCTCCATTCCCGAGTGTCTGTGTTTCACTCTCCATTTCAGAGTGTCTGTGTTCACTCCCCATTCCCGAGTGTCTGTGTTTCACTCTCCATTCCCGAGTGTCTGTGTTTCTCTCTCCATTTCCGAGTGTCTGTGTTTCACTCTCCATTCTCGAGTGTTTGTGTTCCTCTCTCCATTCCGGAGTCTCTTTGTTTCTCTCTCCATTCCAGAGTGTCTCTGTTTCTATCTCTAGTCCGGAGTCTCTTTGTTTCACTCTCCATTTCAGAGTGTCTGTGTTTCATTCTCCATTCCCGAGTGTCTGTGTTCCTCTCTCCATTCCCGAGTGTCTGTGTTTCACTCTCCATTCCCGAGTGTCTGTGTTTCTCTCTCCATTTCCGAGTGTCTGTGTTTCACTCTCCATTCTCGAGTGTCTGTGTTTCACTCTCCATTCCGGAGTGTCTGTGTTTCTCTCTCCATTCCGGAGTGTCTGTGTTTATCTCTCCATTCCGGAGTATCTGTTTTTCTCTCTCCATTCCCGAGTGTCTGTGGTTCTCTCTCCATTCCAGAGTGTCTTTGTTTCACTCTCCATTCCAGAGTGTCTGTGTTTTACTCTCCATTCCAGAGTGTCTGTGTTTCTCTCTCTATTCCGGAGTGTCTGTGTTTCACTCTCCATTCCAGAGTGTCTGTGTTTCACTCTCCATTCCGGAGTGTCTGTGTTTCACTCTCCATTCCAGAGTGTCTGTGTTTCACTCTCCATTCCAGAGTGTCTGTGTTTCACTCTCCATTCCAGAGTGTCTGTGTTTTACTCTCCATTCCAGAATGTCTGTGTTTCTCTCTCCATTCTAGAGTGTCTGTGTTTCACTCTCCATTCCAGAGTGTCTGTGTTTCTCTCTCCATTCCCGAGTGTCTATGTTTCACTCTCCATTCTAGAGTGTCTGTGTTTCTCTCTCTATTCCGGAGTGCCTTTGTTTCACTCTCCATTCCAGAGTGTCTGTGTTTCTCTCTCCATTCCCGAGTGTCTGTGTTTCACTCTCCATTCCAGAGTGTCTGTGTTTTACTCTCCATTCTAGAGTGTCTGTGTTTCACTCTCCATTCCAGAGTGTCTGTGTTTCTCTCTCCATTCCCGAGTGTCTGTGTTTCACTCTCCATTCTAGAGTGTCTGTGTTTCTCTCTCTATTCCGGAGTGTCTTTGTTTCACTCTCCATTCCAGAGTGTCTGTGTTTTACTCTCCATTCTAGAGTGTCTGTGTTTCACTCTCCATACCAGAGTGTCTGTGTTTCTCTCTCTATTCCCGAGTGTCTGTGTTTCACTCTACATACCAGAGTGTCTGTGTTTCTCTCTCCATTCCCGAGTGTCTGTGTTTCACTCTCCATTCTAGAGTGTCTGTGTTTCACTCTCCATTCCAGAGTGTCTGTGTTTCTCTCTCCGTTCCCGAGTGTCTGTGTTTCACTCTCCATTCTAGAGTGTCTGTGTTTCACTCTCCATTCCAGAGTGTCTGTGTTTCACTCTCCATTCCAGAGTGTCTGTGTTTCTCTCTCCATTCCCGAGTGTCTGTGTTTCACTCTCCATTCTAGAGTGTCTGTGTTTCTCTCTCTATTCCGGAGTGTCTTTGTTTCACTCTCCATTCCAGAGTGTCTGTGTTTCACTCTCCATTCCCGAGTGTCTGTGTTTCACTCTCCATTCCAGAGTGTCTTTGATTCACTCTCCATTCCAGAGTGTCTGTGTTTCACTCTCCATACCAGAGTGTCTGTGTTTCTCTCTCCATTCCCGAGTGTCTGTGTTTCACTCTCCATTCTAGAGTGTCTGTGTTTCACTCTCCATTCCAGAGTGTCTGTGTTTCACTCTCCATACCAGAGTGTCTGTGTTTCTCTCTCCATTCCCGAGTGTCTGTGTTTCACTCTCCATTCTAGAGTGTCTGTGTTTCACTCTCCATTCCAGAGTGTCTGTGTTTCACTCTCCATTCTGGAGTGTCTGTGTTTCACTCTCCATTCCAGAGTGTCTGTGTTTCTCTCTCCATTCCCGAGTGTCTGTGTTTCACTCTCCATTCTAGAGTGTCTGTGTTTCACTCTCCATTCCAGAGTGTCTGTGTTTCTCTCTCCATTCCAGATTGTCTTTGTTTCACTCTCCATTCCAGAGTGGCTGTGTTTCACTCTCCATTCTAGAGTGTCTGTGTTTCACTCTCCATTCCAGAGTGTCTGTGTTTCTCTCTCTATTCCGGAGTGTCTGTGTTTCACTCTCCATTCCAGAGTGTCTGTGTTTCTCTCTCCATTCCGGAGTGTCTTTGTTTCACTCTCCATTCCCGAGTGTCTGTGTTTCACTCTCCATTCCAGAGTGTCTGTGTTTCTCTCTCTATTCCGGAGTGTCTGTGTTTCACTCTCCATTCCAGAGTGTCTGTGTTTCTCTCTCTATTCCGGAGTGTCTTTGTTTCACTCTCCATTCCCGAGTGTCTGTGTTTCTCTCTCTATTCCGGAGTGTCTGTGTTTCACTCTCCATTCCAGAGTGTCTGTGTTTCTCTCTCTATTCCGGAGTGTCTGTGTTTCACTCTCCATTCCCGAGTGTCTGTGTTTCACTCTCCATTCCCGAGTGTCTGTGTTTCACTCTCCATTCCAGAGTGTCTGTGTTTCTCTCTCTGTTCCGGACTGTCTTTGTTTCACTCTCCATTCCCGAGTGTCTGTGTTTCACTCTCCATTCCAGAGTGTCTGTGTTCACTCTCCATTCTAGAGTGTCTGTTTTTCTCTCTCTATTCCGGAGTGTCTGTGTTTCACTCGCCATTCCCGAGTGTCTGTGTTTCACTCTCCATTCCAGAGTGTCTGTGTTTCTCTCTCTATTCCGGAGTGTCTGTGTTTCACTCGCCATTCCCGAGTGTCTGTTTTTCTCTCTCCATTCCAGAGTGTCTGTGTATCACTCTCCATTCCCGAGTGTCTGTGTTTCACTCTCCATTCCCGAGTGTCTGTGTTTCTCTCTCTATTCCAGAGTGTCTTTGTTTCACTCTCCATTGCAGAGTGTCTGTGTTTCACTCTCCATTCTAGATTGACTGTGTTTCACTCTCCATTCCAGAGTGTCTGTGTTTCTCTCTCCATTCCCGAGTGTCTGTGTTTCACTCTCCATTGCAGTGTCTGTGTTTCTCTCTCCATTCCAGAGTGTCTGTGTTTGACTCTCCATTTCAGAGTTTCTGTGTTTCACTCTCCATTCCCAAGTGTCTGTGTTTCTCTCTCCATTTCCGAGTGTCTGTGTTTCTCTCTCCACTCGAGAGTGGCTGCATTTCACTCTCCATTCCCGAGTGTCTGTGTTTCACTCTCCATTTCAGAGTGTCTGTGTTTCATTCTCCATTCCCGATTGTCTGTGTTTCTCTCTCCATTCCAGAGTGTCTGTGTTTCTCTCTCCATTCCCGAGTGTCTGTGTTTCACTCTCCATTCCAGAGTGTCTGTGTTTCTCTCTCCATTCCCGAGTGTCTGTGTTTCACTCTCCATTCCGGAGTGCCTTTGTTTCACTCTCCATTCCAGAGTGTCTGTGTTTCTCTCTCCATTCCCGAGTGTCTGTGTTTCACTCTCCATTCCAGAGTGTCTGTGTTTCTCTCTCCATTCCCGAGTGTCTGTGTTTCACTCTCCATTCCAGAGTGTCTGTGTTTCTCTCTCCATTCCCGAGTGTCTGTGTTTCACTCTCCATTCTAGAGTGTCTGTGTTTCTCTCTCCATTCCCGAGTGTCTGTGTTTCACTCTCCATTCCAGAGTGTCTGTGTTTCTCTCTCCATTCCCGAGTGTCTGTGTTTCACTCTCCATTCCAGAGTGTCTGTGTTTCTCTCTCCATTCCCGAGTGTCTGTGTTTCACTCTCCATTCCAGAGTGTCTGTGTTTCCCTCTCCATTCCCGAGTGTCTGTGTTTCACTCTCCATTCCAGAGTGTCTGTGTTTCTCTCTCCATTCCCGAGTGTCTGTGTTTCACTCTCCATTCTAGAGTGTCTGTGTTTCTCTCTCTATTCCGGAGTGTCTTTGTTTCACTCTCCATTCCAGAGTGTCTGTGTTTCTCTCTCTATTCCGGAGTGTCTGTGTTTCTCTCTCTATTTCCGAGTGTCTGTGTTTCACTCTCCATTCTAGAGTGTCTGTGTTTCACTCTCCATTCCAGAGTGTCTGTGTTTCTCTCTCCATTCCAGAGTGTCTGTGTTTCTCTCTCTATTCCGGAGTGTCTGTGTTTCACTCGCCATTCCCGAGTGTCTGTTTTTCTCTCTCCATTCCAGAGTGTCTGTGTATCACTCTCCATTCCCGAGTGTCTGTGTTTCACTCTCCATTCCCGAGTGTCTGTGTTTCTCTCTCTATTCCAGAGTGTCTTTGTTTCACTCTCCATTGCAGAGTGTCTGTGTTTCACTCTCCATTCTAGATTGACTGTGTTTCACTCTCCATTCCAGAGTGTCTGTGTTTCTCTCTCCATTCCCGAGTGTCTGTGTTTCACTCTCCATTGCAGTGTCTGTGTTTCTCTCTCCATTCCAGAGTGTCTGTGTTTGACTCTCCATTTCAGAGTTTCTGTGTTTCACTCTCCATTCCCAAGTGTCTGTGTTTCTCTCTCCATTTCCGAGTGTCTGTGTTTCTCTCTCCACTCGAGAGTGGCTGCATTTCACTCTCCATTCCCGAGTGTCTGTGTTTCACTCTCCATTTCAGAGTGTCTGTGTTTCATTCTCCATTCCCGATTGTCTGTGTTTCTCTCTCCATTCCAGAGTGTCTGTGTTTCTCTCTCCATTCCCGAGTGTCTGTGTTTCACTCTCCATTCCAGAGTGTCTGTGTTTCTCTCTCCATTCCCGAGTGTCTGTGTTTCACTCTCCATTCCGGAGTGCCTTTGTTTCACTCTCCATTCCAGAGTGTCTGTGTTTCTCTCTCCATTCCCGAGTGTCTGTGTTTCACTCTCCATTCCAGAGTGTCTGTGTTTCTCTCTCCATTCCCGAGTGTCTGTGTTTCACTCTCCATTCCAGAGTGTCTGTGTTTCTCTCTCCATTCCCGAGTGTCTGTGTTTCACTCTCCATTCTAGAGTGTCTGTGTTTCTCTCTCCATTCCCGAGTGTCTGTGTTTCACTCTCCATTCCAGAGTGTCTGTGTTTCTCTCTCCATTCCCGAGTGTCTGTGTTTCACTCTCCATTCCAGAGTGTCTGTGTTTCTCTCTCCATTCCCGAGTGTCTGTGTTTCACTCTCCATTCCAGAGTGTCTGTGTTTCCCTCTCCATTCCCGAGTGTCTGTGTTTCACTCTCCATTCCAGAGTGTCTGTGTTTCTCTCTCCATTCCCGAGTGTCTGTGTTTCACTCTCCATTCTAGAGTGTCTGTGTTTCTCTCTCTATTCCGGAGTGTCTTTGTTTCACTCTCCATTCCAGAGTGTCTGTGTTTCTCTCTCTATTCCGGAGTGTCTGTGTTTCTCTCTCTATTTCCGAGTGTCTGTGTTTCACTCTCCATTCTAGAGTGTCTGTGTTTCACTCTCCATTCCAGAGTGTCTGTGTTTCTCTCTCCATTCCAGAGTGTCTGTGTTTCACTCTCCATTCTAGAGTGTCTGTGTTTCACTCTCCATTCCCGAGTGTCTGTGTTTCACTCTCCATTCCCGAATGTCTGTGTTTCACTCTCCATTCTAGAGTGTCTGTGTTTCTCTCTCTATTCCGGAGTGTCTTTGTTTCACTCTCCATTCCAGAGTGTCTGTGTTTCTCTCTCTATTCCGGAGTGTCTGTGTTTCACTCTCCATTCTAGAGTGTCTGTGTTACACTCTCCATTCCCGAATGTCTGTGTTTCACTCTCCATTCTATAGTGTCTGTGTTTCTCTCTCTATTCCGGAGTGTCTTTGTTTCACTCTCCATTCCAGAGTGTCTGTGTTTCTCTCTCTATTCTGGAGTGTCTTTCTTTCACTCTCCATTCCCAAGTGTCTGTGTTTCTCTCTCTATTCTGGAGTGTCTGTGTTTCACTCTCCATTCTAGAGTGTCTGTGTTTCACTCTCCATTCCCGAGTGTCTGTGATTCACTCTCCATTCCCGTGTGTCTGTGTTTCACTCTCCATTCCAGATTGTCTCTGTTCTCTCTCCATTCCAGAGTGTCTGTGTTTCTCTCTCCATTCCAGAGTGTCTGTGTTTCTCTCTCTATTCCGGAGTGTCTTTGTTTCACTCTCCATTCCCGAGTGTCTGTGTTTCTCTCTCTATTCCAGAGTGTCTTTGTTTCACTCTCCATTCCAGAGTGTCTGTGTTTCACTCTCCATTCTAGATTGACTGTGTTTCACTCTCCATTCCAGAGTGTCTGTGTTTCTCTCTCCATTCCCGAGTGTCCGTGTTTCACTCTCCATTCTAGAGTGTCTGTGTTTCTCTCTCCATTCCAGAGTGTCTGTGTTTCACTCTCCATTCCAGAGTGTCTGTGTTTCTCTCTCCATTCCAAAGTGTCTGTGTTTCTCTCTCTATTCCGGAGTGTCTGTGTTTCTCTCTCCATTCCCGAGGACACACCCACCCAGGACACTGACACACAGGACACACCCACCCAGGACACTGACACACAGGACACACCCACCCAGGACACTGACATACAGGACACACCCACCCAGGACACTGACACACAGGACACACCCACCCAGGACACTGACACACAGGACACACCCACCCAGGACACTGACACACAGGACACACCCACCCAGGACACTTAAAGACAGGGGACTGGCGGACAGGAAACACCACCCCAGGGGACCCAGAACTTCGGGTCCGATGAAGACCTCGACATGACGGCACCGATATCTCCTACACCCTCCACCATCGCAGAGACACTCACCTCGGTTGGTCACTTTAGCGATGAGGCTTCTGGTACACTTACTGGTGCGCACCACACAGCCGTCCCGGTACAGCAGTTGGAGGCAGGAGCAGCCGAGGGGCCGGGCAGTCGGAGGGCAGCCCGGCCCTAGCAACCATCTGCTGCCCAGATGGGTCCCGGGTTCCTGGAGTTGCCACACCCACCAATTGACCCGATGCAGTCATGGACCCAGGGACGATCGAAGGGGCTGAGGGCCGGCTTGCGGCAGCTGCAGACGCAGGTGGAGGAGTCCACCCGCCTGCAGGACCAGGGAGTAGTGCCGGTCATGCGTGCCACCCAGGCTGAAACCGCATGGGTGGCATCCGTGGTGGAGGCAATGGGTGCGACGGTGTCAGACATGGGGAGCAGTATGCAAGGCCTGGGGCTTTCCGTGCATGCGGTGTCCATGGCCCGGGACATGGCTGCCTTCTCACAGGAAGCCATGAGCCAGAGCCAGCTGCAGATCGCAGAGGCGCTCAACGCCGTGGCCCAGTCTCAACAGGCCATAGCCCAGTCTCTGCAGGCCGTTGCCCAGTCTCAGCAGGCAATGGCCCAGTCTCTGCAGGCCGTGGCCCAGTCTCAGCAGACCATGGCCCAGTCTCTGCAGGCCGTAGCCCAGTCTCAGCAGGCCATGGCCCAGTCTCTGCAGGCCGTGGCCCAGTCTCAGCAGGCCATGGCCCAGTCTCTGCAGGCCATGGCCCAGTCTCAGCAGGCCATGGCCCAGTCTCTGCAGGCCGTGGCCCAATCTCAGCAGGCCATAGCCCAGTCTCTGCAGGCCATGGCCCAGTCTCTGCAGGCCGTGGCCCAGTCTCAGCAGGCCATGGCCCAGTCTCTGCAGGCCGTTGCCCAGTCTCAGCAGGCAATGGCCCAGTCTCTGCAGGCCGTGGCCCAGTCTCAGCAGGCCATGGCCCAGTCTCTGCAGGCCGTTGCCCAGTCTCAGCAGGCCATGGCCCAGTCTCTGCAGGCCGTGGCCCAGTCTCAGCAGGCCATAGCCCAGTCTCTGCAGGCCATGGCCCAGTCTCTGCAGGCCATGGCCCAGTCTCAGCAGGCCATAGCCCAGTCTCTGCAGGCCATGGCCCAGTCTCTGCAGGCCGTGGCCCAGTCTCTGCAGGCCGTGGCCCAGTCTCAGCAGGCAATGGCCCAGTCTCTGCAGGCCATGGCCCAGTCTCTGCAGGCCGTTGCCCAGTCTCAGCAGGCAATGGCCCAGTCTCTGCAGGCCGTGGCCCAGTCTCAGCAGGCCATGGCCCAGTCTCTGCAGGCCGTTGCCCAGTCTCAGCAGGCCATGGCCCAGTCTCTGCAGGCCGTGGCCCAGTCTCAGCAGGCCATAGCCCAGTCTCTGCAGGCCATGGCCCAGTCTCTGCAGGCCATGGCCCAGTCTCAGCAGGCCATAGCCCAGTCTCTGCAGGCCATGGCCCAGTCTCTGCAGGCCATTGCTGAGGGCATCGGCACCATTGCACAGGTGCTGCCCGGCGTCGCCCAGACACAGACAGGGGTGGCCATCTCCCTGAACTCCATGGCTGCAAACTTGCAGACCCTCGTTGATACCAGGGCGGGCCTCCAGGACTGGCAGCGCCAGGTGCCGAGGGTGCGTCGGCTGCTGGATTCATTCGTACCCCCAACCCATGGAGAGGCTCGGGGCCATTGGGCACCCCGAGAGAGGATGGGATGCTGGGGCCCATTCCGGCTCCCCCTGCAGGGGAGGTCCCGGAACACCGCGACACCTCGGACTCCCCCCCCCTTCCGTCCCAGGTGCATCTGGTGGCCAACGGGCAGGACAGGCTGGCAGCTCGCCATCCCGCTCGCCCGAGGCGCAGCCTGGCCCATCCAAACCGGCCGCCCCAGGAAACGGCCACCAAAGGGGACCCTCGTCACAGGGCAGGAATCACAGCAATCAACCTCCAGTTCTGCTGTACCGTCTGGGGAACTACCTAGGCGTAGTGATAACGCCCGAAAGGCCAAAAAATTAGACACTGAGTAAGTTGGCATGGGTGCAGGGCACACATTATTTATGGGGGCTGTCATGATATGCAGACACACACATAATGATATATAGACAAGCAGCTAATGGACACAGAGAACAGGACATGACCAATAAGCAGGCAGGACACTCAGGGGTGGGATCTCACTATAAAAGACACGAGGCACTTACACTCCGCCTCTTTCCACTGTCAAGGATATTGTTACAATCTCACACCTCCACCACGTGGCTAAGAGCTAGTCTGGTTCAGTCAGACAGAGTAACCACACTTAAGGTAGCAGAGAGCTGAACTCACAGAGAACTGTGCTAACTGTGCTATTAGTTGAATAAACCTGATTGAACTAACTTCAAGGTCTGGAGTATCTTTCTGATCTAAGCTGCATCCAGTTGCAGCCAGTGTTAGACCAGTGTACCTAACACGACATGACATCAGGGGACTACAAATTTAAGGTGGCTTACCTCAGTCCGCTCCGTGACGACCAGCAAATGTATCCCGGCACCATGGAGAAGATTCAGGCTCCTCACCAGCTCAGGACCTCCGGCAATCTCAGTGCCAACTGGCGGATATTCAAGCAAAGATTTCTGCTGTACATCGAAGCCTCAGACCTCGAGGGTGCATCTGATGCAAGAAAGATCGCGCTTCTCCTCTCAACAGCGGTGATCAAGCCATCGAACTCTTCAACTCGTTTAACTTCACCGAAGGCCAGGACAAGACAACGTTTCAGACCATCCTGGACAAGTTCGATAGTCACTGTGAAGTGGACACCAATGAAATCTTCCAGCGCTACATATTCAAACAACGTCTTCAAGGTGAAGATGAATCTTTCAATGCCTTCTTAATTAGCCTCCGCCTACTAGCGCTGTCCTGCAACTTTTGTGATATTGCTGACTCCATGATCAGAGACCAAATCATGTTTGGAGTTCACTCTGATCCTCTGAGAGCAGCTCTTAAAAATCAAGCATATGACCCTGCCAGTCGCGATTGAAACATGTACAGTGCATGAACACGCAAAAAAATCGGTATTCCCAATACAAATCGGTTGAGAATGAGACACTTGCCTCCCACAAGGCAGAGTGTGCAGGCCATCTCCCGGATGCAGCGCCTCAGCATTGAAGACAGCGGCCATCTCGCGCGCTTTTCCCGGAGCCCCACGCATGCGCGATGCGAACGGGATAACGAAGCGGCCGACACCCACACTGCGCAGGTGCAGACGTCTGCCGACCGCACTGCGCATGTGCGATGACGTACACCGCGTCACGACGCCGACATCATGACGTGCCCGCACTGTGGCAACGCCCAATTAAAGGGGCACTGCCCTGCAAGAGGCAGGCGATGTTTAAACTGCGGGAAGCCTGGACACTATGCAGCCTTGTGCAGGTCTACACCTCCAGTTAGAGGTCAGCGCTCCCAATTCCGACGATGACGCGTCCAGAATGTGCAACGATGATTACAGGATTCTGATCCTGGCAGTACAACGGATCCAGAGGACGAGTGCCTGGAGTCCGCCTACCGAGTGGGCATCATTACTACACGTGAACATGCCACATCTAACTCATCTCGCATTCAGTCCATCCCCGCTGCGGATCCGGAGGACGAATGGCGTGCGGTGATGCAGGTCAACCGCTGCTCCATCCAGTTCAAGCTGGACACAGTTGCTTCTGCCAACCTCCTCTCACAGGCAGACTTCAAATGCATCAAGAAGCCCCCCAAGGTCCTTCCAGCAGCCTGCCAGCTCCTGGACTATAACGGTAATGCCATCCCGGCTCTGGGGTCCTGCCATTTACTCGTCTCCAACCGGAGTACCCATGCACGGCTGAGGTTTGAAATTGTCAAGCCGGACAGGGCATCCCTACTGGGCAACCATGGCTGCAAAATGCTAAACCTGGTGCAGCGGGTTTATTCAACGACATCCTCCAATGTGGATCTTCAAGCTGTCATTGACAACATCATCGCTCAGTATCCAGATGTGTTTGACGGGATGGGCACCTTGCCATATCGGTACAAGATCCCACTGCGACCTGATGCCAAGCCAGTGGTCCATGCACCATGCTGTGTCCCGGCTCCGCTGAAGGAGCGCCTGAAGGAACAGCTCAAGGAGCTGCAGCAGCAGGGGATCATTTCCAGGGTAACCGAACCGACTGACTGGGTCAGCCCGATGGAGACCTGCGCACCTGCATTGATCCCAAGGATCTCAACCAGAATGTAATGCGTGAACACTACCCCATCCCGAAGCGGGAGGAACTCACTAGTGAGATGGCACATGCACGGTTTTCACGAAGTTAGATGCGTCACATCGATTCTGGCAAAACCAGCTGGATGAGTCCAGCAGAAGGCTCTGCACCTTCAACACACCGTTTGGCAGGTACTGCTATAACCGTATGCCTTTCGGCATCATCTCGGCATCGGAGATATTTCATAGCATCATGGAGCAGATGATGGAGGGCATCGAAGGGGTTTGTGTGTACGTGGACGACGTCATCATATGGTCCACAACCCGCGAGGATCATGTTTCCTGTGTCCAGCAGGTATTCCCCCATGTCCATGCCAATGGCCTGAAGCTGAACAGGGCCAAATGTTGCTTTGGCATGTCGACACTCAAGTTCCTAGGAGACCAGATCTCTCAGCAGGGCGTGTGCCCCGACACAGACAAGGTCAAGGCCATCGCAGTCATGAAGGTTCCGGAAGACAAGAAGGCGGTATTGCGCTTCCTGGGCATGGTCAATTTTCTGGGCAAGTTCATCCCAAACATGGCCTCACACCCCACGGCCCTACGAAACCTAGTGAAGAAGTCCACTGCCTTCGAGTGGAAGGTGGCCCATCAGGCAGAGTGGTTGGAGCTGAAAGCCAAGCTCACCACTGCACCCGTATTGGCATTTTCGACCCAGGTAGGGAAATAAAAATCTCGACAGATGCGAGCCAGGATGGCATCGGTGCGGTCCTGCTGCAATGCGAAGACACATCATCCTGGGCACCGGTTCCCTCGCATCAAGGGCAATGATGCCCACCGAACAAAGGTATGCACAAATCGAGAAGGAATGCCTGGGCCTTCTCACTGGCATTCTCAAGTTTCACGACTATGTCTACGGCCTGCCGACATTCACAGTCGAAACGGATCACAGGCCCCTAGTCCACATTATCCACAAGGACCTTAATGACATGACACCTCGGTTGCAGCGCATCCTCCTCAAACTCAGAAGGTACGACTTTGACCTGGTCTACACGCCTGGCAAGGAGCTCATCATTGACGATACACTGTCCCGCTCCATCACTGTGCCGAGTGAACCACTGAATGTCATCCGGCAAATTGAGTCACAGGGTGAGTCACAGGTGCAGCTGTGTGCTAGCACCCTCCCGGCATCTGATGAGAAGGTGATTCGATCCGTGACGAGTCAGCCAAAGACCCCCTCTTGCAGCATGTTATGCAACACCTAGCCAATGGCTGGCAGAAAGGGCAGTATCCTCAATTTTTCAATGTAAAGGACGACCTGACGGTGGTTGATGGTATCCCCCTCAAACTGGACCGGATTGTAATTCCACACAGTCTCCAGAGCTTGGTGCTCCGTCAAATCCATGAGGGCCACCTGGGTGTGGAAAAGTGCAGATGCAGAGCCAGGCAGGCTGTCGACTGGCCCAGGATCAGCCAGGACATTGCGAACATGGTCCTTAACTGTGCGACCTGTCAACGCTTCCAGCCAGCGCAGAGTAAGGAGACACTTCAGCAGCATGAAATCGAAACCTCTCCGTGGTCCAAGATTGTCATCGACGTCTTTCATGCAAATGGTCGTGATTACGTGTTAATCATTGATTACTTTTCCAATTACCCTGAAGTCGTGAAACTCTCAGACCTCACATCTCGGACCGTCATCAAGGCCTGTAAGGAGACGTTCTCCAGGCATGGTATCCCACTCACTGTCATGAGTGACAATGGCCCGTGCTTCAGCAGCCATGAATGGTCTCTGTTTGCCCAGTTGTATCAGTTCAAACACGTCACTTCCAGCCCACACTATCCGCAGTCAAACGGAAAATTTGACAAAGGGGTGCACATAGTGAAGCAACTCATCTGCAAGGCCACGGATTCTGTGCCAGACATTCACCTTGCGCTGCTTGCATACAGGGCGACCCCACTGTCCACTGGCATGTCGCCGGCTCAACTCCTGATGAACAGGGACCTGCGAACGACACTTCCAGCCATACACGTGCCCAACCCGGATCACCTCCCGGTGCTGCAGAAGGTGCAGCTACTCCGAGACCGGCAGAAACAGGGCTATGGTGCTCATGCCACCGATTTGCCCGTGTTATCCCCGTCAGACACTGTTCGGGTCAAGATCTCTGATGGAGGCTGGTCAGCTCCAGCTGTCGTTGTACGACAGGCTGCCCCCCGCTCGTATGTTGTACGTCTGGCTGATGCTTCTGTTGTGCCACGAAACAGACGGGCACTGCGCAAAGTTGCCTACCCGCAACCACATTCTTTTCCATTTCCTTCTGTTGTTTTGCCACCTCCTGATACCTCGACTCACGAGGCTACCAGTCAGGCTTCAATCCCGCACATCAAGGCGCTGTCGTCCCCACCACCACCTCTCCGGCGGTCGACCAGGATCAGACGCAAACCACAGAGACTGGACTTATGAACATTTGTTCTGTTTGCTATGTTCTGTGTTCTCGCATTGGACAGCTGTTTTCACATGTACATATGTTCACATCCACTGCATGTATATATGGTAATATTGGCCTATTCTTGTAAATACGTTCACATATGTCATCCAAACATTTAAAAAAAGGGAGATGTCATGATATACAGACACACATATAATGATATACAGACAAGCAGCTAATGGATACAGAGAACAGCACATGACCAATAAGCAGGCAGGACACTCAGGGGTGGGATCTGACTATAAAAGACACGAGGCACTCACACTCCGCCTCTTTCCACTGATGAGCATCTCGAGAGTCAGTCAAGGGTGTTGTTACAATCTCACACCTCCACCACGTGGCTAAGAGCTAGTCTGGTTCAGTCAGACAGAGTATCCACACCTAGGTTAGCAGAGAGTCGAACTCACAGAGAACTGTGCTAACTGTGCTATTAGTTCAATAAACCTGATTGAACTAACTTCAAGGTCTGGAGTATCTTTCTGATCTAAGCTGCATCCAGTTGCAGCCAGTGTTAGACCAGTGTACCTAACACGACAGAGGCTAGGGCACGTGTATGAACTGTTTGTCATTATAATCACTTTCACACCCTCAGAAGCCTCCATGCTCTGTGTGGTGTGGGGTGCGGGATGAGCGCCAGTGTGTGTGTGAGGGGTGATAGGATGTCGGGCTCAGGTGAGTGTACCCCCCCCTCCCCGGGTTGCCCTCGCCATCCCCCCGGGCAGACGACGGGTACGTGCACTGCAGTGTCCAGGCCGCATGCAGGGACCTCCCAGGTGGAGGGTGTTACTGTGGCCATGGGTCAGACATTGTCCAATGATGTAGAGCCTGGAGCTCATCGCAGAGCGGGTTGTCATCATCCTCCATGGCCTGCAATAGACCTGCTTCCACCGGCGACCGTGTGAGCCCGGCCCGTTGTGCCGCAGGTGGATGTGCAATGGAGGGGTGGTGTGCATGATGCTAATGCGGTGGTGGGCAGGGTGAGAGTGGTGGGTGAGGCCACCTCCCTTGCATGTCCCTGCTCCAGCTCCCATAGGGCAACATGTGGACGAGCGGCCCCGGCTACGGCGGCCAACATCGCTCGGTTTGCCCAAACATAACGGTCTGCAGGGGGTGGGGATAGACGACATGCCATCATTGCCCATACCCCCCTCCGCAGCCAGGTGCCATGGGCTGCATGGTTGCCACTGATGCCAGCTGGCACCTGGCCAGGCAACAGCCCCCATCCCCGGCACTCCGATCCCCGGCACCCCCGATGCCCTCCCTGGCACTCCCCTCCCTGGCACCCCCTGACCCCCTCCCCGGCAGTCCCACCCTGGGACACCCGATCCCCGGCACCCCCGATCTCCTCCCCGGCACTCCCCTACCCGGCACCCCCGATCCCTTCCCCGGGCCACAATCCCTTCTCCGGCATCCCAATCCCCTTCACGGCACCCCGATCCCCGGCAATCCTGATCCCCGGCAAACCCGATCCCCTCCCGATCCCCGGCAACCCCGATCCCCTCCCCGGCAACGCCGATCCCCGGCAACCCTGATCCCCGGCAATCCCGATCCCCTCCCCGATCCCCACTTCCGGCACCCCGATCCCCTCCCCAGCACCCCGATCCTCAGCACCGGTTCCCCTCCCCGGCAACCAGATCCCCTCCCCGGCACCCGATCCCCTCTCCGGCACCCCGATCCTCAGCACCCGATCCCCTCCCCGGCACCCCGATCCCCTCCCCAGCACCCGATCCCCTCTCCAGCACCCTGATCCCCGGAACCCGATCCCCTCCCCGGCACCCCGATCCCCTCCGCGGCACCCGATCATCTCCCTGGCACCCGATCATCTCCGTGGCACCCTGATCCTCTCCCCAGCAATCCTGATCCCCTCCCCGATCCCCTCCCCTGCACCCAATCCCCTCCCTGGCACCCCGATCCCCTCCCCGGCAATCCCGATGCCCTCCCCGATCCCATCCCCAGCACCCAATCCCCTCCCTGGCACCCTGATCCCCTCCCCAGCCACCCCGATCCCCGGCACCCGATCCCCTCCCTGGCACCCCGATCCCCGGCCACCCCGATCCCCTCCCCGGCACCCTGATCCCCGGCCACCCCGATCCCCTCCCCGGCACCCAGATCCCCTCCCCGACACCCCGATCCCCAACCCCGATCCCCGGCCACCCCGATCCCCCCCTGGCACCCAATCCCCTCCCTGGCACCCAAACCTCTCCCCAGCACCCGATCCCCTCCCCAGCACCCCGATCCCCTCCCCGGCACCCCGATCCCCTCCCCGGCACCCCGATCCCCGGCCACCCCGATCCCCGGCACCCGATCCCCTCCCCGGCACCCCGATCCCCGGCACCCCGATCGTCTCACCGGCACCCCGAACTCCGGCACCCCGATCCTCTCCCCGGCACCCCGATCCCTGGCACCTGATCCCCTCCACGGCACCCCGATCCCTTTGCTGGCGCTCCCATCCCCGGCGCTCCCATCACAGGCACCACTGATCCCCTCCCGACCCCATGCCACCCCCCCACTCCCGGAACTGGCCCCGTTCACCGGCACGCACCTCCGGCCCTGGGGAGCATCCTCCACTGGCACCCGCAACCCCCTCCCCACCCACGGCCGTGCCGTCTCCTCTGCGGTGGCCGCCCCATGCCGACCGTTACCTCCTCGCTCGCCGGCGTCAGCCAGCACGACTGGTTGACACCATTTAAAACCTACTTTGATTTACGTCGGTGTGACCTGTGGTCATGTCGGGGGGACTTCAGCCAATCCGGGCTGGAGATTTGCAGCAGCCCCGTTGCGCCGATTCTCTCCATACCGCAAGGCGCGCTGCGCGATTCCCATCGGCGTGCTTTTTTGCGGGCCGGAGATAGGGCAGCCGGCGTCGGAGCGGCGGGGAGGGATTCCCGCCACCTCCCGGGGATTCTCCGATCCGCCGGGGGGTCGGAGAATCCTGCTTGCTGTATTTCATTCTCAATTCTTGGGCGGGATTCTCCGAACCCCCCCCCCCCCACCGCCGGTTCGGAGAATCGCCGGAGGGGGCTGCATGAATCCTGTCCCCACTGGCTGCCGAATTCTCCGCCGCCGTTTTTTCGGTGGGAACGGAAATCTTGTCGCGCCGGTCAGCGGCCCCTCCCGGCAGTTCTCCGGCCCGCGATAGTCCGAGTGTCCGTCCGTTTTCGGCCGGTCCCAACCGCGTAAATCAAAGCATGACCTAGCTCCACAGGCGGCCTGCAGAGTCCTCGGGGGGGGGGGGGGATCTGGCCTTGGGGGGTGCCCCCACGGCGGCCTGGCCGCGATCGGGGCCCACCGATCCGCGGGTGGATCTGTGCCGTGAGGGCACTCCTTCCCTCCGCACCGGCTGCTTTGGACCTCCACAATGGCCGGTGCGGAGAAGAACCCCCCTGCGTATGTGCTGGGATTACGCCAGAACACGCTGGCGCTCCCGCTCGTGCGTCAACGCGCGCTGGCTGGCAGAGGCCCTTCCGCGCCGGCCGGTGCGGCGCAAAACACTCTGGCTCCGGCCTAACCTCTGAAGGTGTGGAGATTTCCTCGGCACTGGAGTGGCCCATCCCACCAGTCCGCGGAGAATCCCGCCCCTTGTTTTTCATTTTCCATTTGAGAGTGCCTGTAGCTCCCTCTCTATTCTGCGATAGAGTCAATGTTTCACTCTGAAATTATCAAGTGTCTATATTTCAGTATCAACACTGGAAAACCTTTATTACTGTCCATTGATGAACAATTCTGCTTCAAAATAATCAATCATCACAAATGATTCTGTTTGATATTCCAGCCAAACTGTGATTTCGACAGCATTGTTCCATGTAACACAGATCAAGTTCCAGTCTGTGGAACGGATGACATTACTTACCAGAATGTGTGCTATTTGTGTCAACACAGAAGGTATAACCACATTCTTGATACTCTTCTTGTAAAAATAGAAACTTGATGCCCTTGAATATTTTAGGATTTGTAAAATGGGGCTGTCCATATCACCACAAACTGGAGGATTTTTTTCCTGAATGTTAACATGCAATGTTTAGAAGGTTGTTACATATTGGGACTGTGCCTTTAATTAAAGATAAATGTGAAGGAATGAAGGAGGTCATGTGAGCTGCTCTGAATTTTGTCAGGGTGGCTTGCTTTGGGGACAAGAAAGGCTGAAGTCAAGACACTTGCTCAGAAGATGCAAGATGTGCAAATTGGCAAGAGAATGCAGGCTAACTGTGCAAGACTATTCGTCCCCAAGTCTCAAAGGGTGGTGTTCGGAATATCCGGTTTTGTAAATGGTTATACTTTAAACTGGCGATAAACTGCCCAAGGCAGAATTATGTTGGGAGTCTAGAGGATAGCTAATTACCATTTTACCTGGATACAAGGGCCATGTGATTCACATTGTCATGGAGATAGGGTTTGAGAATCCATAACAAACCATTGTAATATCAGGTTAGAGGGTTTGCTACAATATCACTGACCCTCACAGACAGAAATCAGTCTGCAAGAATCTGAGAGAGAGAGCAGGAAAACTCAGGCAGCCAGTCCTATACATGAAGCAGAGCAAATGCTGACCTTAATTTTCACCACAATGAATGCTGGTGGGAGCTCATGCTCAGATTGAAGAGATTGAGTTGGTGAGGATTTAAAGGAGGCTGGAAGATTCAGCTAACATGGGTTAGAGATGAGGAATGTCCAGTAGAACCCTTACAGCAAGTCAGATCTGGGATTAGACGTTACCCTGCTGGGAAAGGAATAAAAAAGGAAGCCATTAGGAATGGAGAATAGCTTTGAACAGGTTCTGAGAGGATGAAGTGTTCACTTAAAGGACAGAGTAAAGTTGAACCATGGAGTGGGACTGTTGGTTGTGTAAAGTCACAGGAGGAAACATTTCTGTCATTTAGAGTACATACGCCTAAAAGATAGTCTTTAGTCAAAGTTGCTTTTCTCTTTGTAATCTTGTTTTGTGATCCATTGCAGTCAGTTACTAGAAATTCACATATCATTTTAAAAGTTATTTGTCTCTTCAGGAGTTGTAACATTGCCATTATTCTGGATATATTACACTTGGGGACTCTGGGAAAGTTAGTGGCAGAGTGGTATTGTAACCGGACCAGTAATCCAAAGATCCGGAGTAATGTTCTGGAGGCCCGGATTCAAATCCCACCACAGCAGATTGAAATTGACTTCAAACAATCTGGAATTAAAAATCTAATGGTGTTCATTGGGCCACTGTTACTGGAAAAACCCATCTGATTCACTAATGCCCTTTGGGGAAATAAATCTGCCTCCCCTGTCAGGCCTCGCCGAGCCTACATGGAGTCTAGACCCACAGCAATGTGACTGACTCTTAACTGCTCTCTGAAATAGCCTGGCAAGCCACTCAGATATATCAACTGACTAGAAAGTCAATAAGGAAAGAAACCAGACAGACCACACTCCATCCCCCTAGGCACCTGAAATGACAACAGCAAACTCAGCCCTGTTGACCCTGCAAAGCCTTATTGACTAATATCTGGGGACCTTACCAACATTGGGAAGGCTACCTCACAGATTAGTCAAACAACAGCCTGACATAGTTATACCCACAGAATCATACCACGCAGAATATGTCAGACCATCTCTGTATGTGCTCTGTCCACGGGTAGGATAGACCTAGCTTTTAATTGGTGAAACCTGGCATCAGCTGACAATGTTGCAGCTTCAGGCTGGCCCTGGACAAACAAGCTCTGCATCATGACCCAACCTTCCTGTCTAACACCATTGACATCAGACCTGAGAGCACAAAAATGGTTTTCAAAAGTAAATTTCTTTTGTAAATATTTCACGTTACATGGATGTCACCTTATTCATGAGTGGATCAATGTTGTTTGTCGAGACTTACTTAGTCAGCGAGTTAAACGTGGTCGGCTGGCACTGCTGGTTACAGAAGATTTAGGGACATTTTCTTTGTTGTTTCTTCCACAATGTTGTGTTGCTTTGTTCATTCTTTATGGAATATTCATGTTCGTGTCCAGGGTTGTACCCATCACTCTATGGGGAATGACTGAACTTGCTCAGCCAGCCCTTCCTTCAATGCATGTTAAAGGACATTAGTAAGAACATAAGAACTGGGAGCAGGACTCCTGTGGGCCTGAACTCACAGGTGGGCTAGGCTGGGCAATTCAGACTCTCGACCCCACTCTGCCTTTCAATACCATCATGGCTGATCTTCTCTTGGCTTCCACTCCACTTTCCTACTCATTCTCCATAACTCTTCAATCCATTACTACTTAAAAATATGACTACCTTCTTCTCAAATTTATGTCCCAGCTGTTGTAGACAGGCAAAGACTCCATGAGAAGTCAGGTGACAGGGTTCAACTCACTTTATTCTCCACTATCCATTCTTTTTTTAAATAATCTTTATTGTCACAAGTCGGCTTACATTAACACTGCAATGAAGTTACTGTGAAAAGCTCCTTGTTGCCACATTCCGGCGCCTGTTCGGGTACACTGAGGGAGAATTCAGAATGTCCAATTCACCTTACAGCAAGTCTTTCGCGACTTGTGGGAGGAAACCGGAGCACCCGGAGGAAACCCACGCAGACACAGGGAGAACGTGCAGACTCCGCACAGAATGGGTGGCACGGTAGCACAGTGGTTAGAACTGTTGCTTCACAGCTCCAGGGTCCCAGGTTCAATTCCCGGCTTGGGTCACTGTCTGTGCGGGGTCAGCACGTTCTCCCCGTGTCTGCGTGGGTTTCCTCCGGATTCTCCGGTTTCCTTCCACAGAACAAAGATATGCAAGTTAGGTGGATTGGGCATGCTAAATTGCCCTTAGTGTCCAAAAAAGGTTAGGTGGGGTTACTGGGATAGGCTGGAGGCGTGGGCTTAAGTAGGGTGCTCTTTCCAAGGGCCAGTGCAAACACGATGGGCCGAATGGCGCTTGGATTGCAGGTGGAGTTCCAGGAGCATTACAGCCGGTCCTAGAGGTGTGTAATGTACCGGGCACCGCTGCTTCCTCGAAGAACGTCGCAGCTGGCATGGCCCAGCCGGTAAGGCTGCTGGTACAAGTGGTGCCCGTGTGTCGTCGCCGGGAGGTCCAATGTCCTTGTCGGAATCCGGCTCGCTATCTACGCTGTCGATGTCCAGCTCCACGGGATGCCACACGTCCCCTGGCGTCTCGACAGGAGGCAGAACGGGCAGGTGGGGTCTAAGTTCCCCTCTAGTCCCGGGGCTTCTCCTTGGCTGTATGGGGGACGGTGACAGGGTCCTGCGGGGGCCTCCAGGCCACGTGCCGGTGGTTCCTGGTCACATCGTCGTAAGTGGTCCAGGTGACGGCATCTCTCTGCCCCCTGCACCTGGACCGGGTAGGAGACTGGCCCCGTTGTGTGGAGGACTGTCCCAGCGATCCATGTGGCTCCAGCCCTGAACCTCCTCACATAAACCGCGTCACCTGTTGTGAAGGTGCGCGCCCGTGGGCGGCGGTGAGAGTCTGTCTCTGAGCGGTTCTGCCGCTAACGGACACTTGCCCCGACGTCGGGAAAGACAAGGCTGAAATGCATCGAGACTCAGCGCCCGATGCGTAACTCCGCCGGTGCGATGCCGGTTATGGCATGGGGCATATTATGGGACAGGGTTTAGAGAACACCAAAGTGTAGCATGGAGTTCACCTGACCCACAACTTTTAATAGATTTTGGTTTTGGGAAGCACAAGGGCCCACTCTACAGGTGTGATGCAACAGAGATCTAAAGTACGTTTAAAACAAAACCATGTTTATTTATGAATCGAGTTGACACTTTATAAACACACAGTAAACATCTTAACAACTATCAACACCAATAATCCCCACTACAATATTCTATAAGTAACCCTTCATAACTTTCCTAACAACATCCATAAGTCAAAAAGACCCTTTTTACAGAAAGACAGCAGGTTTAAATTCTCTACAGAAACAGGTATTACTTTGAAATCACCCAAATGAACACTCTTTAGCTTGTAGAGATATCCATGCACATCTGCTTGCTTTCACTGCAGCTCTTCGCTCTGAAAACGACACTAAAACATACAGACACACACCAGCTTTTTGCTCAAAGCAAAAGTAAAAGCAGAGTCACAGCTCAGTTCCACCCACACACTGACAGCTATTTGATAAACACCCGTTTCTTAAAGGTACATCCACTACAGCTATTTGATAAACATCCATTTCTTAAATGTACTCTCACATGATTAGCGTCTTACGATAACTGCAAAGAGACCTCGCCAACCGTGTTTCCTATGACCCCGAAGTCTTATTTCTCATGGCTCTCTTGAACATTTGTACCGCTCATTCGGCTAGCCCATTGGAGGCTGGGTGGTATGGGGTCCTCTGTACGTGTCTGATGTCATTCGCAGTCATGAACGAAGCAAATTCCTGGCTCGTGAACACCTCCCCATTGTCGGACACCAGGACCTCGGGCAGTTCATGCATGCTAAAAATAACCCTCAGTCGTTGTTACTTGAGTGGTCGCCGTGGGGACCTGGTGTACTTCCAGCCACCTCGACTGGGCAACCACTATTATAAGGAATGTGCCCCCTCGAAACGGGCTGGCAAAGTCGATATGTAGACGGGACCAAGACTTCCCGGGCCACTCCCAGGGATGCATCGGGGTCGCCGGTGGAGCCCTCTGGTGTCCCTGGCATGGGGTGCAATTTTAGGCCACCTGCTCAATCTCTGCATCAAGTCCAGGCCACCAAACGTAGCTGCGTGCCAACATTTTCACCTTGGCCACCCCGGGGTGCCTGTTATGGAGGTCTTTCAGCAGGGATGCCCATCCCTGTTCAGGTAGCTTGGCATGTAGGTCCTCAGCCCATCTGACATTGCCCTATTTTGGGACCCGCATTGGACCAAATGTCAGACCCTTGACAGCTCGGGGTTGGTCTGTGTCCATTCTCTGACATGAGCTGCCATTACTGGCAAAGTGTCCATGAAATGGAGCACGGCTATCACCTCGGCAGCTGGTGCGGGAGCTGGAAGCTTCCTGGGTAGAGGCAGGCAGCTCAACGCGTCCGCGTGCGGGATTCTTGTGCCGGGCGAAGCTCCATAGTGTACGTGTAGGCCATCAGCAGCAAGGCCCACCGTAGAACCCGGGCCGATGCTATCGGTGTAATCACCCGATCTTCTTTAAACAACCCCAGCAGGGGCTTGTGGTCGGTATAAACCGTGAACGGCCGCACATAAACATACTGGTGGAATTTCGCTAGCTTATTAAAGCCTTCAGTTGGACTACAACCTCGCTATAGTGGTCATTGATCGTGCATCAGCCGCACAAAAGGTTAACATCCAAGGTAAGATCACATGGAATCAGGGGTAATTTATTAGCTTGGATGGAAGACTGGTTAACCGACAGAGGCAAAGAGTCGGGATAAATGGTTCTTTTTCTGATTGGCAAGATATAATTAGAGGAGTGCCATAAGATTTGGTCCTTGTGCCCTAACTATTTCCAATATACATTAAGGACTGGAAGTAGGGATAGAAGGTACTGTAGCCAAATTTGCAGATGACACTAAAATAGGTGGGATAGCAGGTTGCAATGAGGAAATAAGAAATTTACAAATGGATACAGATAGGTTAGGCAAGTGGGCCAAAAGTTGGCAGATGCAGTTTAATGTGGATAAATGTGACGTTATCCATATTGGTCGGAAAAAATGGAAAGGCAACTTATTATCGAAATGGAGAGAAACCTCAGAGTACTCTGGTGCAGAAACATCTGGGTGTCCTCGTGCATGAATCGCAGAAAACTGGCTGCAGGTACAGCAGAAAATGAGAAAGGCAAATGGAATTCTGGCCTTTATATCTAAAGGGATTGAGTACAAAAGTAAGGAAGTATTGCTGCAACTGTACAAAGTATTGGTGAGACCGCACCTCGAGTACTGTGTACAGTTTTGGTCCCTTATTTGAGGAGAGATGGAGTTGCAATACTTCAGAGGAGGTTCACTCGATTGATTCCAGAGATGAGGGGTCTGTCCTATGAAGAGAGATTGAGCAATTTCGGCCGATACTGTCTGGAGTTTAGAACAATGAGAGGAGATCTAATTGAGGTATATGAATGATAAAAGGTGTTGACAAAGTAGAAGTAGAGCAGGCATTGCCTCTTGCGGGATAACCTAGAATAAGAGGTTATAGTTTTCGATAAGGGGTAGCAGATTTAAAATAGAGATGAGAAGAAATTACTTCTCTCAAATGGCCATGAAACTGTGGAATTCCCGACCCCAGAGTGCAGTGGATGCCAGTGTTCTGACCCCTACAGGGACAGGACTGTGTAGCATCCGTTTCCCCTCCTACAAATATTTTAAGTTTATTGACAACTCAAGAATACAAAAGAATCAGCAACATGTGAAGAACAGTCACAAAAATCAGTAATTTGCTAAAAGCACCCAGCTCTCAAGCCAGCACACCACCCACCACCATCAGCCCCCTACCCCCACCCGCCCCAATGGTAGCCCCATGTCGGTGGAAAGGTGCCAAAATGAACAGCACAGACCACTCGAAGAGGAGACACCGATGCCCATCCCACATTGGTGAAAAGATACTCAAAGAAGCAGCGCAGACCACCAGAAAAGAGCACATCAATACGGTGCATGACGGTGGCGGACGAGAGAGGGAGACAACACCCTGTACAAAAAAAAACAAGTCAAAATACCACAAGAAACTCTACAAACAATTAATTACAAGGCAAAGCTGCCAGTACTAAAGCCATTGCACACTCCCCACCCCCACCCCCGGCTCCAGCAAAGGCCACATCGTTGATGAAGCCACCCCAAGCACCTCAGCCCACCTGAAAATGACAGGCAGCGCGTGGTTGAGGAGAGCGAGAGAGGACAACCCTCCCCCTCACTTGCACCGGGAAGGACACATCAACCCCTAGTGCACAGAAACAGGAGGGCCGCAACTGGCGAGCATCTAGCCGCTGAGCCAAAATAACAATACACAACAAAAATACAAGACTAACCATACAATCCCCGAACAATGAGACAAAACCAAGATCAGTACAAGCAGCACACATAGTCAATTGGGCCAACACCCTGCTGCTCTCACAGTTCCAATATCCGGTCTCCGGACACCATCCGGTCCAAAACTGCAAAAGTGAGTCCATTCTCCACCACTTTGAACCCGGTAGCAGGCCAACCAAAATCCCCCCAATCTCGACTCCCAGCAGATAAGCAGGAAGGCAGCCAGTAACAAGTATGAATCTCAAGCGTGGCAACTGCAGGCAGACAAACAATATCCTCTCTTTCCCCTGCAAGCAATTTCTCCTCCATCCAACCAGTCATATCATCATTCACCCTTGCCGTAGTCCAAGCTTCAAAGTCCAATAAAGGCAGCCAGGATACAGAACAACACACCAGGTCCGGTAGCAGGGTTACAGCCAGAGCAGCAGGACCTCGGAGACAGATTCCCCTCCTCACCTCAGAGTGTGAGATACTCAGGTGACTAGCGTGAGGAGTTCCTTCCTAATTGGAGGAGCTCCCGCAGAATATAAACCCTGACCTGGAAGCAGTTCAGGGAAGGAGAGCCTGTGGAGTGTGGAGAGGAGTAATTATTGTGACTAGTGTGCAATAAAGTGAGTTGTACCCTGTCAGCCTGGCCTCTCGTCGAGTCTTTGCCTCCGTCTACAACATTGGCGATGAGGTTAAAGTGGAGCTGCTGTAAGAGGCTAGTCCTGCGACCTTGAATCATTTGTCAACAACCTCAAGAGGCCGCTCTCCAACTGGCAGGCACAGCACACATCGGTAAACTCGAGCCTTTTGACGCGACTCGGACGATTGGGCCCAGTACGTTGAAAGACTTCAACTTTGTTTACTCACGATGCCATCACCAATGGCCAGCGACATACCGTCATCTCGCTGACCGTGTTGGCGGACCAACTTATGCACTAATCAGGAACTTGACTTAACCGCACACGCCGGACGGGTTGCCATTCGCCACGCTGATCGACCAGGTGGACCGTTACCTGAATCCACAGCCACCGATTATGGTCTGACGGTACTGTTTCCATACCGCATCACAGATGCCAGCGGAGTCCATAGGGGAATACTTTGTTTGTTTATGGGGACTCGCTGCCCCCTGCAGGTTCGGAGCCACCCAGGCTGAATCGTTGCTGGACTACTTTGCGGGTTTTGGGATCGGGAGATGTAGTGGAAGCTGTTAATGGAGATCCCCCTGACCTTTGACAAGGCCGTCGCCATAGCGCTCGCACAGGAAAACGCCGACCGCAGGCTCCAGGAACTTCAGGGTTTGGTGATCCTGAACATTCGGCATCACCGAGACCCCCGGCCACTGACTACCAGAAAAGAGGTGACGGCGACCTCCCGGGTTGGGAGTCACCGCAGGGCCCGCAACTGCCGCCATGACTCACCCCGGAGCAACCATGGAGCTTTCCCCGACTCAGCGTTCCCAGATGACAGACGGCAGTATCGAGTGAGAAACCAAAGCCAGGCACGAGGCTCCGGACAACGGTGTGAGGGTACCGTCCCCAGGCAACAAACAAGTCGCCATTTCCCCCGCAAGAGGCCACACGCATTTCCTGGAGGACTTGGACGCTGAGGAGAGAACCCTACGCTGCGCTGTGTGACTGGCCCCAGAACGGCACCTATCCGGGTGACACTGCTGTTAACCGGACACCCCACCGGGAGTCCATCCAAGATGGCGGAGCCCATTGGTTGCACATGGCGGGGGGTGCACAAAATGGCGGCGCCCATCCATCGCACGCGGCGTCCACGGGACATGATGGCGCGCCCGGGGGCTGCACGTGACCCTGGAGGAGGAAGATGGCGTTGTGGTGGCGGTCCGCATTCGCCACCGGAGACTGCAGCGACCGCACGGGCCTGGCATACCACCACGAAGTGGCCCTTTTTCCCGCATCCCTTGCAGGTGGATGCGTGGGCCGGACAGCGCTGCCAGGGGTGTTTGGCCTGCCAGCAAAAGTAGCAGCGGGGCCCCCCGGGGTTGCCAGGCCACCTTGCAGCAACAGCTTGTGGGGGGATGGGAGATGTCTCGGGGTCAGCTGCGGAGGGGTTCCACGCTGCCCAGGGAGCTGCCGCGCGGTCGGGGAAGTAAGCGTGGGCATTTTGGGAGGCCACATCCAGGGAGCCTGCAAGGGCCCGTGCCTCCTTGAGGCCTAGGGTGTCTTTCTCCAGCAATCGCTGGCGGGTTTGGGAGGACAGCATACCTGCCACAAAAGCGTCCCATTTCAAAAGTTCTGTGTGGTCGCTCGCCGAAACTTGCGGGTAACTGCAGTTTCTCCCCAGCACCAGGAACGCACGGTAGAATTCATCCAGCAATTCCCCAGGGATTTGTCGCCTCGTTGCTAGCAGATGTCGGGCGTAGACCTGATTTACCGGGCGAATATAATGTCCTTTTAGCAGCTCCATTGCTGCATCGAAGTCGTCCGCTTCCTCGATGAGGGTGTAAATTTCCGGGCTCAACCTCGAGTGCAAGACTTGCAATTTCTGTTCTCCCGTGGATGTGTTTTCGGCCACTCCGAGATATCCATTAAAACACGCCAGCCAGTGCTTGAAGGTTGCAGCTGAGTTCGCCGCGTGGGGGCTGAGTTGCAGACACTCCGACTTGATTCAGAGCTCCATCCTTTTAAATCTAGCTTATTAAATTGATGCACGATCAATGACCACTAAAGCGAGGTTGTAGTCCAACTGAAGGCTTTAATAAGCTAGATGTTTCCCCCAGCAGCTCAGGTACTGAATGAAGGCTGCTGGGGTGGCACGGGCTCTTATACCCCACGTAGCAGGGCGGAGCTACCATACAGCTTGACCAATAGGAAGCATACACTATCTACCAATGGTGTTCCAGCATTACCAGGTACCGTAATACCTCTACACAGACTACCACATTCACCCCCTGTTAAAAAAGAGTCCGGCGGGGGTGGTGGCCTGATACTACAATGATGGTAACGTGGTAGAATTAGTTATGGAGGTACCGTAATACTTCCGTACAGCGCTTTGTAACTATTTACAATTCTATTAACTATTTACAATCTATGATTTAAATTTACAATTTAACATGAAGCAATCAGTCGATCGGGGGCCCTGGTCATCCTCTGTGATCGTCGGAGCTTCGGTGGTGACTCCGGTGGAGGCTCGGCCATCTGTGACTCCGGGAGCGTGGCCTCGATCTCTGTGGCAGCTTCGACACCCCTAGACGGTGCCGTTGGGGAAAACGGTTTACCTGGGAAGGGAGTGCCTGCGGGGTGTGTCGGTGGGTGGGGGGGCCTAGACGGGGCTGGCGGAAGGACCGATCCTCCTGTAAGGTGCCCTGGTGGAAGGGAGAGTGGGACTAGTGGCTGGGGTGTGCGTCGGGCTCCAGCGGGCGCCAGGTCTCGTAGGGAGACCGTATCTTGTCGGCCGTCGGGGTACGCCACGTAGGCATACTGGGGGTTAGCGTGGAGAAGGTGGACCTTCTCGACCAACGGGTCCGGCTTGCGCGCCCGCAAGTGTTTTTGGAGCAGGATGGGTCCGGGAGCTGCCAGCCAGGTCAGGAGCGAGGTCCCAGAGGAGGACTTCCTGGGGAAGACAAGCAGACGTTCGTGAGGTTTTTGGTTGGTCGTGGTACACAGCAGTGACCGGATGGAGTAGAGGGCATCCGGGAGGACTTCCTGCCAGCGGGAGACCGGGAGATTCCTGGACCGTAGGGCCAGTTGGACGGTCTTCCAGACCGTTCCATTTTCCCTCTCTACCTGTCCGTTACCCCGGGGGTTGTAAGTGGTCATCCTGCTCGAGGCGATGCCCTTGCTGAGCAGGAATTGACGCAGTTCGCCGCTCATATAGGAGGACCCCCCATCACTATGTATGTAGGCGGGGAACCCGAACAGTACAAAGATGCTATGGAGGGCCTTGATGATGGTGGCTGCGGTCATGTCGGGGCAGGGAATGGCGAATGGGAACCGGGAGTACTCATCAATCACGTTCAGGAAGTATGTGTTGCTGTCGGTGGAGGGGAGGGGGCCTTTGAAGTCGTTCAAAGGGATGGGAAGCCTTTATCAGGTGCGCTTTTTCTGGCCGGTAGAAGTGCGGTTTGCACTCCGCGCAGATTTGGCAGTCCCTGGTGGCTGTCCTGACCTCCTCGATGGAGTAGGGCAGGTGCCGGGTCTTTATAAAGTGGAAAAAGCGAGTGACCCCCGGGTGGCACAGGTCCTCGTGGAGGGCTCGGTGGCGGTCTACTTGCACGGTGGCACATGTGTCGCGGGACAGGGCATCAGGAGGCTCGTTTAGCTTCCCGGGGCGATACAAGATCTCGTAGTTATAAGTGGAGAGTTCGATCCTCCACCGCAAGATCTTATCGTTTTTTATCTTGCCCCGCTGTGCATTATCGAACATGAAAGCAACCGACCATTGGTCAGTGAGGAGAGTGAATCTCCTGCTGGCCAGGTAATGCCTTCAGTGTCGCACAGCTTCTACTATGGCCTGGGCCTCCTTCTTGACCGAGGAGTGGCGGATTTCGGACGCATGGAGGGTACGTGAGAAGAAGGCCACGGGTCTGCCCGCTTGGTTGAGGGTGGCCGCCAGAGCTATGTCAGACGCGTCGCTCTCGACCTGGAAGGGGAGGGACCCGTCGATGGCGTGCATCGTGGCCTTTGCAATGTCCATTTTGATGCGGCTGAAGACCTGGCGGGCCTCTATCGACAGGGGATTGGATCAGAGGACATGCCTTGTCCGCATAGTTGGGGACCCACTGGGCATAGTAACTGAAAAACCCTAGGCAGCGCTTCAGGGCCTTGGAGCAGTGAGGGAGGGGGAACTCCATAAGGGAGCGCATGGGCTCAGGGTCGGGGCCTATAACTCCATTTTGCACTACGTAGCCGAGGATGGCTAGGCGGTTGGTGCTAATCACGCATTTATCCTTGTTGTATGTAAGGTTAAGGATCTTTGTGGTCTGGAGGAATTTTCGGAGGTTGGTGTCGTGGTTCTGCTGGTCGTTGCCGCAGATGGTGACATTATCGAGATACGGGAATGTTGCCCGTAAACCGTACTGGTCAACCATTCGGTCCATCTCGCGCTGGAAGACCGGGACCCCGTTGGTGACACCGAAGGGAACCCTTAAGAAGTAATAGAGCCGCCCATCTGCCTCGAAGGCAGTGTATTTGCGGTCACTAGTGCGGATGGGGAGCTGGTGGTAGGTGGACTTAATATCCACCGTGGAGAAGACCTTGTAATGCACAATCCTGTTTACCAGGTCGGCTATATGGGGGAGAGGGTACGCGTCTAGCTGCGTAAACCTGTTGATGGTCTGACTGTAGTCAATGACCATTCTATGCTTCTCCCCGGTCTTTACCACCACTACTTGAGCTCTCCAGGGACTGTTGCTAGCTTCAATGACTCCTTCCCTCAGTAGCCTTTGGACCTCTGACCTAAGAAAGATCCGATCCTGGGCACTGTACCATCTGCTCCTGGTGGCGGCAGGTTTGCAATCCGGGGTGAGGTTCGCAAACAGGGAAGGCGGATGGACCTTGAGGGTCGCGAGGCCGCAGACAGTGAGGGGGGGTATAGGGCCGCCGAATTTGAAAGTTAGACTTTGGAGGTTACACTGCAAGTCTAAACCTAGGAGTGTGGCCGCGCAGAGGTGGGGAAGGACGTAGCGCCGGTAATTTTTAAACTCCCTTCCCTGGACTGTGAGGTTTGCTACACAAAACCCCTTTATCTCTACTGAGTGGGAACCGGAGGCCAGGGAGATTTTTTGATTAATGGGGTGGACGAGGAGAGAACAGCGCCTTACCGTGTCGGGGTGTATGAAGCTCTCCGTGCTCCCAGAGTCGATTAAGCAGGACGTCTCGTGCCCGTTGATAAGTACAATCGTAGCAGTTGAGAGTGTTCGAGGCCGGGACTGATCCAGGGTCACCGAGGCTAATCGCAGCAGTTGAGTGTTCTCTTCGGACGGTGTGTGGTCAGCCGAGCTGGGGTCCTGGGAGTCCATCCAAGATGGCGGCTCCCATTGGTCGCACATGGCTGGGGGTGCACAAAATCTAACGTTGTGTCCGCGGGACAAGATGGCGGCGCCCGGGGGCCGCACGTGGCCCTGGAGTAGGAAGATGGCGGTGCCCACTGGCCGCACGGGGACCGTGGAGAGGTTGGTGGTGGCGGTCCGCATTTGCCGCCGGAGACCGCGGCAAACGCACGGGCCTGGCATACCACAACGAAATGGCCCTATTTACGGCATCCCTTGCAGGTGGATCCGCGGGCCGGGCAGCGCTGGCGGGGGTGCTTGGCCTGCCCGCAAAAGTAGCAGCGGGGCCCCCCGGGCTTGCCAGGCCGCCTTGCAGCACAAACTTGTGGGGGGATGGGGGATGTCTCGGGGTCGGCTGCGGAGGGGTTCCACGCTGCCCAGGAGGCTGCCGCGCGGTCGGGAACGTAAGCACGGGAATTTCTGGAGGCCACGTCCAAAGAGCCGGCAAGGGCCCGTGCCTCCTTGAGGCTGAGGGTGTCTTTTTCCAGCAATCGCTGGCGGATCTGGGAGGACAGCACACCTGCCATGAAAGTGTCCCGGATCAAGAGTTCTGTGTGGTCGCTCGCCGAAATTTGCGGGCAGCTGCAGTTTCTCCCCAACACCAGGAGTGCACGGTAGAATTCTTCCAGCGATTCCCCAGGGATTTGTCACCTCGTTGCTCGCAGATGTCGGGCGTAGACCTGGATTACTGGGCGGATATAATGTCCTTTTAGCAGCTCTATTGCCGCATCGAAGTCTTCCCTGTCCTCAATGAGGGTACAAATTTCCGGGCTCACCCTCGAGTGCAGGACCTGCATTTTCTGCTCTCCTGTGGGTGCGTTTTCGGCCGTTCCGGGATATCCTTTAAAACATGCCAGCCAGTGCTTGAAGATTGCCGCTGAGTTTGCCGCGTGGGGGCTGAGTTGCAGACACTCCGGCTTGATTCGGAGCTCCATCCTTTTAAATCTAGCTTATTAAATTGATGCACGATCAATGACCACTAAAGCGAGGTTGTAGTCCAACTGAAGGCTTTAATAAGCTAGATGTTTCCCCCAGCAGCTCAGGTACAGAATGAAGGCTGCTGGGGCGGCACGGGCTCTTATACCCCGCCTCGCAGGGTGGAGCTACCATACAGCTTGACCAATAGGAAGCATACAATATCTATCAATGGTGTTCCAGCATTCCCAGGTACCGTAATACCTCTACACAGAATACCACAGTGGCACCTTATCAGACGCCTTCTGAAGGCCCAGATACACTACATCTACTGGATCCCCATTATCCACTTGGCTTGTTATATCTTTGAAGAACTCTAGAAAATTAATCAAACACGATTTTCCCTTCATAAAAGCATGCTGACTTTGCGTTTTGACTTTCTGAATGTCCTTCATAATGGATTCTAATAATTTCCCACTGACAGACATTAAACAAACTGATCTATAGGTTCCCACTTTCTGCCTCCCTCCCTTTTTGATTGAGGCATTTTTCTAATAGAATCTTTCTAGCAACAAGGTAATTTTGGAACATTTTAACCAATGGATCCATTATCTCTGCTACTGCTTCCTTTAAGACCCTAGGATGTACGCCATCAGGCCCTGGGAACCTGTCTGCCCTCAATCCCAATAGTTCCTTTAGTACTTTTTCCCATTGGTGATGCTTGTCCGAGTTCATTCTCAGTCTGGAGAATTGATATTTTGGAAGTGAACTCAAAGCCCTGTAAAGACTCTGCCAGCCAACACCCTCAGATGGACCTCCCACCCCCCCTCCCCACTCCCCACCACCTCAGCACTGACTCACCCTTGCTGGTCCTGAGCCTCCACACAAGCTGCCATTCTCCTGCTCCCTGGAGCTTGTGCTGTCGGGTTCAACATGGACAACCACATACCTTAGTCACAACTGCACAAAGCTGACTAATACAGGTCACATTTAAGTGATTGCCAAATTGATGGCACGAGATTCTCATGTGCCGTCACCGACTTCATCCTGAGTGTCGGCTTCATTGAAAACTGTTTCACATTAATGAGTATTCATGCATGCAAATGTATTTGGAGTATGAACACGCCACAGGTCAGTGTGTCTTGACACAACGCAGTCACACTGCGATCAAATGCCTGCATCCTAATCCACCACTGGGAATTCAGAACTTCACATTCCACCTGATTAAATCACCCCGCATGCCAGGTTTCCGAGTCGTGTGGCATTTTACAGGGGCAGAGGAGTCAAGACTCTTCCTATTTAGGAAGCTGTGTTGAAAGTACAGAGGAGAGGGTATCATTTCAATCTAACATGGGGGACAACATGGGGGCTGGGTGGTCATTGGTTAGTGGGGAAGTGAGTGAGAAGCGAATGTAAAGTACTACTTTGTTGAGGAAAGTTAAGAATTTGCATTTATATAGCACCTCTCACTTCAATATAATTTCCGAAGATGTTTCATAATCGACGGGTTACTTTAGACGTGCAGTCCTTATTGTAATGTCAGAAAACTGACATCTAAATTATGTACTGCCCCCCAGACCTGTTCTTGGGGTATAGACAAGACTACCTTTATTGCCCATTCCATATTGCCCCGAGAAGGTTGTGGTGGTGGACCTGCTCCTTCAGTGATTGTTGACAACTGGTTGTATACACAGTTTTACACATTATCTACAGGACAGGAACAGGCCATTCAAGCCAACAGGTCCATGTAAATGTTTCTGCTTCACACAAGCCTCCTCACACCGTACGCCACCTCACACTATCAACATGGGGTGGCATGAAAAATGGGAGCTAGCAAATCAGGGCTCCATTGTACATCTCTCCAATGAAACACACTGAAAAGGAAATTGAGCGAGATGCAAAGTAAGCATCCTCTTTCCTACAATTTATTTAACCAGTAATGAAGGTTAAAATAACCCCCATTTCTTTTGGAGGCTAACAGGGCCAGTAAAATAAGCGATGGCTGCAGGAATGCTCCATAACCGAGCAGCCAGCCTGAACTACAGGGGGATTCTCCAACATTGTGTATTGGAAATAACTGTCTTCATTTCACACTGGGATCGTACTGATGTTCTGCTCTTATTCCAGGGACACCGGACTAGATATCGATATCAAACACTTCGGAATATGTATAAATTGAAGGATTCCATCAAACGAGGATTTCTGTGATTCGGATTGACTCTGTTCTTTAAACATCATTCAGTCTTTTGAGTGCAATTAAATAACCCATTTTAATGTTGGTGTTAAAATTGATAAACAATAAATGATGTGCATTACAATGTCGTTAGAGAATGTTCATTTCTCACCAATTTGTTGGTATCCTGCTGATATTACAATTTCAACTTTGCTTCTTGGCAATCCCTTCTTAAACACAATCCCCTGGAAGGAACATTTTTTAAAACTATGTAATTTGAAAATATCTCCCAAGATCAGAGAAATTTGCAGGTGAGGAAGGCGATCTTCATCCACCCTGAATCCCATTTCAGCGTTTAATTGATTCTTAAACAACTTTATCCAGGAGTGTATCTCAGGGTGATCTTTTTGTGGTTATTCAATTTAGATTTTACTATGTATCTACATCTCTTTGCTCTCCTCTCACTCCTTGAAGTAATATTCTGGGTTTACCTTCTAAGGTATTAACTTTGCCCAGTAGTAGAATTCATGGATCTGATTTTGGAGATTGTGGCTATAAATCCCGCACCAGAGACTCGAGCACATAATCTTGGAGCGAGTGCTGCAAAAATGGGATTAAAATGAACAGCGAGTTTCTTTTGTCTCTATTTTGGTCAGTGCTGACATGATGGGCTGAATGGCCTTGTTCTGCACCATAATTACTCGATGGGTTCTCGGCTGGCAGTCCAGTGCAGCGCTGTTACATTGTCAGAGGAGTCATGTTTTGGATGAGATGTTGAGCTGTTATTGTGTTCCTCCAAGATTGATATAATTTCCAAATGTCACTATGTGGCATCGAGTTTCTGAATCCAATTCAATAATGTAGGTTAGAAACAGAAGTGGTCCCAACATTGAACCTTGACAACTCGGCTCAGTGCTTCACTCCATCCCAACGTAACTCCTTCAACAAGTTGCCATTGAGTTCTAGCCTTCAGCCAATTCCCTATTCACTCCAACAAAGTATTTTGTATCACCGTGTGGCTGCACAATGAGTGCTGCTTGGCTAAATGAGAGTGCTTTTGGAATGGGATGAGAAACGAGGTGGGATTCTCTGTTGGTAATGCCGAAATTGGGAAAGGCGATGGGCGGAGAATTGGTTTTGATGCCAATATTGTGGCGGGTGCTGGGTTCACGCCAAATCACAATTCACCGGTGTCTAAACAGCGACGTCAGTGCGTTCCACGCTTCACGTACAGTAAACAACATTTGTAGATCATTAGTGGGACTGACCTGGAATTCTCCGGGGCCTCCGCGATGCTGCCCCTCCACCGGGGGGAATTCCCGACAGCGAGGTTCACTTGTGCTTTTAAAAATCGAGAAACAGGGGCGAGGAAGATGAGGGGAGAGAGGAGGTAAGGCATGCAGAGGGACGACCGTGGCAGCCGGTCCTGACACTGGCCTGGCTGGGAGGCGGGGGGGGGGTCGCGACAGGGCTGACAGGCCATTGGACTACACACTCCATTGACCTTGGCCCATAGTTCTGCAGAGTGACAACGGCCATATGGGTGACCCATCCCACCACGCCCTGCACCCCAGTGCCCACCCACCACCCAAGCACCCCACCTGTCGCCATAAGAAAATGTCAGAGGACACCCACCCCCGGTGGCGGACAAGATAACGGTCGCCCTGAAAGTTTGCGTGATGGGCTCCTTCCAGGCACTGAGAGGGGACCTGTCCAGGATCTCACACAGCTCGGTTCGCAGGAGTCACTGGCACAGGCCCATCTCTTCCTCCTCCCTCGAGGTGCCAGATTTCCCCCAGGGTACTGCATGGGACAGGAGTGCGAGTGGAGCTAACCCCTGAGTCTTCCCTGCCACTTGGCGCTGCCAGTTCTGGAGGCCTGCTCTCATCTCGATCAGGATCTGCATGTTTGCGGCCATGGAGCACAAAAGATGTACCACCTCCATCTGGGATTACTCCACATCATGCTGCAACTATGCCACACCTTCTGGATCTGTGCCACATCAGCCAGTGACTGTGGCATCTCTCTCTGGGACTGGGCCACCTCCCTCTGTGTGTGTGCCATGTAGGCCTGCGCCTGGGCAATTCCGCCGACTTTCCCAGCCATGGCCTGCTGTGACTGGGCCACATTCAGGACAGCCGCTGCAATGTCCAGGTGGCTCTGGGACATGGCTGTGATAAGGCAGCCCTGCCCTGGGCCATGGCCAACGTAGCACAGATTTCCCAGGCGGTGGACATCCTGACCCATAGCCGAATTGGTTGGCATGGTTGGCACACATGGTTGGCACCACCTCCTGCTCCTGCATGCGGTTGGACTCCTCCTACTGAAACCTGCAGGTGCTGGATGCTCACTGACAGTCGGGTGCTCTTTCGAAGGGCCGGTGCAGACTCGATGGGCCGAATGGCCTCCTTCTGCACTGTAAATTCTATGACTATGATTCTATGACTTGGGTGCACCAGAGACAATTTCAAAATTTGTGGATGTCACAAAACATGGTGGTATTGTGAACTGTGAGGAGATTGTGATAAGCGTGAAGAGGATACAGGCTGGTGGAATGGGTCCACTCATGGCAGGTGAAACCTAGTGTCAAATGATGCATTTTGAGAGAAAGAATGAGGCAAGGCAATAAAGCATAAAGGATACAATTTGAAAGAAGATACAAGAGCACAGGAACCTGGGATATATGTGTGCAGATTAAATAAAAAGGTACACTTGCTAACTCTTTATCATAGAATTCATAGAATTATAGAACTTACAGTGCAGAAGGAGGTCATTCGGTCCATCGAGTCTGCACCGGCTCTTGGAAAGAGCACCCTACCCAAGCCCACACCTCCATCCTATCCCCATAACCCAGCAACCCCACCCAAGACTAAGGGCAATTTTGGACACTAAGGGCAATTTAGCATGGCCAATCCACCTAACCTGCACATCTTTGGACTGTGGGAGGAAACCGGAGCACCCGGAGGAAACTCACGCACATACGGGGAGCACGTGCAGATCCGCACAGACAGTGACCCAAGCCAGGAATCGAACCTGGGACCCTGGAGCTGTGAAGCAATTGTGCTAACCACTATGCTACCTTGCTGCCTTATAAACTACTGTATGTCCATCCATAAAATTCACAAACAGACGGGTTATCTTGAGTTTTTAAAAAGAGAAGAGATTAGTTTTTCATTGCACTTAAACCAGTCTCAACAAAATGCTAAAGAAGAAAATGGTCTAACTTTCACACCTAGTGGCACACACTCAAAGGTCACACAGAATAAATTACGTAATTTCTTACGCAGAGTCCAGTGAAACTAAAGAGGTTTACGACCCTTGAATGTCGATGACTTGGCTGGCTTCAGTCTGAATATTGTGGGCCTGCTGCTTTTATACTTGAGGTGATTTAAAGCTGTATATTTATCTGTTCTTCTTGGGATAAAGGTGCAGGTTTGAGTTCACCATCGAATCTCCATCTGTGACACCTGGATAGTCAAAATCAGCAGGCAGGGTTCAAAACTTGCAGGTTAAATGGAGGGAGAGAGAGTGGGGTGTAATCCATGGTGGTGGTGGGGGGTGGTGTTGCACAAGGGGGTTTAATGTTCATAAGGGTGGGGTGGAGTTCTGTGGTTGTGGGGCAGTTCTGGGCTGGGAGGGGTTGCATGGGGCCATTGCACCGGGGGGATTTTATATTTTTATTTTGAAAAATTGGGGTGTCCTTTGAACCAGGTTTTGTTCAGGTCTTGCAGCAGGTGGGGACACACCCAAGAACGTGAGAAAGTTCTCCCTGAGCCCTGTGTATCTGTCAGCAAACATCCCCATTCCTCATCATTATGATGGAGGGAAGGTCATTCAGGAAGTTACTGAAGATGGTTGGGCCTCGGACCCTGCACTGAGGGACTCCTTCACCGAGGTCCTGAGGCTGTGATGATTGGCCTCCAAAAACCACAGCCACCCTATTAACTGCATATCAGACCTGGATATTGTCAAAAATCATGATTCAGAACATGCTGTGGAATTGGTAATTTCGTAAGCCACCATTCTATACTTAATGCAATTACCATATCTGTTGACAAGTAAGTTGTGAACAAGAAAGCTCAGCAGTGATCTCCTTTCAGGATAAGGCATCCTCCATCTTAACTGAGGGACTGTATTGTTTAAGTGTTTATTTATCTTTGGAGAATCAGGTTATGTTGTGCTGTCAGTCTGAGTTAAATAAAGAGCAGCACGGCGGGATTCTCCGTTTACCGACGGCGACATCGCGAAACATGATTGGGTGGAGAAAAGGACCCGATGCCAAATTGCAATACTCAGTCATCTCGACAGAGGCGTCAATGTGTACCGGAACGCAGATATTGTAAACACTATTTGCATATCATTAGCGGGCCCGACCCTGTATTCTCCGGGGCCTCCGCGATTCTCCGCCTCTGGTGGGCCGATGTTCCAACACCGCGGTTCACTTTTGCTTTACAACTCATGAAACCGGCGTGGTGCCTGATGAGGGCGAGAGAGGAGGTAGGACTCAGAGAGGAGCGACTGCGGGCTGCCGGGTCGGACACTTGCCGGGCTGGGGTGGGGGGGTCTTGCCAGCCCCGGGGCAGGGGTGGACAGGGGAACAGGCCGGATGGCCGGGGTGACCCCCCACGGGACTGGAGCGGTGCACAGTCACAACCGTCATTGCTGCGGCCATCTTGCTGCGCACCCACTGACCACCCACCTTGGCCCCTGGTTCTCCAGAGTGTTGCTCTTTTAATGTGATGAGGCTCTGTTTATGATATGATGTTATCTCCCAACAGCTTCGCCAATACTGTAGGTGTTTCTATTTCTCTTACGGAACCACAAGGCTTTCCCATATATCGGTCAAATGACCACACAACCAGTTAGTCAGTTCAAGTTCAAAGATGGTTTATTTACACGAAGGGTCACTTCGACATGCAAGCACAATACACTACAAGTTAAACTATACCTATTAGCAACAATAACCTATACTTAATTTCAGGGCGACTGGCTCTGTGCAGATGGATAAGGCCTTTATCTTGTTCTCACGTGACTGGTTTGAAGAAGTAGCTCTGTCTCTGCTGGGCTCATCCGTCAGGTAGTGATTATTGGTCTTGAACTTGACTGTCTGTTCATTATGCTGCAATTGGGCTGGCACAGGCCAGATCCAAAAGAGACAGAACACATGGCTGTGTCTCTTTTTATCCCCCTGGGATTTCGCCCACTTTGGGGCAGTCCTTAATCTCGGACCCAATAATTTGACAGGGCTTCGATCACTGCCTTCGATTTTGGCCAATAAAGGGGTGGGTGCCTTTGTGGCTGGGTGGGTCCTTAGCGGTCATTGACCTTGGTGGTTGGGTTCTCTCAGTAAAGGGGGGTTGCGCTGATTAGTCTGTATCTGTATCGGTTTCTTGAGTGCAGTCCTATTGTTCTGGGAAAATGGGCCATTAGAATGCAAACGAGCGGGGGTTTCAATCAGGTCTAGCTACCTGGGTTGCAAATACACACAAGCTCTGAGTCTGTCTGAGTCCTGGGTTGGCCACAATTCCCATGGTCCTTTACAGGTGCCCATCTCCGATGGCTACATCCCGTCCTCTTGATCCTGAACGCGAAGCGCGGTGGATCACACTGTTGATCCCTTATCATCCTTGGTGTGCCAGTCACCCTTGGTCAAGGCTAGGTTCTCCACTACTCTGTCCTATATTTTGGGGCATTTACCTAATTCTATTAACACATCATGCAACACTAATTTCTAACGGGTCACTGGAAAACATTTCACTATAAACATTTAACTTATCCACACAATTGAATCTCTAACTAACACTATCTAAACTACTCTTATGCTGCTGGTAAATATCAAAAAGAACGTATGTACAGTACAAAAGTTTTAAAACAGCAGCATTACATTTCTACTTAATCTAGCAAAGTTAACAGAGGTACATGGTTATAATTCGTACAGCAGGTAATTCAGTCTTGTTGAATGCCGAAAAAGGGGGCTCGAACTGTATATATCGGAGACCAGGAGGCTTTTGCTCGCCATTTATGGAGTCGGAGTGTCTGAATGACACTGCAGGTTATTGCAATTACTCGAAGGGCTTCTACTGTATATGAAAGGGGGTTCCAATTGGCAATGTTTTCGCACCAAGTGGGGGTGTCAGTGTCTATCTCTATGTGTGGTGAGGTGTCCCGGCTAGGGGTGTTGTGTTGTGTGATGGTATTCAGGGCTGGTGTAGTGAGTGTTAAAATAGTTTGTTGCGCGCGCAGTTGTAGGAGCCCTGCGAAGATCAAAACGTACGTCAGCGGTCCTTGCTTCATCTTGTCATGTTCTGTGTGATCCTAGGGGTGCAAGCATAATATGTTATTATCTTCAGTTAATATTTCATTTTACTTGTCTTTCTCTCCTTAATCCAATTTCCCATTATGATCGTCACCATGTGTGACTCGCTCATTTTTTTTTTGAAATAACATTTTGAGATAAGACATGCCAAAAAAAATGTGTTCTTTTTAAGCGCAGAGATTCTCGCAACTGGTGGTCGATGCGGGGAGTGGGCGGACAGTTTTTCTGACCAGTCTTTTCGTTACTGCAACCATTGATGGTTGAGGCTCATCTTAACCAGCCGAATGTTATGGCGGCCAGTTTTACAAAGTTCTTTTGTCCCAGCGTCCAGAGGTAGTTCGCATGTAGCAGCATATGTGACAACGACGTGTGTGAAACGTGTAAATAGCAGGTGGGGAGCGGCCAGAGGGTCGCGGAAGGTAAAGGGGTGAGTGTACAGACTGTGGCAAAGGGCATTCTTTAAACCACAATAAAGGAGCCGAGAAGGGAAAAACTAAGACCTGCCAAAGACAGTAAAGAGTGTAAAGAACCATTCCAGAGTACTCGAAGTGACGGGATCATGAGGTGCGTGTGGCCGTGGCAGGGCAAGAATGGGTGGAATCCCCAGGTAGGGTGGTGATCAGTGCCATTGCTCCACTATCCGAGCATAACTGGCCGGATGCATTTGGGGTCTTCAGGTAGCGCGGGGATTAGTGCCGTTACTACCTGGGTGACCGGAATGAGCGGAAAGAATTTGTAGTCATATGAGATCCAACAATTGTGACTTTAACGGCCATTGGTCAGTAAATTGCGTCTGGGTTTCTGTTAGAAGAGTAATTATGACTGTATCAAGAAATTGGGCGTCAGGCCAACATCAATTAAAACCATGTATCAAGAAGAAAAGAAGAAGGAAAAAGGCGGGCAGGTTCCATCAGAAAGTAGGACACCGTAATTCTTATGTGGCGTCTTTTTCTCATCATCTGGACACCTCAGGGTTCTGTAGCAACAGCGTTGTAAAAGGATTACTGAAACCAGAGTCAGAATCTGAATCGTCACCATCTCCCGGTTGCCAGACTCGTGTCTGCCATTTTTGTGCCGTGGTCACGTGGGCCATCGTAGGATCTGAATCGTCATGTCTTACCAATCTACAAGAGTTATCGCGGTGCCAAAGGGGAGTTTGTTTGTCATGAGGCGTAGGGGGGTGGTAGTGAAGGGCAAGTTACTGTCGTCGGGCGGTGGCTGTGGAAGGAGATGCAGGGGGGCAAAGATATCCTTATTGTGGTTCCGGGGCCTGGGGTGACTGGGGGCAGAGAGGTCGTACCATTGGTCAGGGAAAGCAATCAATTCGGGAAGGCTGTCGCTGTCGTCGGAGTCAAGCTCAAGGTGGAAGGTCGTCTCTGTGGTTGGAGACAAGGTCGGGTCTGTGGACGTGCTGGCATGGCTTGGGAAGGGTTGGGCTAGGTTGTCAATGGGCAGGCGGAATCGTCCCCGATTGCGAGAGAGTGGCTAAATTGGGTCCCATAGACTTTGAGTTGGTTGATGTGGAACCAACCAGTTTTGCCATTGGGGTACGTTATCTTGTACATGGAGGGGCTCACTTTGTCCGAGATGGAGTAGGGTCCTGCAAATTTGGGGGAGAGGAAAGAACTAGGGTTGTAGAGGGAAACCATTACTTCCTGACCGATTGTATACTCTATGGGGTGGACGGTTTTGTCAAAGCAGGCCTTACTTTGGTTTTTCCTAGTGCCTAGTCAGACAGTTGCAGCGAGCTGTGCTGCTTTAATATCCTCTGTGACTTGTTGGACTGCTTTTTCATGGGTGAGGGCGGTGACTGGGGGCTTGCCAAATCGAGACCTAATAACTATTCAATTTCCTTCATAGGCCGTCCGGTCATGAGGGTGTGGGGGGTCAAACCTGTGGAACTGGATACTGTGTTCCAAATAAACATAAGAGTGAATGGGAGGACTGTGTCCCATGTGGTATTATTCTGCGGCACCATCTTTCTAATGGTCGCTTTTACAGTGCGATTCATTCATTCAACAATGCCGCTGAATTGGGGGTGATACGCTATGTCAAATTTTTGCTTCATTCCAAAAATTGTTCGAACATTTTGCATAACTCTGCCGGTGAAGTGGGAACCTTGGTCTGACTCAATGCTGCGGGGGAGACCCCACGTGTAAATATCTGTTGGGTCAAAATCTTAGCTGTGGCCTTTGCTGTGTTTGTCCATGAGGGAAATGCATCTACCCATTTCGTAAAGGTGTCTATAACAACTAAAACGTATTTGAAACCATTTCTGCAAGGGGGAGGGGGCCAATGTAGTCGAGTTGTAAATTTGTCCAAGGGCCATTAACAGGTCGGGTGTGGCGTAATTGTCCTTTCTTTGTGTACCGTTCCGGATTGTTTTCAGTACAGATAAGACAATTCTCTACATAATGCGTCACATCAGTTTTTAAATCAGGCCACCAACACAAAGGCCTTAAATGGGCAATGGTATTGTCTATCCCTTGATGTCCGTGTCCATCATGAAACTGATAAATTATCTGGTTTCTGTCCTGGGTGAGGACCACATAAATTCCATTTTTCAAAACTATGCCGTCCTGTACCGTCAGTGAGTCCTTCCATTCACTTACTTATTTTTTAAAAAATGTTTTTATTCTCCATTTTCACATTTTCCTTCAAAACTTACACCCCACCAACAGGGAACAAACGGTAACAAATACAAAGTCAATACCCTTAACATCAACAACGATCCCATCCTCCCACCACCCCACCCAACTGTCAATATATCCCTCAAATAAAACAAAAACAGAAGCGAAAAAGAAAAAGGAGTCCAGAATCGCCCATGGCCACCATTAACCGATAGAGTCGCCCCCCCCCTCCCCTCCACGACAACACTTAATACCATCCAACCTCCAAAAGAGTACTGTAAATGACACCCAAGAGTTGTAAACCCCCCCTCCCCAATTCCTCCCCTTCCACTTCCTCTTGTAAAACCCATCTCCCCAACCTCTGTTACTTCCCCCCAACTTCCACCCCGGCTAGACCACTCGGACCCTGTTCTGCCAGGGTCTGATGGCCGCAGCCCCTCCCCCCACCTCACTCCCGTTCACTGGCCGGCTTAAACCGGCCAGCGTGGAGGCCCCCGCCCGGGTCCTTTTCCCCCTTGCCCGGCCGCAGGAAAATCCCAGAAGTCCCCTTTTAGCACACAAACCCCGCATATCCACCTACACCTCATTCCGACTGAAAGTTTCTTCCCTTGTCCAAATATATACAACATTGGCTCCTATAGCCCATACACCAGCACGCAGTGAAACAAAAAAGAAAAAAATACAGTCATGAGGCTACATTGGTACATGACCATTTCTCAATTCTGCCACAGTCCTTCTGCCTTCGCAAACTCCTCTGCTGCTTCTGCCGTCCCAAAATAAAAGTCCTTGAACTTGTAGGTCACCCTCAGCTTCGCTGGATATACAATGCCGCACTGCACCCTGCTAACATACAGTGCCCTCTTCACCCAGTTGAAGGCAGCCCGCCTCCTCGCCAGCTCCACCATAAAGTCCTGGTATACGCGTATACCAGCTCCAGCCCACTGCACCACCCGCTTCTGCTTAGCCCAGCACAGGACCTTCTCCTTTACACTGTACCTACGGAAGCACAGAGTCACTACTCTTGGCGGCTCACTCACCTTTGGTACAGGCCTCCACGACCGATGTGCCCGATCCAGCTCATATCGAGAGGGATCCTCCCCCAATAGTTTCGCCAACATCGCGGCAAAATACTCAGTAGGCCTCGGTCCTTCAACTCCTTCAGGCAGCCCCACAATCCTCAAATTCTGTTGCCTGGATCTGTTTTCCAGGTCTTCCATTTTGCCTCGCAGATCCTTGTTGATTGGCCATCACCTTAGTTATTTCTTCAGCCGTAAGCAATGCGGCCCCCCCCAGCGCTCCAGCCTCCATTTTCTTTACTGAGCCCGCAGTGACCTTTTCACTCACCGACGGACTAAAGCAGCTTTTTTCCCAGCCATTTTTTTGCCAGTCTTTGACATTTCCCTTATTTGTGCTGTCTCCCAACTTTCACTGCCTTCGCTGGCCCTAAGACCGGGCGTTAACCCCCGACAATGTCGTTCCTGAACGGGAGCCCTCCAACGCACAGCTGCCTCCCGCCCGCCGTCACCGGAAGTTCCACAGAGAGGGAATCCTTTTGGCAGTGTTCGCTTCACCAATCTGCCCCAAAAAGTCTGTGGAAACTCCTGAAAAAGGTCTGAGAGTCCGTTCCAGACAGGAGCTGCCGAATGCGCGACCTACTCCTTGTTGTTCCCTCTGCTGCTAGAATTCACCTTTAATAAAGGCCCTCAAGTCAGCTTGAAGCCTTTAAGCTTGCCCTTCCCCCGCCTGCATGGAAGAGGCTTTTGTCTTTACTGCAGCTCCAGCCAAATCTTTTACTATTTCTGCCGGGTCTGGTAACCAAGAGCCATACCATTCCTGGGGGAAAGTACCCCTCCAACGTTCACCTACGTCTTTTCATCAAAATTCCACCCCGCATTGATTAAAAAAGAGCTCTTTTCTGTAACCTTGGGCAGGAGCTGCCTTGTGTATGACCACTTACTCCATGGTCCACACCGGAAGTCCCGAGTCCTTCCATTTATCGTAGGGGGCTGGGAGGTTGCCGTCTAAAATCTCTCTGAGAGTGTAGTCTGCCTTTTGGGCCTGGGATAGATCCTCAATATTGGTCTGGGAAACCTGGACTGCGTGTATCGGTTCACTTTCGGGGGGTTGCCAAAAGTGACCATGGCGTGATCCTGCCTTGGCTAAGGCATCTACCTTTACATTACTGGGTGGGAACAAACGATGATGGCTTCTTACTTTAATTATCCCATATGTGCGGTCTTTTGCTGTCCTAAGAATGTGTTTCAACAACGGGGCAGAGGATAGGGGTTTTCCATCGGCTGATACGAATCCTCTAGATTCCCACAGGGAGAGGAATTCTGTCAAGCTATTGCATACATATAGACTGTTCAAATGTATGTCTGCGGGGGTTGGGAAAGAATCGGGGTGTTGCACTACATATGCTATGGCTGCTAGTTCTGCTGCTTGTGAACCTAGGTGGCCTGGCAATTTTAAAGAGATTTCTTCTAATGCGCGTCCCTGCGCATCTTCCACGTAAATTCCACAACCAGTTATTCTCTTTCCATTTTCTACCGTGGAGGAACCGTCTACATAAATCTTTAAAGTGTTGCCTGTGGTCTGGGAATCCTGTGTTTTACTACCTGCACGTGGGTGTAATGACTATGGAATAAAAGGTCCAGTGTGGTGTTGGGCTGCTATGATCTGACATTCATGTGGCATCCCTGCATACTGAAGATTGTCTGCTAGAAATGTGTGGGTCTTGGTGCATTTCACTGTAATGTCCCTTCCTTGTAACAGCAGTGTCCAGCGAGCTGCTCTGATTTGGCTGACTGAGCCGTCCTTTAACCTACCATCTAACAAGAGCTGCGTGAGGGTGTCCTCGGTTAAAATCGTTACGGGGTTGAGGCCGGTGATATATGCGAAATACTGCACTGTCCAAAAGACTGCGAGCAAGTGCCGTTCGCAGGCTGAAAATTCTTGCTCTACGGGGTCCAAAACTCGTGAGGCATAGGCTACGGGTCCTAAGCAGTCATGTCTTTCCTGCAGGAGTACTGCTGATAGGGTTCGGTTGGTGGTTGCGACTTCTATGGCATAGGGCGAGTGTGGGTCTGGAACTTGCAAAGCAGGGGCTGTGCTTAGGGCACGTTTTAATTCATCAATGGCGTCTGTGTGCTGAGGAAACCATTCCCATGGGATGTTCTTTTTAAGCAGCCCTGAAAGTGGGGCTGCTTTTGTGGCAAAACCATCGATATGGTTCCTACAATATCCTACCAAACCTAATAATGACCGGAGTGCAGTGATTTTGTGGGGCAGGGGCAATTTAACGATTGACTCGTTTCGTTTGTGTTCAATCTCTCTCTTCCCGTGGGTGATAATGGTGCCTAAATAAAGGACATTTTCTTTTAAGATCTGGGCTTTTTTTGGGGTTGACCTTGCATCCAATGGATAGCAAAAGACCTCATAATTCCGAAAGGAGCTTTACATGCTCTTCTTTTGTGTCCGTCTGTAGGAGTAAGTCGTCCACATACTGTATAAGGCATTCGGGTTGGGAAAATTTGGAAAGTCCATTGGTCAATTGTCGGTGGAAAATGGAGGCGGAGTTGTGGAATCCTTGCGGGAGGCATGTCCACGTGTACTGCTGCCCTTGAAATGTAAACGCGAACTTATATTGACAGGCTTTGTCTAACGGGATGGACCACTATGGGCCGAATAACTCCTTGGTCTAATAAACTATTGATAACTTTAGAAATCTCACCCTCGGCTTACTGTGGGAAACCGTATTGCTTCTGTGGCTTTGGATCGGGACCTGAAATTGTGACCGTACCTGGGATCTTCCCATAATCGTGTTTGTGTTGTGCGAACAAAGCTTTGTGTTTTCTGAGGACCTCTAGAATTGTCTGGTCTGTACTAATTGTTTGCGGATCAAATCAATAGTCTCCTACTGAGCAAATCCTATGTTCATAATCCTCTCCTGTGAACGTAGCGGGGGCTCCAGCTGCTTTGGCCATTCTCCATACACATTTATTCACTGGATCAAAGGAAAGTTTATGGGAACTCATAAAATCGATCCCTAGAATGTACTCGGCTGTTTGGGGCAAGTCTACTAGAACAACGGGGTGTCTGGTGCTTATGTTCCCTATCTGAATATGTACGGGGGCTGTGATGTATCCCTGCTGTATGTGTCCGGTAAATCCATTCAGGGTGATGGTGTCTGTGGTGGGCCATTTGCCACGTTGAAACATGGTGGAGGAGTTTAAAGTGGTGCGGGACCCTCCTGTGTCCCAAAGGAATTCTACTGGATGTCCCCGGACTGAGCCTGTGACTACTGGTCTGCCTGATTTGTCCCAAAGTGTGTCGCAGACACAAGTTGGGGAGTCCAAACACCATCAATCTGTGCTATTGACTGCTAAATTGTCTGACCGGGCGCTAACACTATGTATGGGCCTAACATTGTTCCTAGGTGGGGGGTTCGATGGTTGGTGTTATTGCTGGTTCGGGGGGTTTTGTCGGCATTCGTGGGCGTAATGTCCCATGTGTCCACAATTGTAGCAACCTTGTAGTGCCTGTGCTCTGGGGTGCTGTCCTTCATGTCTACCCTTGTTTATCCATGCTGGGTCCTGGTTAGTCCTGACTGGGTGCATATTTGCTTCTATCTGTTCCTGGTCTGCCTGTCTGTGTAGGGATTGTTCCCAAGCTCTGGAGAGTCGTTTTAAAACCCAAACTTCATTATGTGTGTGGTCTGCGGGGTCATAATTCACACAAGCCTTTTGGCCGACATCTGTGGCATGTGAGACTAAAGTGCGGGACCATTTAGTGGTGTCGTCTTCATTTCGGTTTGCGCGGTTCAAATCCCCAAATACTGCTTTAAAATGGATCCAAAGGCGACCTGAAAATGCTGTTGGATGCTCTGCATTCTTTTTCCTACAACGGATCAAACCTTCTACGGGATCTCCCTTGTTGTACTCAATCGCATCTAAATTAGCCGTTTTCATTTCTTGTAGGCTTTCTCCTCCTACATTCTGGAGTTCTGGTAAAGCTGATCTGACAGACAGGCTAAGGCTCATAACTATGAGGTTAACTTCTTTCTCGTCTAGGCCATACATAACTTTCTGTTGGCGCACCTCCTCAAAGAAGCAGTGCGGGTCTGCGGTGGGCTGAAATGGAACAATTTTGGTGCAAGCATCTCTCAATTGGGTGATGGATAGTGGAATGGTGTAAACAAAATCAGGCTTCTCCTGATCCGATGACTTGCGCTGTGTGGTGACCGGATTCATGGGGGTGTGTGCTGCCTGTGCAGTCGGTGGTGCGGGTGCTTTCCTTTTCAGGGCATGGGCGGCTTGATTCTCATTCACTGTATCTTCAACATATCTCTGGGCGCTTTCATTTAATTCTTGCCAATCGGGGGCACCTTCCTCATCTAAATTTTGTCCAAAGGTATACCTAAATCCATCCTACACTGAAAGCAGTGACTGTAATTTGTCTATCTGTTGTCTGCATTTTGCGTGGTCAACTGTGCTCTGTCTCTGTTCTGTTGTAGAGCTGTGGAGCGCTCGCAAAGCTGCTTTTAAATCCGCGCATTGACTCGTTAACTATGCTACCTGCTGTTCTGTCTCTTTTTATACCAAGACTGCGCACTGTGTGTCTTGGCAGGCCTTATCATAGTAGGTCTGAAAGCTGCTAAGGTGAACTAAACAAGATTGGTGTACTCGTTTCACATCAGCCATCTCCTTATCCTTAGCGGCCAACTGTTCCCGGAGTTGCTCAATAATCTTTCCGCTTTCACTATTGTTTCCTTCATTCTTCTCGTCTTCCTCAACTAGCTGCCTGTGGAGCATCTTCACGACCTCCTCTGTGCCTCACAACTGTGCCAAACAGAACACTATTACCATCGGCTTTCGAACCTTTGCTGCATTTTTCTTGTTAGGTTGTCCCACCAAGTTTGTCTTACGCTTCCTGGACTTGACTCGTCATTTGCACAAAAATTGGACTATAGGGGCCATCCTTTCCCCTTCAAATACTTCCTCAACTCTTCCTCCCATATGGGGCATTGCTCTGATCTGTTGGTCGCTGTGACCTCGGGCTCCTGCGGGTTCATTAAACGTTCCATCGCTTTTGTGCCCATTGCTTCTAATATCTCGTTTCCTACCGTTAATCTCAGTTTCCCTACCATTAATCTCTGTTTTCCGACCGTTAATCTCTGTTTTCCTACTGTTAATCGCTGCTTTCATACCGTTAATTTGGGACAGGGGGATAAGGCGGCAATTTGAACTGCGGGTATGGCCTAAGCTATTTTCCGGTTCACAAAGTTGTGTGGGTTCTCTCGGAGTGACAAAATCACTTCTAAATCGAGTCCCGTCAGAGGTCGCCAAAAATGTTGCTCTTTTCATGTGATGAGGCTCTGTTTATGATATGATGTCATCTCCCAACAGCGTCGCCAATACTGTGAGTGTTTCTATTTCTCTTACTGAACCACAAGGCTTCCCCGTATATTGGTCAAATGACCACACAACCAGGTAGTCAGTTCAAGTTCAAAGATGGTGGGGACTTCCGGTTGCGTGGGTGAGCAGGACGGCCGCAGCAACAAGAGCTCCCGCCAGTGGCTGTGATTCGCGGCGATTTCGGGGGAAACCCCGAGTCTTCACGCACCCCCTGACTATCGTTGGCCTTTGGGGCCATCACGAGCAGCCAGCGGGGCCAGGTTAAAAACTGGCGAAGAACACCGCGCGGGTGTCGGGCGGCGGGGGCTGAGGCACTGGGTCCAGTGCGGCGACGAGGTCAGAGCAGCGGGGGTGGAGCTACGAGGACGCCGAGGCAGCAGGCCCGAGGCCAGGGCACTATGTAGGGAGGGTGCTCCATGTCGGATGCCCCCCACCTAGGAAGAAGAAAGAAGGCTGAAGCCTGGTCCCAGGGGAGCTCTGGGTGAATGCAGAGGAGAAAGAAAGAAGGTTTAAGGAAGTTTGGTAAAAGTTTTTTTTTTCTCTCCCCCTTTTTATTCAAAGAAAGAATAAGCCAGATTGATGAAGGACAGGAGGGTGAAGGGGGAGAGAGGAGAAAAGAAAGAAGATAAAAAACAATAAGTCGCTAAAGGATGCGAAGAGCAGCATCGAAGAAAGGAGGAAACGCGGGTTCGCCGCCGAAGGAGAAGACGAGCAAAAGTGTTGACAGGATGGCGGAAGCCGAACTGCAAGGCAGGGCCGCACTACTTATGATGGAGAAGATGACCGAGGTGATGGTGGTGGAGCTAGAAAAACAATTTGCGAGGCACATGGAGGCCTTGAGGAAGGAGACGGCGATCGCGTTGAAGTCATTGGTGGAGGAGGCAATCGGCCCGGTGAGGGTCGCGGTGGCAAAGGCAAAATTTGAGAATTGTGGGCTTGCCCGAAGGGACAGAGGACCCAAGGCCAACGCAATACTTCGCGAAGAAGTTGGCGGAGCAGATGGGGGAGGGTCAGAGCCCCACCCTGTACGAGCTAGACCGAGCTCATCGGTCATTAAAGCCGAAGCCCAAAGTGAACGAGCCACCAAGGGCAGTAATTATCTGCTTCCATAAGTTTTGCATGAAGGAGAAGGTATTAAGCTGGGCGAAGCAGGAGCGTGAGGTGCTGTGGGATGGTACTGTGGTTCGGATCTACCAGGACTGGACGGTGGAGTTAGCAAAAAGACGAGCGGTGTTTGGGCGAGTGAAGGAGGCTTTGTACAAGAAGGGGGTGCGATTTGGTGTGGTGTACCCGGCGAAGTTGAGAGTAACGTATAACGCCAAAGACTCTTATTTTGAGACAGCGGTGGCGGCTGAGGTGTTCGTGAGGGCAGAAGGCTTGGGACAGACGTGATGAGCGGAACTGGAAGAGAGACTGTGGACTGTGTTTGAGCAGCTGGAAAATGTATAAATGTTACAACTTTCTTTTCACTGATTTGTATTGCAATTTACTTCTCTGCATTGTTACAGAGTTCAAGTTAATGGTGGGTTGATTGGTGTTCTGTGTTGCGACGGTTAAATGTTATGTTAGTGAATTGTAGGGGTTGGATTGTTGGGTTTGTTTTGGTGTTTCTTTCTCTGGGACTGGGTGGAAGGCGGCGTGAGGTCTTGGAGGGGGGAGCCACCCATGCTAGCTGAGCTAGTGAACGGGGGTGAGGTGAGAGGAGGGCTGCGGACGTTGGAGCCTGGAAAGCAGGCTTCAATGGGCCTACGAGGTGAGCGAGGGGAGGGGGGAAGGGATGGATGTTCGGGGATGTTTTTGTAGGGGGGGTTCTTGGGAGGAGGGGAAGGGGTTTGATGTTAACAGTGGACAGGGGTGGGTCAGGCTTATGTGGCAGAGCCCGGTGGTATGGTGATGGTGGATAAGAAAGGTGGGGGGGGGGGTGGTGAGAGATCCCCAGTAAGGATAGTCACGTGGAACATGAGAAAGCTAGGAGGTTCGGTCAAGAGGTCAAGGGTGCTTGCGCATCTTAAAAGTTTGAAAGCCGATGTAGCAATGCTGCAGGAGACTCACTTGAGGGTGAAGGACCAGGTGAGACTTAAAAAGGGCTGGGTTAGCCAAGTGTTTCACTCCAGATTTGATGGTAGGGCTCGAGGGGTAGCGGTGCTGGTCAGCAAAAGGGTACGCTTCCAGATGGAGAAGGTGGTGGCAGATCAGAGGGGTAGATATGTGATTGTGGCAGGGGCGCTGGAGGGGAGATTAGTGGCGCTGTTAAGTGTATACGGTCCCAATTGGGACGATGTGGGATTCGCGAGGAAGGTGTTTGGGGCCATTCCCGACTTGGACACGCATGATTGTGGGGGGGACTGGAACTTGGTGCAGGAGCCAAGGTTGGACAGATCACGGCCGCGCTCGCTGGTCCCATCAGGGGGGGCGAAGGCGCTGGCTGGGCTAATGGTGGAAATGGGAGGGGTGGATCCTTGGAGGTTCCTGCACGCAAGAGAACGGGAGTACTCGTTTTTCTCAGCGGTCCATAAGGTATACTCACGGATCGACTTTTTTGTGGTGGGAAAGGCTTTGCTGGCTGGAGTCAAGGGGTCGGAATACCCTGCAATTGCAGTGTCAGATCACGCTCCACATTGGGTGGATATGGTGCTGGAGAAGGGGGTAGCGCAGAGACCGGGGTGTGGGGCTTTTGGGGAACCAAGTGTAGGTTGGTTCCCCAAATTGAAAAGGTAATTAAGGAATATGTAGGTTTCAATCGTACGGGTGAGGTGTCAAAGGCAGTCGTCTGGGAATCTCTAAAGGCGGTGGTGAGGAGTGAGGTAATTTTGTTTATGGCCAGGGTGGACAAAGAGGAGAGGTTGGAGTGGCAGAGGGTAATAGATGAGATGTTGGAGGTAGATCGGAGTTATGCAGAAGATGGAGACCCAGCGAATCTGGAAAAGAGGAAGGAACTACAGGCGAGCTTCGACCGACTGTCCACCAGGAAGGCGGTGCGCCAACTGAGACGAGCAAGGGGTGCAGTTTATGAACATGGAGATAAGGCAGGTCAGCTCCGGAGGGAGGCAGCGGCAAGGGAAATTCTTCAGGTGAGGGATAGGGCAGGGAAGTTGGTGGTGGCTCCAGGGCTGATTAACAAGGTTTTTGAGGAGTTTTATGAGAGGTTGTACAAGTCAAAGCCACCCGGGGGAGACCGTGAGATGCAGGAATTTCTAGATGGGTTGGAGTGACCGAGGCTAGGGGAGGGGGACAGGGCTACATTAGAAGGAGCAATAGTGGAGCAGGAGATAAAGGATGCGATTGGGAGGATGCAGTCGGGGAAGGTGGCAGGGCGGATGGGTTTCCGGTGGAATATTATAAAAAAATCTAAGGATAGGTTGGCACCCCTGATGGTGGGGATGTTTGAGGAGGCGATAGGGAAGGGGGTGTTGCCGCAAACCTTGGGGCAGGCATCGATTTCACTGTTGCTAAAAAAAGATAAGGATCCGACGGAGTGTGGGTCGTATCGGCCCATATCACTTCTGAATGTGGACGCAAAAGTGTTGGCGAAGGTACTGGCGGGTAGGCTGGAGGAGTGTCTCCCGAAGGGGATAGGTGAGGATCAGACGGGGTTCGTGAAAGGGAGGCAGCTGTTTTCGAACATTAGGAGGGTTTTGAACGTCGTTATGGCACCGGTGGAAGGGAAGGAAACAGAGGTGGTTGTGGCATTGGACGCCGAGAAGGCGTTTGATCGGGTAGAATGGGGGTACCTGATGGCAGTGCTGGAGCGGTTTGGGAGTGGACCAAGGTTTGTGAACTGGGTAAAGCTGTTATATAAGGAGCCGAAGGCGAGTGTCCGCACAAACAATATCAGTTCGAGTTACTTTTCTCTCCACCGTGGGACGAGACAGGGGTGTCCTATGTCCCTCCCCCCTGCTGTTTGCACTTGCGATTGAGCTGTTGGCCATCGCATTGAGAAGTTCGGGAGCATGGAAAGGAATAGTGCGGGGGGGATAGAGCATAGGGTGCCCTTATATGCCGACGACTTGCTGCTGTGTGTCGGAATCGAATGCGTCGATAGGAGGAATATTGGAGCTACTGAGGGTATTTGGGTCTTTCTCGGGGTACAAGCTGAACCTGGACAAGAGTGAGTATTTTGTGGTGTCTCTGCCGGGGGTGGGGGCAGGGGTGGGGGGACTGCCATTCCATAGAGCAGGGACTCATTTTAGGTATCTGGGGGTGCAGATTGCCCGGGAGTGGGGGAGTCTTCGCAGGTACAACATCACTAGTTTGGTGGGGAGAGTGAAAGCCGATCTGGCAAGGTGGGATGGCCTTCCTCTGTCACTGGTGGGTCGGGTACATGCGGTTAAAATGAATGTGTTGTCCCGATTTCTGCTTATTTTTCAATGCCTACCGATTTTCCTGCCAAAGTCTTTTTTCAGGGAGATTGAGGGAAGGATTACCTCCTTCATATGGGGAGGGAAGGTGGCCAGAGTGAGAAAGGTGCTGCTACAGAGGGGAAGGCAGGCAGGGAGTTTGGGTCTCCCAAACCTATTGTACTACTACTGGGCGGCGAATGTGGAGAAGGTGCGGAGCTGGGTCAGAGGGGTTGATTCCCAGTGGGTCAGATTGGAGGAGAGTTTGTGCAGGGAGTCGGCTGAAAGCACTAGCAACAGCGCCGCTCCCGATAGCTCCAGGGAAATAATCAGGGAGTCCGGTAATAATAGCTTCATTGAAAATCTGGAGGCAGTTTCGCCAACACTTCGGGTTGGGGGCAGGGTCAAGGAAAATGCCGATTCGGGGGAACCACAGATTTGAGCCAGGGAGGTGGGATGGAAGTTTTTGGAAATGGGAAGGGAGGGGGATTAAGTCGCTAAAGGATTTGTTTCTTCGGGGTCGGTTTGCAGGATTGAGGGAGCTGGAAGCGAAGTATGGGCTGGAGCAGGGAGAAGTGTTTAGGTATATGCAGGTTCGGGATTTTGCCAGGAAGGAGATACAGAGCTTCCCAGAGGAACCGGCCTCCACAATGAAATGAAAACCGCTTATTGTCACAAGTAGCCTTCAAATGAAGTTACTGTGAAAAGCCCCTAGTCGCCACATTCCGGCGCCTGTTCGGGGAGGCTGGTACATTGCTGGAGGAGGTGCTGACAACAAGGGGACTGGAGAAGGGGGCAGTGTCAGCGGTGTACAGAGCTATTTTGGAAGAGGATAAGGCACCACTGGAAGGGATCAATGCAAAGTGGGAGGAAGAGCTGGGAGAGGTTATAGAGTGGGGGGGGGGTCTGGTGTGAGGTGCTCTGGAGAGTGAATGCCTCCACCTCATGTGCGAGGTTGGGGCTGATACAGCTGAAGGTGGTATATAGAGCGCACCTCACGAGGGCGAGGATGAGCCGATTTTTTGAAGGAGTAGAGGATGTGTGCGAGCGTTGCCGGGGGGGGGGGGGCGGGGGGGGGGGGGCGCTAATCGCGTTCATATGTTTTGGTCCTGTCCAAAGCTAGGGGAGTACTGAAAGGAGGTGTTTAAGGTAATTTCCAAGGTGGTGCATGTGAAACTGGACTCGGGTCCCCGGGAGTCCATATTCGGGGTGTCGGACCAGCCAGGGTTGGAAACGGGAGCGGAGGCAGATATCATAGCCTTCGCCTCGTTGATCGCCCGAAGGCGGGTCCTGCTGGGATGGAGAGCAGCCTCTCCACCCAGTGCCCTGGCATGGTGGGGGGGGGGGGGGGGGGCTGTTGGAATACTTGACCCTTGAGAAGGTTAAGTTCAAACTGAGGGGAAGCTTGGAGGGGTTCTACAAGTCATGGGCACTATTTATTATGCACTTTCAAGAACTGGATAACATCGAACATTAGTTGGGGTGGGTGGGTAGGAGGGTTGCGGGGTGGGGGGGGGGGAGGGGGGCTGTATAGATTAAGGGTGACTATGGGTAATCCCTGATTCCTTTTTGTCATTTGTTTATGTAAACATGTGGGCTGATGTTTGGGGGTTGGTGGGTGGATGGGATCGTTGTTATTATGGGAATTGACATATCTTGCTGATTATTGTTTATTGTTGATGGGTGTAAATGCGGGAGAAAATGTGAAAAAGGAGAATAAAAATATATATTTATTAAAAGTTCAAAGATGGTTTATTTACACACAAGGGTCACTTCGACAAGCAAGCACAATACACTACAAGTTAAACTATACCTATTAGTTATAATAACCTATACTTAACTTCAGGGTGACTGGCTGTGTGCAGATGGATAAGGCCTTTATCTTGATCTCACATGGCTGGATTGTCTCTGCTGGGCTCATCCGTCAGGTAGTGATTGTTGGTCTTGAACTTGGATGTCTGATCGTCATGCTGCAGTTGGGTTGGCACAGGCCGGATCCAAAAGAGACAGAACACATGGCTGTGTCTCTTTTTATCCCCCTGGGATTTCGTGCTCTTTGGGGCGGTCCTTAATCTCGGACCCAATAATTCGACAGGCTTCGATCACTGCCTTCGATTTTGGCCAATAAAGGGGTGGCTGGGCGGGTCCTTAGCGATCATTGACCTTGGCGGTTAGACATAGACATAGACATAGAACATACAGTGCAGAAGGAGGCCATTCGGCCCATCGAATCTGCACCGACCCACTTAAGCCCTCATGTCCACCCTATACCAATAACCCAATAACCCCTCCTAACCTTTTTTGGTAACTAAGGGTAATTTATTATGGCCAATCCACCTAACCTGCATATCTTTGGACTGCGGGAGGAAACCAGAGCACCCGGAGGAAACCCACGCACACACGGGGAGAACGTGCAGACTCCGCACAGACAGTGACCCAGCAGGGAATCGAACCTGGGACCCTGGCGCTGTGAAGCCACAGTGCTAATCACTTGTGCTACCATGCTGCCCGGTAAAGGGGGGTGGCGCCGATTAGTCTGTATCTGTATCGGTTTCTTGAGTGCAGTCCTATTGTTCTGGGGAAATGGGCCATTAAAATGCAAACGAGCGGGGGTTTCGATCAGGTCTAGGTATCTGGGTTGCAAATACACACAAGCTCTGAGTCTGTCTGAGTCCTGTGTTGGCCAGAATTCCCATGGTCCTTTGCGGGTGGCCATCTGTGATGGTTACAAGAGTGACACCAGCTGTATGTGCACCCCCAACCACCCCCCCCCCCCCCCCCCGCTCCCCCCCCCCCCCACCCCCGCACACCATGTAGCCTGTTGGACCTGGTTGGGCACGGGGGTATGCACCCTATCTTATCAGCCTTTCACCCCCTGCAGAAAATGTATATTGGAATAGAAACAGGCAATAGTGGCCTTCCTGTTAGTCACCACAGCCCTGGGGGATGCCCTGTGGCTGTACAAGTGGATGCTGGAGGAGGAAGCTGCAGCAATGGAACGGGCAGCAGAGGGACAGTGGCAACCGTCCCGGATAGAGAGCGAGCCCAACAGGCCGTGGAGGAGGAGGTGCCAAGGAGGCGTCTCATGAGGCCCAGTGTGTACCGGCACTGCCGGAACGTGCATGCCGTCAAAGACTCCGGCTGAGCAGGGGGACAGTGGAGAGGAGAAAGTATTAGTATTGTAACCAATGGTCAGTGAAGCATTAAAAGCAAGATTTAGTGGGCGGTATCAAATTAAATGGAAATTGAGTGAGGTGAATGATTTGATCAGGACGCCAGATAGAAGGAAAACTCACAGAGTGTACAATGTTAATATGCTGAAAAGGTATTTTGATGGAGAAGGAAGGAAAGAAGGGTTGTTAATCAGATTAGCTCAGGGAAAAGAGATACATCCAGATGATTCTGAATTTGACATTCCTCAAATTAGATTGGACAATGAGGATGTGATAAGACATTGGGTTAAATTACTGTGTTACTGTTGGATTCAACAATAATAGAGAGGGGGTCCTTTAAGAGAATTAGCTAAAATACACTGGACAGTAAATTGATTCTTGAAAATGACTGAATCTGCAAATATGATCAAGTTATAAAAATTGGTTAAATTATTGAATCCTGACCATGACTGCCTACAGATGCTGATAAATGTTGCAAAAGATGTACTGTTAAGAAGCGATATGAGGGCACATTCAACAAATTTGCAACAATCTGGTAACTGAGACTAGACATGACATTGGGAGTTTGACCATGAAACAGAATGCATGAGAATTGTGTGGTGTTAGAAGGCTAATTAATTTGGAGTAATTGATTAATGTCTAATTAACCAATCACCTGTTAAGTGACTGACACTTTCCTGAACGGATCAAGGGGGGTCTCAGCTGAGAATTAGAACCAATGAAAGTAAATAAGGGGCTAAACCATAGATAAAGATTCCCTTAAGAATGTGATCTGGATGACAGATTAGGAGAAGAATTTTAGCCTTCTGAGATTCTTGAAGCATTCGTGAAAATTACTTTTAAAAAACCTTTGTTGAAATTACTTTTATTTTGTAAGACTTTTCTGGAATGACTATTATTTTCAAACCGGTTCTTTCACTCTTCAAGGACTTTTCAATGTACTCACAAATGTTTTTCAATTTAATTTTGTGCAAATATATTAAGTGAATTCTTGAAAAATAAAGAGTGCTTGAAGACCTCTTGATCTGGACTGAGTGCTTTATCCTGAGTAGCGAGAAGAAGATCTTTCAGTTACCTTCCGGAGGAAAATCAAAGTGATGTGAAAGAGTTATTACAGTCACATCGAGCTGTGTGTGGGAACATACTAGGAAGTACAAAAGTAATTATTCATGATGTAAATGTAGGAAATGCTACTCCAATTAAGCAACATCTTTATAGTCTCAATTTACTAAAGTTGGCACAGGTACAAAAGGAGATTGAAAGCATGCTGAAGAATGATATCATCAAAGTGATTGACAGCATTGGAGCTCATCTATTATGATGGTACCAAAACTAGATGGGATGCAACAATTGTGGGTGGACTAGGGAAGAGCCAATGCAGTTAGGAAATCAGATTTGCATCCTAGTCCTCGTTTGGGATACTGGTGAAAAGGTGGGACAAGCAGATTTTATGACCAAACTTGACTTAACCAACAAGGTCATTTCTGAATTAAAGCAGTGTCCATTGATTAAAAGTGAATTTGTGAAAGCTCGAGTCACATTCTTAGGCTATACAATTGGACATGGTCAGATGACCTCATGGCATTTGAAAACAAATGCTGTTGGTGAGCTCCCAATGCTATCAATGAGAAGAGAAATCTGAGATTTCTGAGCATGAATGGTTACTTCCGAATATTTCTGCAATGCTTAAAAAATGGCAAGTGACTTTAACTAAAATCTGCTGAATCGCGCCCATCATATTTAGCTTTACTAAAATAATGTAGTTAAAGAGAGGAACCAGGAGTGGAAGCAGTCAGGTGTTGAGTTTTAGATCAGTTTAGATTGGGGATGTGAACAGACAAGCAACTTTTTGCCAAATGATGAGAAGTTAAACAATAGTTGACAGGCAAGAATCTGCATGCTCGTTCCTGAAGGATCTCTCTCTCAATGTGGTTTATCAAAGACATCTCTTAACAGGAAGTATTTCTGGATTGGCTAACTGTATTTAAAAGTAGATTTTTACCTAAGATGGATTTTGCTTGAGTGGAGAAAAAAATATATCAATTAGGAGTTAGTATATTATTGCCATTGTTAAGCATTGTTTAACGGGCAATTGTAAGCTCTTTTGCTGAATGTTGTAGAAGTTATTTTAATCCTACATTAGTAATAATGTTTGTTTTAATATGTCAGATCTCTTTTGGTGCATGGAATAGCTCCTAGAGCGAAGTATCCTTTCCTCACAGTCTTGCAAAGTAAATAAGATATTGAGATTTCTGTCTAGTATCCTAGCTACTGTTTAGGTCTGGTAAGGGATCATAATAGACAATCGATAATATCTCTCCAAAGCTTCCTGGGTGTGTAGATGATAGGCGGTTGACAAAATGAATTTTGCGTTGGAAAGGTTTGTACAAAAAGTTATTACCTTACTTCTAATATTAGGTCAGAGCTTGTGAAGAACTGTGTCAACTTTTCCACTGGTAACTGAGCTGTAATTGTCCTCAAATGTCTCGCTTCCGGAAATCGGGTGGTTATATCCATGACCGTAAGAATGCATTGCCCTGCCTTCATTTTCGACAATGGTCCTTTACAATCTACCATTATCTGACTAAATGGTTTTATCAAATGCTGGTGTGGGGTATCAAACATGCTGGTCTAATCCTGTGTTGTGCTTGACAATTACCTGACAGGTATGACAGGTAGGACAGAATTGCACCATATCCTTATGCAGTCCTGGCCAGGAAAAATGCTTCTTGACTGATGCCTGAGCTTTATGATTTCCCACATGTCTTGACATTGGTATCTCATGTGCTACCTGCAGTATTTCACTATGATATTTGGGCAGTACCACAATCTGATGAATAACCTTCCATCCCTAGTCTGCAGGTCTATGAAGATGTCTTCATTTCCTCATAGTACTCCAGCACAGTGGGTAGCATTGTTGCTTCACAGCTCCAGACTCCCAGTTTCGATTCCCGGCTTGCGTCTCTGTCTTTGCGGAGTCTGCACATTCTCCCTGTGGCTGCGTGGATTTCCTCCGGGCACTCCGGTTTCCTCCCACAAGTCACGAAAGACATGCTGTTAGGTAATTTGGACATTCTGAATTCTTCCTCCGTGTATCCAAACAGGTGCCGGAATGAGGTGACTAGGAGTTTTCATTGCAGTGTAAGCCTACTTGCGACAATAAAGATTATTAATAGAACTCAGGAACTCCCTCAGCCTCAATTTCTGTGAGAGCTGACTGAGACAAATATCTGGAAACTGTTCCGATAACTGTTCTGTGTCCTTATCTTCCCATGGACTCTGTAATCATGGATGAAGCTATAACATTCACACCCGTCAAAACATTCCTTAAAAGTAGGTCTACTCTGTCTACTGGTATATCACTTTGCCAACTGCTCGACCTGATGATAAACCGCACTACAATTGTATTTTACACAAGGGAACTGGGATGTATTCTCCACTTACCCACTTCACTAACACCTTAGCTTTCATTGAACTCTCCGGAAAGAAAACGAAATCCCCCTCCAGTCAGAGAAATTGCATAGCACCCGAGTCCCTTAAAATAACTGTGGGTTTAGCTACATCATTGGATTAAAATGGGCTGATCATCCCCTTAGACAAAAACCCTGCTTATCTCCCATCCACCTCATTTTCCACACCTGCTCCCACAGCAGTGTCTAATTCAAGTCTCTAGTTCTCACTAAAGCCCTGTAGTAATTTCCACAATCATTCCCTTTTCAGAATACTCCTTATGAACCCTAACAAGTCTCATGGGCTTTCTTGCAACATCCAAAATCCTGAATGAACGTGTCCCACTTTATTGCCGTGGTAACACTGAGTCCTTTGAGTCTCACCTCCGCCCCTAATACCTTCCTTCCTGGTGTGAGCAGGGGATTGTGAAGCATTCCCAGATATCCAGTCCTTACAATGGCTATCTGCCTTCCTTTCACTTTCCTTTCACTCTCCCACTTCTTATCCTTTTCAGAACTATAGGAGCGAAGGAGCAAAGCTTTTAACCAATGGATCAGCTCATAATTATCAGCCATTATTGTTGCTTGTCTCGCAGTCATAACCCATTGGTCTTCAACAAGAATTGTCATCACAGATGGCAGTGAATTCTTAAATCCTGGTTTAGCTCAGTGGGCTAGACAGCTGATCTGTGATGCAGAACAAGGTCAACTGACAATTCTGAATTCTCCCTCTGTGTACCCGAACAGGAGCCTGAATTTGGTGACTAGGGGCCTTTCACAGTAACTTCATTGCACTGTTAATGTAAGTCTACTTGTGACAATAAAAGATTATTATTATTAAGAATGATTTCTCTCAGAGTTTCAACTACCAATGCACGTAAGCACCTGTTAAAGTTCTTCTGCTTAACCCATTCAAATGAAACATCAGTATCTCGCAGCTGGTTCTTTAAATTCTAAAACTTTTGCCTCTATGCTTCTGGAACTTTTGCCTCTATGCTTCTGGAACATGCTTAGAATAATCTTTTTTACCTCATCATAATACATAGATGTAGACAGGCACTCTAACAAAGAAGCATAAACTTGTTGCAACTACCCCGTCAGTTTACTTTGCTTGGGTAATGTCTACTTTTGCTTCAGCCAACCCAATTGAGTTGCTGCTTTCTCAAATACCATGAAGAATGCCTCTACGTACTTTCCCTCAAATTTTGGTTGGGCCTGTAAATATTTAAGCATATCCACACTAGATTTGGATTGTGAAAAGTTACTCCTCTCTCTTGACTTTCTCAAACTTCTGCCTTTAACTCCAATTTTTTAAGTTGATCTTCTCTCGCTATTCTTTCCATTTCCATATCATGTTTCTTCATTTCCATTTCCTTTTGAAAAGCTATTTATTTTTTCCACATCACCATTTCACTTTCTAGCATGTCCATTTTTGAAAATTCCATCTCATACATGAACTGAACTGCAGCCAAATTCTCTCAAGACCGGTTTCACCACCCAAAAGTGTTTCTGATGCTCCATTACCTGGACTTGCTCATGGCTCTCATGTCTTTCTAACTGACTCAAGCATTCAACAAATACATCATGGGCGCGATTTTCCACTCCCACGCCGGTTGGGAGAATCGCCTGGGCCGCCAAAATTTCCGGGGACGCCGGTCCGACGCCCTCCCGCGATTCTCCCAAGCGGCGGGAACGGCCTGGTCGGGTTTCGCGGGCCGCAGGCCGGAGAATCGCCGGAGACACCCAAGATGGCGATTCTCCGGCACCCCCGCTATTCTGAGGCCTGGATGGGCCGAACGGCCAGGGCAAAACGGCGGGTTCCCCCCGGCGCCGTCCACACCTGGTCGCTGCAGTCGTGGGCGGTGCGTGAACGCTGGGGAGGCGTTCTCCCCCTGTGGGGGAGCGAGGGGGGATCCTGCACCGGGCTTCACCTGCAATGTGGGGTGGCCCGCGATCGGTGCCCACTGATCGTCAGGCCGTCCTCTCTGAAGGAGGACCTCCTTCCTTCCGCGGCCCCTACAAGATCCGTCCCCCATCTTCTTGCGGGGCGGATTTGGACAGGACGGCAACCACGCGCATGCGCGGATGACGTCCGTTATGCGGCGCCGGCCGCGTCATCTATGCGGCGCCGCTTTTACGCGGGCGACAAGGCCTGGCGCGGGTAGATGACGCGGCCCTGATATTGGCCCAATGTCAGGGCCTGAATCGGTCGGGACCGGGGCCATTTTGCGCCGTCGTGAACCTCGACGGCGTTCACGACGGCGCGGCCACTTCGGCGTGGGAGTGGAGAATCGCGCCCCATATATCTATAGATCCCAAGACCGAGCCCCCAAATTACATTGTAACACCCTCGGCTCGGGCATGCTTAATTCCTGCTCCACTTGACCTGGAGTCGTAACACAGGCGAAATTAGATTTTATTTAAGATCCCAACCTCCTTGATTGAGACAAATAAACTGCAGTCACCAGGTTTGCGACTTTAACACAAGTAACCATAGATTCATAGATTTCCTACAGTGCATAAGGAGGCCATTCGACCCATCGAGTTAGCACTGACCTTCTGAAGGAACACCCTACCCAGGCCAACTCTCCGGACCTATCACCATAATCCCAGCTAACCCACACATCTTTGGATACTAAGGGGTGCCAAACCCATTTAATCGACACATGACTGGTTTCAGAACAATAAAGCAGTTCTGTCACTTCAGCAAGCAAGAGACAGAGAGAATGCTCCTTTCAATTCCATGGTTTAATCACTTCTGCTAAGTTTTCTCAATTGCAGGAACCAATCTCTGGCAGTTGTCAGGCAGAACACTATCCCTGGCCGACCCACCGATTGCCAGTTAACTGATTGAACCAAGTCCCTCCAAAGCTGGGTCCGAAGATTCACTCAGCACCGAGGAGTCTGGTTTCTCCTCTCCAAACTATAAAACCTGGGAACAGAGTGTTCTGGCAAGCAGGCTGTTTTAATTGAGATTTCTGCTTAAACGCACACCCCAATTTTGGGTCCATGGACCAAATCACTATAAAATAAAATAAATGGGAACAAAGGAAATTACAGGATGAAAAATGAAACTGGGATAAAAGAAAATAAAATGGAGATTTCTGAAGAAATGTTGAGATGCAAATTAGCATATCAGTGAAAAAAACAAGTGTTTTCCTAGGTGACTCGAGGAAAACAATGGGGGTGCAGAAAAGATAACATCAAAGTGGAGAGATGATGAAATTGACATGTATATGCCAAAAGCCGACTCCACAAGGTGGATAACATCAGAGGGAAAGAATGGTATCCATAGAACATTGACTGGGATGAAAGGGAGACAAACACAGACACAGCTGCCGTCAGCCACACCTAGCTGCAGAAACAGTCTCCCGAAAATAAGTCTTTGCTAAACAGGCAGCCAGTTAATATTAAAAGTTGAACTGAGCAGATATTGCAGTCGCTGAGACTGAAGACAGTTATATCAAATGTGGTCACATAACCTGTGCGTGGTAATTATTTGCTGGATTTAGCTCATCCAGTTATATAATATTGGATGTTGTTGTAGGAACAAAGGGGTGTCTCAGAGGCCAGGGAACGTAGGTCGTTGGGAACTAAGAGATAATTATTTGTAATACCTGGGGCGGGAATCTCCCCTACCCGACGGGGCGGGTCGTCCCGGCGGGATGGAGTGGCGTGAACCACTCTGGCGTCGGGCCGCCACAAAGGTGCGGATTTCTCCTTTAGGGGCCAAGCCCTCACCTTGAGGGGCTAGCCCCGCGCCGGAGTGGTTGGCGCGCTGCCAGCCGGCAGGAAAGGCATTTGGCGCCAGGCCAGCCGGGGCCAAAAGGACTTTGCCAGGTGGCAAAAGTCCGCGCATGTGCGGGAACATCAGCGGCTGCTGACGCCATCCCCGCACATGCACAGTGGGGTGGGGGTGTCTCTTCCGCGTCAGCCATGGTGAAGACTGTGACCGAGGCGGAGGGAAAAGAGTGCCGCCACGGCACAGGCCCTCCCGTGGATCGGTGGGCCCCGATCATGGGCCAGGCCACCGCGGGGGCACCCCCCGGGGCCAGATCGCCCCGCGCGCCCCCCCCCCCCCCCCCCCAGGACCCAGCCCACGCCGCCTAGTCCCGCCGGGAAGAGAGGCGGTTTGATCCTCGCCGGCGGGACAGGCATTCCAGCAGCGGGACTTCGGCCCATCGCGGGCCAGAGAATCGCCAGGTGGGGGACTCGCCGACCGGCGCGCCGTGATTCCTGCCCCGCCGAATATCCGCTACCGGAGAATTTGGCAACCGGCGGGGACGGGATTCACGCCAGCCCCCGGCGATTCTCTGACCCGGCGGGGGGGGGGGGGGGGGGATAATCCCGCCCCTGATGCCCATAGCCATCAGTGTACCCAAGTATTGAGATATATTATTGTCCTTCTTGTGTGTTGACTCTCTTTTAACTTAATAAATATCCTTTATTTATTGTTCATCGAGGACTATTCCTCCCTGGTTCACATATTTTCCTCACATTGTACAAAATTGAACATATACACCAGGAAGAGCCAATGTTTCAGTTTTTTCTCCTGGGTTTTGGGATACTCTCACATTTAACATCAGCGGGGTGCTTAAAACAACAGACAAGTACCTTTGGAGCTATGTAGTCTGCATGCCTCATGACCCTTTCATTTTAAATGTGTACTGGCAGAATGTCTTCCTGAGCAGTAATGCCTGTTCAAGAGAGCACAAAACGCCAGAATGTGGCCGGGGCTGCTTCCAAACAGTTGCACGTGGCTGATTGTGATATTCCGCCGAGATCTGGCAAGAGCTTGATACATCAAAATACAGAACAAGGACAACTTGACACCATTGGTAGTGTGTGCTAAAAGGGGAAGTGAGCGGAAGACATGTTTGGTGATGGCCTCATGCCAGACAAACGTTTGAGCATGATCCTTTGATTGTGGTGGTTGAAAGGTGAGGACGCAGAGCCCTATCATTCTCCCTGGGAAGGTCTGAAAGCAATAGTGCAAATAATGGGATGGTTGTGAGCCTTGTCCCCTTGACCACCTATACCATCCTCCTGGTCTGGCCCTGGTCTCACTTCAGTCACTTGCCTGTCTGGTGCGAATGTGAGAAGGTGCCATTCCCATTGTGGCTCGTATTTAGTACAATGCGCACTACAGCTTTCTGTGGCACACACTCCTGAGCACCCAAGTCAGTAGGGGGAATAAAGTCTGCCCTTCCAAGACCAACATCCCCATTATCAAAGTCCTGTGGGAAACAGCCATGAAATCTATGGGCGGCAAGGTAGCACAGAGGTTATATGAAGAATAACCATCCATCCCTAGTCTGCAGGTCTATGGCGATGTCTTCACTTCCTCATCAGTACTGTAGCACAGTGGGTAGCACTGTTGCTTCACAGGTCCAGGGTCCCAGGTTCTATTCCCGGCTTGGGTCACTGGCTGTGTGGAGTCTGCACGTTCTCCCTGTGCCTGCGTGTGCTTCCTCCGGGTGCTCAGGTTTCCTCCCACAAGTCCCGAAAGACGTGCTGTTTGGTCATTTGGACATTCTGAATTTTCCCTCTGTGCACCCGAACAGGTGCTGGAGTGTGGCAACTAGGGGCTTTTCACAGTAACTTCATTGCAGTGTTAATGTCAGCCTTGTGTGACAATAAAGATTATTATTAGCTATGATCGATTTGTTGCCACTTCTGCAGAAGTGATTGCAACTTTTTAGGGGTATCTAATGGAGTCTCTCGTCTTATCCAAAAGAGATCCTTACATCTGCGACAAACTCCAAAAAGTTTGCACCTTCTCCTGACATGTCTAACACATACAATACAGTAAGAAGTCTTACAACACCACGTTAAAGTCCAACAGGTTTGTTTCAAACACTAGCTTTCGGAGCACTGCTCCTTCCTCAGGTGAAAGAAGAGGTATGTTCCAGAAACATACATATAGACAAATTCAAAGATGCCAGACAATGCTTAGAATGCGAGCAGGTAATTAAATCTTTACAGCTCCAGAGATAGGGGTAACCCTAGGTTAAAGAGGTGTGAATTGTCTCAAGCCAGGACAGTTGGTAGGATTTCGCAAGCCCAGGCCAGATGGTGGGGGATGAATGTAATGCGACATGAATCCCAGGTCCCGGTTGAGGCCGCACTCATGTGTGCGGAACTTGGCTATAAGTTTCTGCTCAGCGATTCTGCGTTGTCGCGCGTCCTGAAGGCCGCCTTGGAGAACGCTTAACCAGAGATCAGAGACTGAATGCCCTTGACTGCTGAAGTGTTCCCCGACTGGAAGGGAACATTCCTGCCTGGTGATAGTCGCGCGATGACCGTTCATTCGTTGTCACAGCTTTTGCATGGTCTCACCAATGTACCACACTTCTGGACATCCTTTCCTGCAGCGTATGAGGTAGACAACATTGGCTGAGTCGCACGTGTATGTACCGCGTACCTGGTGGGTGGTGTTCTCACGTGTAATGGTGGTATCCATGTCGATGATCTGGCACGTCTTGCAGAGATTGCCATGGCAGGGTTGTGTGGTGTCGTGGTCACTGTTCTGAAGGCTGGGTAGTTTGCTGCAAACAATGGTTTGTTTGAGGTTGCGCGGTTGTTTGAAGGCAAGTACTGGGGGTGTGGGGATGACCTTGGCAAGGTGTTCATCTGCATCGATGATCTGTTGAAGGCTGTGAAGAAGATTTTGTAGTATCTCCGCTTTGGGAAAGTACTGGATGACGAAGGGTGCTCTGCCGGTTGCATCTCCATTGTCTGGCATCTTTGAATTTGTCTATATGTATGTTTCTGGAACATACCTGTTCATTCACCTGAGGAAGGAGCAGTGCTCCGAAAGCTAGTGTTTGAAACAAACCTGTTGGACTTTAACCTGGTGTTGTAAGACTTCTTACTGTGCTTACCCCAGTCCAACGCTGGCATCTCCACATCATGACATACAATACATATTTCATACCTCTTGCGAATGAAAATCAGATCTGACAGAAGGTAGCTGCAGTTTTATAGGTGGAGCTGCCCCCATGAATGGACATGCCCACAGTGAGACCCACCACTTCCCCCGCCCCTCCCAATGAAGATGGTGGACATCATGTTTACTTACAAACATTTGAACACACATAAGAATGAGGAGCAGGAGTGGGTTTGGGAGAAGAACATCTGGATTTGGCCTTTGCATCATTTTGCATAAGCTGGAGACACTGTCATGGTGAAAATTCAAGTTTTAATATTTATAAAGACAAGTGAGACAGGGAGGAGGAAGCACTTCATCAAAACTTTATAAACTTGGGTGTTTCTGATTGTCATTCTTTGTGTCTCTCAGCTGCGGAGAACAGTGGGATGACTCAAATAATTCACTCTGTATTCCTGTGAAAGGCTAAGCACTCTGGGTGATCCTCTTGTGTCCTTGTCAGCTTGTTTTTACCTGTCTCAGTGATGTATTTGGCTCAGAAATGCTCAGTCTGTCATTTTGTGTCAACATTAACCAGCTGTATGTTCACAATGCTCAGTGAGTCACTGAGCAGCCTTCCCTTTATATAAACCAGCTCCGTATACGAGATAAGTGTCAATACAAGTGGACGACTGCACGGTTACTGACTCAAAGCTTCCACTGCAGGAGAATGAGACTTTTCCCAGTGTTTGCTCTTCTGTCCATGTTTTTATACTCCGACATTGCTAAGTTACTCTTCATACCGCGTTTGTACTGCCGAGGGTGGGGAGGATCCTGCTACAGAGGCAGAGGCAGCAGCGGGGTTTGGCCTTGCCGAACTTGCTTCATTATTATTGGGCGGCGAATGTGGACAAAGTGCGGCGGTGGTGGGAAGGAGAAGGGGTAGAGTGGGTTAGGATGGAGGAGGAATCTTGTAAGGGGTCTAGTTTGAGGGCTATGGTGACGGCAGCATTGACAATGGCTCCAAGTAGGTATTCAGGGAGCCCAGTGGTGCAGTCCATGGTGAAGATATAGAATCAGCTGAGGAGGCATTTTAGGGTGGAAGGGATGTTGGTGCTAACGCCGCTGTGCGAGAATCATGGGTTTGAGCCGGGGAAGTGGATAGTGTATACAGGAGGTGGAGGGAAGTGGGGCTGGTCAAGGTGAGGGATCTGTATTTGGAGGAAGGGTTCGCCAGTCTGGAGGAGCTAAGGGAGAGGGTAGAGCGGCCGATGGGGAGTGAGTTCAGGTACCTGCAGGTTAGGGACTTCGCACAAAAGGTCTGGAGGGGGTTCCCTAGGTTGCCGGGATACACTCTGCTGGAGCGACTGCTGCTTCCGGATGTGGAACGGGAGGAAAGAATTGGGGATATATGCAAATGGCTGGGGGAGCAGGGAGGGTGGTGAAGATCAGGGAGAAATGGGAAGTGGAGTTGGGAGGGGAGATCAATTGGGGAGAATGGAGTGAAGCACTGCGAAGGGTAAACAGGACCTCCTCTTCTGCAAGAATGAGCCTGATATAGTTTAAGGTGGTGCACAGAGTGCGTATGACTCGGGCGAGAATGAGTGGGTTCTTTCAGGGGGTAGCAGACGAGTGTGAGATTTGGGTGCGGGCCAGGAAATCACGTGCACATGTTTTGGGGTTGTGAAAAATTGGGAAGATTCTGGGCGAGGGTGTTCGCGGTCTTAGCCAGGATAGTGGGGGAGCAGGTGGACTCAGACCCTTTGGTGGCGATATGTGAGGTTTCAGAGAAGCTGGAGCTCATGGAGAGGAGGAAGGCCGATGTTGTGGCCTTCGCCTCTCCGATTGCATGGCGTCGGATTTTGCTGGGGTGGCGGTCGGCGTCACCACCGGGGGTCGCGGGTTGGTTGGGTGACCTGTATGACTTCCTCCGGTTAGAGAAGTATGAGGGGGCTCTCCACTCTCCACTCTCCACTCTCCACTCTCCACTCTCCAATCTCCACTCTGCACTCTCTACGCTCAATTCTCCGCTCCCCGCTCTCCGCACTCCACTCTCTGCTCTCCACTCTCCGCTCTCCACTCTCAACTCTCAATTCTCTGCTCTCCACTCTCCGCTCTCCACTCTGCACTCTCCACTCTCCGCTCTACGCTCTACGCTCTCCGCTCTCCATTGTCCACTCTGCACACTCCACTCTCCGCTCTCCACTCTCCACTCTCCACTCTCCACTTTCCACTCTCCACTCTCCACTCTCCACTCTACACTCTCCACTCTCCACTCTCCACTCTCCATTCTCCAGTCCCAACTCTCCACTCTGCACTCTCCAATCTCAATTCTCCGCTCTCCGCTCTCCACTCTGCACTCTCCGCTCTCCACTCTCCGCTCTTCACTCTTCACTTGCCGCTCTCCACTCTCCGCTCTCCGCTCTCCACTCTCCACTCTCAATTCTCCGCATTCCACTCTCTACTCTGCACTCTGCACTCTCCACTCTGCACTCTGCACTCTGCCCTCTGCACACTGCACTCTCCATTTCCACTCTCCGCTCTCCGCTCTCCACTCTCCGCTCTCCGCTCTCCACTCTCCACTCTCCACTCTCCACTCTGCACTCTCCACTCTCCACTGTCCACTCTCCACTCTCTGCTCTCCACTCTCCAATCTGCACTCTCTACTCTCCACTCTGCACTCTGCCCTCTGCACTCTGCGCTCTCCAATCTCAAATCTACACTCTAATTCTCCACTCTCCGCTCTCCACTCTCCACTCCTCATTCTGCACTTTCCATTCTTCACTCTCCACTCTCCACTCTTCACTCTGCACTCTCCACTCTGCACTCTGCCCTCTGCACTCTGCGCTCTCCACTCTCCACTCTCCACTCTCTGCTCTCCACTCTCCACTCATCACTCTCCACTCTCCACTCTTCACTCTCCACTCTCCACTCTCCACTCTCCACTCTACCCTCTGCCCTCTGCACTCTGCACTCTCCACTCTCAAATCTCCACTATGCACTCTCCACTCTCCACTCTGCACTCTGCACTCTCCACTCTTCATTCTCCACACTTTGCTCTCCGCTCCCCACTGTGCACTCTCCACTCTCCACTCTCCACTCTCCACTCTCCACTCTCCATTCTCCACTCTCCACTCTCCACTCTTCATTCTCTGCTCTCCGCTCTCCACTCTGCACACTGCGCTCTCCACTCTCCATTCTCCATTCCCCTGTCTCCGCTCTCCACTCTCCGCTCTCCGCTCTCCACTCTCCACTCTCCACTCTCAATTCTCCGCATTCCACTCTCTACTCTGCACTCTCCACTCTCCACTCTGCACTCTGCACTCTGCCCTCTGCACACTGCACTCTCCATTTCCACTCTCCGCTCTCCGCTCTCCACTCTCCGCTCTCCGCTCTCCACTCTCCACTCTCCACTCTCCACTCTCCACTCTGCACTCTCCACTCTCCACTGTCCACTCTCCACTCTGCACTCTCCACTCTGCACTCTCCACTCTCCACTCTCCGCTCTTCACTCTTCACTTGCCGCTCTCCACTCTCCGCTCTCCGCTCTCCACTCTCCACTCTCCACTCTCAATTCTCCGCATTCCACTCTCTACTCTGCACTCTCCACTCTCCACTCTGCACTCTGCACTCTGCCCTCTGCACACTGCACTCTCCATTTCCACTCTCTGCTCTCCGCTCTCCACTCTCCGCTCTCCGCTCTCCACTCTCCACTCTCCACTCTCCACTCTGCACTCTCCACTCTCCACTGTCCACTCTCCACTCTGCACTCTCCACTCTGCACTCTCAACTCTCCGCTCTCCACTCTCCACTCTCCACTCTCCGCTCTCCACTCTCCACTCTGCACTCTCCAATCTGCACTCTCTACTCTCCACTCTCCACTCTCCACTCTCTGCTCTCCACTCTCCAATCTGCACTCTCTACTCTCCACTCTGCACTCTGCCCTCTGCACTCTGCGCTCTCCAATCTCAAATCTACACTCTAATTCTCCACTCTCCGCTCTCCACTCTCCACTCCTCATTCTGCACTTTCCATTCTTCACTCTCCACTCTCCACTCTTCACTCTGCACTCTCCACTCTGCACTGTGCCCTCTGCACTCTGCGCTCTCCACTCTCCACTCTCCACTCTCTGCTCTCCACTCTCCACTCATCACTCTCCACTCTCCACTCTTCACTCTCCACTCTCCACTCTCCACTCTCCACTCTACCCTCTGCCCTCTGCACTCTGCACTCTCCACTCTCAAATCTCCACTATGCACTCTCCACTCTCCACTCTGCACTCTGCACTCTCCACTCTTCATTCTCCACACTTTGCTCTCCGCTCCCCACTGTGCACTCTCCACTCTCCACTCTCCACTCTCCACTCTCCACTCTCCACTCTCCACTCTCCACTCTCCACTCTTCATTCTCTGCTCTCCGCTCTCCACTCTGCACACTGCGCTCTCCACTCTCCATTCTCCATTCCCCTGTCTCCGCTCTCCACTCTCCGCTCTCCGCTCTCCACTCTCCACTCTCCACTCTCAATTCTCCGCATTCCACTCTCTACTCTGCACTCTCCACTCTCCACTCTGCACTCTGCACTCTGCCCTCTGCACACTGCACTCTCCATTTCCACTCTCCGCTCTCCGCTCTCCACTCTCCGCTCTCCGCTCTCCACTCTCCACTCTCCACTCTGCACTCTCCACTCTCCACTGTCCACTCTCCACTCTGCACTCTCCACTCTGCACTCTCCACTCTCCACTCTCCACTCTCCACTCTCCACTCTCCACTCTCCACTCTGCACTCTCCAATCTGCACTCTCTACTCTCCACTCTCCACTCTCCGCTCTTCACTCTTCACTTGCCGCTCTCCACTCTCCGCTCTCCGCTCTCCACTCTCCACTCTCAATTCTCCGCATTCCACTCTCTACTCTGCACTCTCCACTCTCCACTCTGCACTCTGCACTCTGCCCTCTGCACACTGCACTCTCCATTTCCACTCTCCGCTCTCCGCTCTCCACTCTCCGCTCTCCGCTCTCCACTCTCCACTCTCCACTCTCCACTCTGCACTCTCCACTCTCCACTGTCCACTCTCCACTCTCTGCTCTCCACTCTCCAATCTGCACTCTCTACTCTCCACTCTGCACTCTGCCCTCTGCACTCTGCGCTCTCCAATCTCAAATCTACACTCTAATTCTCCACTCTCCGCTCTCCACTCTCCACTCCTCATTCTGCACTTTCCATTCTTCACTCTCCACTCTCCACTCTTCACTCTGCACTCTCCACTCTGCACTCTGCCCTCTGCACTCTGCGCTCTCCACTCTCCACTCTCCACTCTCTGCTCTCCACTCTCCACTCATCACTCTCCACTCTCCACTCTTCACTCTCCACTCTCCACTCTCCACTCTCCACTCTACCCTCTGCCCTCTGCACTCTGCACTCTCCACTCTCAAATCTCCACTATGCACTCTCCACTCTCCACTCTGCACTCTGCACTCTCCACTCTTCATTCTCCACACTTTGCTCTCCGCTCCCCACTGTGCACTCTCCACTCTCCACTCTCCACTCTCCACTCTCCACTCTCCATTCTCCACTCTCCACTCTCCACTCTTCATTCTCTGCTCTCCGCTCTCCACTCTGCACACTGCGCTCTCCACTCTCCATTCTCCATTCCCCTGTCTCCGCTCTCCACTCTCCGCTCTCCGCTCTCCACTCTCCACTCTCCACTCTCAATTCTCCGCATTCCACTCTCTACTCTGCACTCTCCACTCTCCACTCTGCACTCTGCACTCTGCCCTCTGCACACTGCACTCTCCATTTCCACTCTCCGCTCTCCGCTCTCCACTCTCCGCTCTCCGCTCTCCACTCTCCACTCTCCACTCTCCACTCTGCACTCTCCACTCTCCACTGTCCACTCTCCACTCTGCACTCTCCACTCTGCACTCTCCACTCTCCACTCTCCGCTCTTCACTCTTCACTTGCCGCTCTCCACTCTCCGCTCTCCGCTCTCCATTCTCCACTCTCCACTCTCAATTCTCCGCATTCCACTCTCTACTCTGCACTCTCCACTCTCCACTCTGCACTCTGCACTCTGCCCTCTGCACACTGCACTCTCCATTTCCACTCTCTGCTCTCCGCTCTCCACTCTCCGCTCTCCGCTCTCCACTCTCCACTCTCCACTCTCCACTCTGCACTCTCCACTCTCCACTGTCCACTCTCCACTCTGCACTCTCCACTCTGCACTCTCAACTCTCCGCTCTCCACTCTCCACTCTCCACTCTCCGCTCTCCACTCTCCACTCTGCACTCTCCAATCTGCACTCTCTACTCTCCACTCTCCACTCTCCACTCTCTGCTCTCCACTCTCCAATCTGCACTCTCTACTCTCCACTCTGCACTCTGCCCTCTGCACTCTGCGCTCTCCAATCTCAAATCTACACTCTAATTCTCCACTCTCCGCTCTCCACTCTCCACTCCTCATTCTGCACTTTCCATTCTTCACTCTCCACTCTCCACTCTTCACTCTGCACTCTCCACTCTGCACTGTGCCCTCTGCACTCTGCGCTCTCCACTCTCCACTCTCCACTCTCTGCTCTCCACTCTCCACTCATCACTCTCCACTCTCCACTCTTCACTCTCCACTCTCCACTCTCCACTCTCCACTCTACCCTCTGCCCTCTGCACTCTGCACTCTCCACTCTCAAATCTCCACTATGCACTCTCCACTCTCCACTCTGCACTCTGCACTCTCCACTCTTCATTCTCCACACTTTGCTCTCCGCTCCCCACTGTGCACTCTCCACTCTCCACTCTCCACTCTCCACTCTCCACTCTCCATTCTCCACTCTCCACTCTCCACTCTTCATTCTCTGCTCTCCGCTCTCCACTCTGCACACTGCGCTCTCCACTCTCCATTCTCCATTCCCCTGTCTCCGCTCTCCACTCTCCGCTCTCCGCTCTCCACTCTCCACTCTCCACTCTCAATTCTCCGCATTCCACTCTCTACTCTGCACTCTCCACTCTCCACTCTGCACTCTGCACTCTGCCCTCTGCACACTGCACTCTCCATTTCCACTCTCCGCTCTCCGCTCTCCACTCTCCGCTCTCCGCTCTCCACTCTCCACTCTCCACTCTGCACTCTCCACTCTCCACTGTCCACTCTCCACTCTGCACTCTCCACTCTGCACTCTCCACTCTCCACTCTCCACTCTCCACTCTCCACTCTCCACTCTCCACTCTCCACTCTCCACTCTCCACTCTGCACTCTGCACTCTCCAATCTGCACTCTCTACTCTCCACTCTCCACTCTCCACTCTCTGCTCTCCACTCTCCAATCTGCACTCTCTACTCTCCACTCTGCACTCTGCCCTCTGCACTCTGCGCTCTCCAATCTCAAATCTACACTCTAATTCTCCACTCTCCGCTCTCCACTCTCCACTCCTCATTCTGCACTTTCCATTCTTCACTCTCCACTCTCCACTCTTCACTCTGCACTCTCCACTCTGCACTCTGCCCTCTGCACTCTGCGCTCTCCACTCTCCACTCTCCACTCTCTGCTCTCCACTCTCCACTCATCACTCTCCACTCTCCACTCTTCACTCTCCACTCTCCACTCTCCACTCTCCACTCTACACTCTGCCCTCCGCACTCTGCACTCTCCACTCTCAAATCTCCACTCTGTACTCTCCGCTCTCCACTCTGCACTCTCTACTCTCAATTCTCCGCTCTCCTCTCTCCACTCAGAGCTCCCCGCTCTCCGCTCTCCACTCTCTGCTCTCTGCTCTCGGCTCTCCACCCTCCACTCTCCACTCTCCGCTCTCCACTCTCCACTCTCCACTCTCTGCTCTCCACTCTCCACTTTGCACTCTCAACTCTCCATTCTCTGCTCTCCACTCTGCACACTACACTCTCCATTCTCCGCTCTCCACTCTCCACTCTCCACTCTCCGCTCTCCACTCTCCACTCTCCGCTCTCAACTCTCCCCTCTCCACTCACCACTCTCTGCTCTCCACTCTCCGCTCTCCGCTCCCCACGCTCCACTATGCATTCTCCACTCTCCATTCCCCACTCTCCACTCTCCACTCTCCACTCCACTCTGCGCTCTGCACTCTCCACTCTGCACTCTCCACTCTGCACTCTCAACTCTCCGCTCTCCACTCTCCACTCTCCGCTCTCCACTCTCCACTCTGCACTCTCCAATCTGCACTCTCTACTCTACACTCTCCACTCTCCACTCTCTGCTCTCCACTCTCCAATCTGCACTCTCTACTCTCCACTCTGCACTCTGCCCTCTGCACTCTGCGCTCTCCAATCTCAAATCTACACTCTAATTCTCCACTCTCCGCTCTCCACTCTCCACTCCTCATTCTGCACTTTCCATTCTTCACTCTCCACTCTCCACTCTTCACTCTGCACTCTCCACTCTGCACTCTGCCCTCTGCACTCTGCGCTCTCCACTCTCCACTCTCCACTCTCTGCTCTCCACTCTCCACTCATCACTCTCCACTCTCCACTCTTCACTCTCCACTCTCCACTCTCCACTCTCCACTCTACACTCTGCCCTCTGCACTCTGCACTCTCCACTCTCAAATCTCCACTCTGTACTCTCCGCTCTCCACTCTGCACTCTCTACTCTCAATTCTCCGCTCTCCTCTCTCCACTCAGAGCTCCCCGCTCTCCGCTCTCCACTCTCTGCTCTCTGCTCTCGGCTCTCCACCCTCCACTCTCCACTCTCCGCTCTCCACTCTCCACTCTCCACTCTCTGCTCTCCACTCTCCACTTTGCACTCTCAACTCTCCATTCTCTGCTCTCCACTCTGCACACTACACTCTCCATTCTCCGCTCTCCACTCTCCACTCTCCACTCTCCGCTCTCCACTCTCCACTCTCCGCTCTCAACTCTCCCCTCTCCACTCACCACTCTCTGCTCTCCACTCTCCGCTCTCCGCTCCCCACGCTCCACTATGCATTCTCCACTCTCCATTCCCCACTCTCCACTCTCCACTCTCCACTCCACTCTGCGCTCTGCACTCTCCACTCTGCACTCTCCACTCTGCACTCTCAACTCTCCGCTCTCCACTCTCCACTCTCCACTATGCACTCTCCACTCTCCACTCTCCACTCTCCACTCTGCACGCTCCACTCTCCATTCTCCACACTTCGCTCTCCGCTCTCCGCTCCCCACTGTGCGCTCTCCACTCTCCACTCTCCACTATCCATCTCCACTTTCCATTCTCCACTCTGCACTCTGCACTTTCCATTCTTCACTCTCCACTCTCCAGTCTTCACTCTGCACTCTCCACTATGCACTCTCCACTCTCCACTCTGCACTCTGCACTCTCCACTCTTCATTCTCCACACTTTGCTCTCCGCTCCCCACTGTGCACTCTCCACTCTCCACTCTCCACTCGCCACTCTCCACTCTCCATTCTCCACTCTCCACTCTCCACTCTTCATTCTCTGCTCTCCGCTCTCCACTCTGCACACTGCGCTCTCCATTCTCCATTCCCCTGTCTCCGCTCTCCACTCTCCATTCTCCACTCTCCACTCTCCGCTCTCCGCTCTCCACCCTGCATGCTCCACTCTCAATTCTCCACTCTCCCCTCTCTGCTCTCCCCTCTCCACACTTCACTCTTCACTCTGCACTCTCCACTCTCAATTCTCCGCTTTCCACTCTCCACTCTGCACTCTCCGTTCTGCACTCTCAATTCTCCGCTCTCCACTCTCCTCTCTTCAATCTTCACTCTGCACTCTCCATTCTCCACTCTGCACTCTCCGCTCTGCACTCTCAATTCTCTGCTCTCCGCTCTCCACTCTCCACTATGCACTCTCCACTCTCCACTCTCCACTCTCCACTCTGCACTCTCCACTCTTCATTCTCCAAACTTTGCTCTCCGCTCCCCACTGTGCACTCTCCACTCTCCACTCTCCACTCTCCACTCTCCATTCTCCACTCTCCACTCTCCACTCTTCATTCTCTGCTCTCCGCTCTCCACTCTGCACACTGCGCTCTCCACTCTCCATTCTCCATTCCCCTGTCTCCGCTCTCCACTCTCCATTCTCCACTCTCCACTCTCCGCTCTCCGCTCTCCACCCTGCATGCTCCACTCTCAATTCTCCACTCTCCCCTCTCTGCTCTCCCCTCTCCACACTTCACTCTTCACTCTGCACTCTCCACTCTCAATTCTCCGCTTTCCTTTCTCCACTCTGCACTCTCCGCTCTGCACTCTCAATTCTCTGCTCTCCACTCTCCACACTTCTCTCTTCACTCTTCACTCTGTACTCTCCATTCTCCACTCTCCAATTTGCACTCTCTACTCTCAATTCTCTGCACTCCACTCTCCACTCTCCGCTCCCTGCTCTCTGCTCTCTGCTCTCCACTCTGCTCTCCGCTCTTCACTCAGCACTCTCTACTCTCAATTCTCCGCTCTCCACTCTCCATTCTCCACTCTCCACTCTCCGCTCTCCGCTCTCCACCCTGCATGCTCCACTCTCAATTCTCCGCTCTCCCCTCTCTGCTCTCCCCTCTCCACACTTCACTCTTCACTCTGCACTCTCCACTCTCAATTCTCCGCTTTCCACTCTCCACTCTGCACTCTCCGTTCTGCACTCTCAATTCTCCGCTCTCCGCTCTCCACTCTCCACTCTCCACTATGCACTCTCCACTCTCCACTCTCCACTCTCCACTCTGCACTCTTCATTCTCCACACTTTGCTCTCCGCTCCCCACTGTGCACTCTCCACTCTCCACTCTCCACTCTCCACTCTCCACTCTCCATTCTCCACTCTCCACTCTCCACTCTCCACTCTTCATTCTCTGCTCTCCGCTATCCACTCTGCACACTGCGATCTCCACTCTCCATTCTCCATTCCCCTGTCTCCGCTCTCCACTCTCCATTCTCCACTCTCCACTCTCCGCTCTCCGCTCTCCACCCTGCATGCTCCACTCTCAATTCTCCGCTCTCCCCTCTCTGCTCTCCCCTCTCCACACTTCACTTTTCACTCTGCACTCTCCACTCTCAATTCTCCGCTTTCCACTCTCCACTCTGCACTCTCCGCTCTGCACTCTCAATTCTCTGCTCTCCACTCTCCACACTCCTCTCTTCACTCTTCACTCTGTACTCTCCATTCTCCACTCTCCAATTTGCACTCTCTACTCTCCATTCTCTGCACTCCACTCTCCACTCTCCGCTCCCTTCTCTCTGCTCTCTGCTCTCCACTCTGCTCTCCACTCTCCACTCAGCACTCTCTACTCTCAATTCTCCGCTCTCCACTCTCCACACTCCGCTCCCCGCTCTCCGCTCTCCGCTCTCCACTCTCTGCTCTCCACTCTCCACTTTGCACTCTCAACTCTCCATTCTCTGCTCTCCACTCTGCACACTACACTCTCCATTCTCCGTTCTCCACTTTCCACTCTCCACTCTCCGCTCTCCACTCTCCACTGTCCGCTCTCAACTCTCCCCTCTCCACTCACCACTCTCTGCTCTCCACTCTCCGCTCTCCGCTCCCCACGCTCCACTATACATTCTCCACTCTCCATTCCCCACTCTCCACTCTCCACTCCACTCTGCGCTCTGCACTCTCCATTCTCCACTATGCACTCTCCACTCTTTGCTCTCCCCTCTCCGCTCTCCACTCTCCACTATGCACTCTCCACTCTCCACTCTCCACTCTCCACTCTGCACGCTCCACTCTCCATTCTCCACACTTCGCTCTCCGCTCTCCGCTCCCCACTGTGCACTCTCCACTCTCCATTCTCCACACTTCGCTCTCCGCTCTCCGCTCCCCACTGTGCACTTTCCATTCTTCACTCTCCAGTCTTCACTCTGCACTCTCCACTCTCCACTATGCACTCTCCACTCTCCACTCTCCACTCTCCACTCTGCACTCTGCACTCTCCACTCTTCATTCTCCACACTTTGCTCTCCGCTCCCCACTGTGCACTCTCCACTCTCCACTCTCCACTATCCACTCTCCACTCTCCACTCTCCACTCTCCACTCTCCATTCTCCACTCTCCACTCTCCACTCTTCATTCTCTGCTCTTCGCTCTCCACTCTGCACACTGCGCTCTCCACTCTCCATTCTCCATTCCCCATCTCCGCTCTCCACTCTCCATTCTTCACTCTCCACTCTCTGCTCTCCGCTCTCCACCCTGCATGCTCCACTCTCAATTCTCCGCTCTCCACTCTCTGCTCTCCCCTCTCCACACTTCACTCTTCACTCTGCACTCTCCACTCTCAATTCTCCGCTCTGCACTCTCAATTCTCTGCTCTCCACTCTCCACACTCCTCTCTTCACTCTTCACTCTGTACTCTCCATTCTCCACTCTCCACTTTGCACTCTCTACTCTCAATTCTCTGCACTCCACTCTCCACTCTCCGCTCCCTGCTCTCTGCTCTCCACTCTGCTCTCCACTCCCCACTCAGCACTCTCTACTCTCAATTCTCCGCTCTCCACTCTCCACACTCAGCTCCCTGCTCTCCGCTCTCCGCTCTAAGCTCTCCATTCTCCAGTCCCAACTCTCCACTCTCCACTCTGTACTCTCCAATCTCAATTTTCCGCTCTCCACTCTCCACTCTCCGCTCTCCACTCTCCGCTCTCCACTCTGCACTCTCCGTTCTGCACTCTCAATTCTCCGCTCTCCGCTCTCCACTCTCCTCTCTTCAATCTTCACTCTGCACTCTCCATTCTCCACTCTGCACTCTCCGCTCTGTACTCTCAATTCTCCGCTCTCCACTCTCCACACTCCTCTCTTCACTCTTCACTCTCTACTCTCCATTCTCCACTCTCCACATTGCACTCTCTACTCTCAATTCTCTGCACTCCACTCTCCACTCTCCGCTCCCTGCTCTCTGCTCTCCACTCTGCTCTCCACTCTCCACTCAGCACTCTCTACTCTCAATTCTCCGCTCTCCACTCTCCACACTCCGCTCCCTGCTCTCCGCTCTCCGCTCTAAGCTCTCCATTCTCCAGTCCCAACTCTCCACTCTCCACTCTGTACTCTCCAATCTCAATTTTCCGCTCTCCACTCTCCACTCTCCGCTCTCCACTCTCCGCTCTCCACTCTGCACTCTCTACTCTCAATTCTCCGCTATCCACTCTCCACTCTCCGCTCCCCACTCTCCGCTCTCCACTCTCCACTCTCCACTCTCCGCTCTACGCTCTACGCTCTCCGCTCTCCATTGTCCACTCTGCACACTCCACTCTCCGCTCCCCACTCTCCACTCGCCACTCTCCACTTTTCACTCTCCACTCTCCACTCTCCACTCTCCACTCTCCACTCTCCACTCTCCATTCTCCAGTCCCAACTCTCCACTCTCCACTCTGCACTCTCCAATCTCAATTCTCCGCTCTCCGCTCTCCACTCTGCACTCTGCACTCTGCACTCTCCGCTCTCCACTCTCCGCTCTTCACTCTTCACTTGCCGCTCTCCACTCTCCGCTCTCCACTCTCCATTCTCCACTCTCCACTCTCCGCTCTCCGCTCTCCACCCTGCATGCTCCACTCTCAATTCTCCGCTCTCCCCTCTCTGCTCTCCCCTCTCCACACTTCACTTTTCACTCTGCACTCTCCACTCTCAATTCTCCGCTTTCCACTCTCCACTCTGCACTCTCCGCTCTGCACTCTCAATTCTCTGCTCTCCACTCTCCACACTCCTCTCTTCACTCTTCACTCTGTACCCTCCATTCTTCAATCTCCACTTTGCACTCTCTACTCTCAATTCTCTGCACTCCACTCTCCACTCTCCGCTCCCTGCTCTCTGCTCTCTGCTCTCCACTCTGCTCTCCACTCTCCACTCAGCACTCTCTACTCTCAATTCTCCGCTCTCCACTCTCCACACTCCGCTCCCCGCTCTCCGCTCTCCGCTCTCCACTCTCTGCTCTCCACTCTCCACTTTGCACTCTCAACTCTCCATTCTCTGCTCTCCACTCTGCACACTACACTCTCCATTCTCCGTTCTCCACTTTCCACTCTCCACTCTCCGCTCTCCACTCTCCACTCTCCGCTCTCAACTCTCCCCTCTCCACTCACCACTCTCTGCTCTCCACTCTCCGCTCTCCGCTCCCCACGCTCCACTATGCATTCTCCACTCTCCATTCCCCACTCTCCACTCTCCACTCTCCACTCCACTCTGCGCTCTGCACTCTCCATTCTCCACTATGCACTCTCCACTCTTTGCTCTCCCCTCTCCGCTCTCCACTCTCCACTATGCACTCTCCACTCTCCACTCTCCACTCTCCACTCTGCACGCTCCACTCTCCATTCTCCACATTTCGCTCTCCGCTCTCCGCTCCCCACTGTGCACTCTCCACTCTCCACTCTCCACTCTCCATTCTCCACACTTCGCTCTCCGCTCTCCGCTCCCCACTGTGCACTTTCCATTCTTCACTCTCCAGTCTTCACTCTGCACTCTCCACTCTCCACTATGCACTCTCCACTCTCCACTCTCCACTCTCCACTCTGCACTCTCCACTCTTCATTCTCCACACTTTGCTCTCCGCTCCCCACTGTGCACTCTCCACTCTCCACTCTCCACTATCCACTCTCCACTCTCCACTCTCCACTCTCCACTCTCCATTCTCCACTCTCCACTCTCCACTCTTCATTCTCTGCTCTTCGCTCTCCACTCTGCACACTGCGCTCTCCACTCTCCATTCTCCATTCCCCATCTCCGCTCTCCACTCTCCATTCTCCACTCTCCACTCTCTGCTCTCCGCTCTCCACCCTGCATGCTCCACTCTCCATTCTCCACTCTCCACTCTCTGCTCTCCCCTCTCCACACTTCACTCTTCACTCTGCACTCTCCACTCTCAATTCTCCGCTGTCCACTCTCCACTCTGCACTCTCCGTTCTGCACTCTCAATTCTCCGCTCTCCGCTCTCCACTCTCCTCTCTTCAATCTTCACTCTGCACTCTCCATTCTCCACTCTGCACTCTCCACTCTGTACTCTCAATTCTCCGCTCTCCACTCTCCACACTCCTCTCTTCACTCTTCACTCTCTACTCTCCATTCTCCACTCTCCACTTTGCACTCTCTACTCTCAATTCTCTGCACTCCACTCTCCACTCTCCGCTCCCTGCTCTCTGCTCTCCACTGTGCTCTCCACTCTCCACTCAGCACTCTCTACTCTCAATTCTCCGCTCTCCACTCTCCACACTCCGCTCCCTGCTCTCCGCTCTCCGCTCTAAGCTCTCCATTCTCCAGTCCCAACTCTCCACTCTCCACTCTGTACTCTCCAATCTCAATTTTCCGCTCTCCACTCTCCACTCTCCGCTCTCCACTCTCCGCTCTTTACTCTGCACTCTCTACTCTCAATTCTCCGCTATCCACTCTCCACTCTCCGCTCCCCACTCTCCGCTCTCCACTCTCCACTCTCCACTCTCCGCTCTACGCTTTACGCTCTCCGCTCTCCATTGTCCACTCTGCACACTCCACTCTCCGCTCCCCACTCTCCACTCGCCACTCTCCACTTTCCACTCTCCACTCTCCACTCTCCACTCTCCACTCTCCACTCTCCACTCTCCACTCTCCATTCTCCAGTCCCAACTCTCCACTCTCCACTCTGCACTCTCCAATCTCAATTCTCCGCTCTCCGCTCTCCACTCTGCACTCTGCACTCTGCACTCTCCGCTCTCCACTCTCCGCTCTTCACTCTTCACTTGCCGCTCTCCACTCTCCGCTCTCCGCTCTCCACTCTCCACTCTCAATTCTCCGCATTCCACTCTCTACTCTGCACTCTGCACTCTCCACTCTGCACTCTGCCCTCTGCACACTGCACTCTCCATTTCCACTCTCCGCTCTCCGCTCTCCACTCTCCACTCTCCACTCTCAATTCTCCGCTTTCCACTCTCCACTCTCCACTCTTCAGTCTTCACTCTGCACTCTCCATTCTACACTCTCCACTCTCCACTCTCAATTCTCCGCATTCCACTCTCTACTCTGCACTCTCCACTCTCCACTCTGCACTCTGCACTCTGCCCTCTGCACACTGCACTCTCCATTTCTACTCTCCGCTCTCCGCTCTCCGCTCTCCACTCTCCGCTCTCCGCTCTCCACTCTCCACTCTCCACTCTCCACTCTGCACTCTCCACTCTCCACTCTGCACTCTCCACTCTGCACTCTGCACTCTCCACTCTGCACTCTCCACTCTCCGCTCTCCACTCTCCACTCTCCACTCTCCGCTCTCCACTCTTCACTCTGCACTCTCCACTCTGCACTCTGCCCTCTGCACTCTGCGCTCTCCACTCTTCACTCTCCACTCTCCACTCTCCACTCTGCACTCTGCCCTCTGCACTCTGCGCTCTCCACTCTCCACTCTCCACTCTCTGCTCTCCACTCTCCCTCATCACTCTCCACTCTCCACTCTCCACTCTTCACTCTCCACTCTCCACTCTCCACTCTGCACTCTGCCCTCTGCACTCTGCGCTCTCCACTCTCAAATCTCCACTCTGTACTCTCTGCTCTCCACTCTGCACTCTCTACTCTCAATTCTCCGCTCTCCTCTCTCCACTCACAGCTCCCCGCTCTCCGCTCTCCACTCTCTGCTCTCTGCTCTCAGCTCTCCACCGTCCACTCTCCACTCTCCGCTCTCCACTCTCCACTCTCCACTCTCTGCTCTCCACTCTCCACTTTGCACTCTCAATTCTCCATTCTCTGCTCTCCACTCTGCACTCTCCACTCTCCACTCTGAACTCTCCACTCTGCACTCTCCACTCTCCGCTCTCCACTCTCCACTCTCCACTCTCCGCTCTCCACTCTCCACTCTCCACTATCCGCTCTCCACTCTTCACTCTGCACTCTCCACTCTGCACTCTGCCCTCTGCACTCTGCGCTCTCCACTCTTCACTCTCCACTCTCCACTCTCCACTCTCCATTCTCCAGTCCCAACTCTCCACTCTCCACTCTGCACTCTCCAATCTCAATTCTCCGCTCTCCGCTCTCCACTCTGCACTCTGCACTCTGCACTCTCCGCTCTCCACTCTTCACTCTGCACTCTCCACTCTGCACTCTGCCCTCTGCACTCTGCGCTCTCCACTCTTCACTCTGCACTCTGCGCTCTCCACTCTCAAACTAGCGCAGAATATCAAAAGCTTCGACAGGTACATAAAAGAGAAGAGAGTCACTAATGTGAATGTTGGCCCCTTGGAAGATGAAACCAGTGAGTTAATAGTGGGGAACACGGAAATGGCAGAGATGCTAAATCAATACTTTGCCTCAGTTTTCACGGTGGAGGACACGAGTACCATTCCTATAGGAACGGGCAATTCAGAGGCAATAGAAAAGGTGGAACTCGGAACAATCAGCATCGATAGGGAAACGGTGATCAACAAACTCTTGGGATTGAGGGCAGACTAGTCCCCAGGGCCTGATGGCCTACATCCTAGGGTGTTAAAGGAAGTGGCAGCAGAGACAGTGGATCCATTGGTTATAATATTCCAAAATTCCATTGACACGGCAAAGGATCCAGTGGATTGTAAAAATGCTAACGGAACGCCCTTATTTAAAAAGGGAGGGAAGCAGAATGTGGGAAATTACAGACCAGTTAATTTAACATCTGTTGTTGGAAAATTGTTAGAATCAATTACCAAGGATGTAATATCAGGATATTTGGAAAGCCAAAACGCTATCCATCAGAGTCAGCATGATTTTCTGATGGGGAAATCATCATAGAATCATAGAATTTACAGTGCAGAAGGAGGCCATTCGGCCCATCAAGTCTGCACAGGCTCTTTGAAAGAGCATCCTACCCAACCCCACACCTCCACCCTATCCCCATAACCCCGACCCAACACGAAGGGCAATTTTGGACACTAAGGGCAATTTAGCATGACCAATCCACCTAACCTGCACATCTTTGGACTGTGGGAGGAAACCAGAGCACCCGGAGGAAACCCCGCACACACGGGGACAAGGTGCAGACTCATAGAAGTTTCATAGAATTTACAGTGCAGAAGGAGGCCATTCGGCCCATCGAGTCTTTACCGGCTCTTGGAAAGAGCACCCTACCCAAGGTCAACACCGCCACCCTATCCCCATAACCCAGTAACCCCACCCAACACTAAGGGCAATTTATCATGGCCAATCCACCTAACCTGCACATCTTTGGACTGTGGGAGGAAACCAGAGCACCCGGAGGAAACCCACGCACACACGGGGAGGATGTGCAGACTCCGCACAGACAGTGACCCAAGCCGGGAATCGAACCTGGGACCCTGGAGCTGTGAAGCAATTGTGCTAACCACCATGCCACCGTGCTGTCCGATCATGTTTGACTAATTTGCTTGAGTTCTTCAAAGATGTAACAAGCAAAGTGGATAAGGGGAATCCTGTAGATGTAATATATCTGGACTTCCGGAAGGCGTTTGATAAGGTGCCGCGCAGAAGGTTAATGCACAAGGTGTGATCACATGGGATTAGGGGTAATTTATGAGCTTGGATAGAAGACTGGCTGATGGACAGGAGACAGAGAGTTGGGATAAATGGGTCCTTTTCTGGATGGCAATTTGTAACTACTGGAGTGCCACAGGGTTCGGTCCTTGGGCCCCAGCTATTTACAATCTATATAAATGCTTGGATACAGGGATAGAAAGTTCCATAGCCAAATTTGTAGCTGACAGAAAAATAGGTGGGGAAGTAAGTTGCAATGAAGAAATAAGAACCTTACAATTGGATATAGATAGGTTAGGAGAGTGGGCCAAAATGTGGCAGATGGAGTTTAACATAGAAAAGCGTGAGGTCATGCATTTTGGTCAAAAAAATGGAAGGACAACTTATTATCTAAATTGGGAGAGACTGCGGGGTGCTCCGATGCAGAGGGATCCGGGTGTCCTTGTGCATGGATCACAGAAAACGAGCATGCAGGTGCAGGTAATAAGGAAAGCAAATGGAATGTTGGCATTTATAGCAAAAGGAATTGAGTATAGAGGTAAGGAAATGTTGTTGCAACTATACAAGGCATTGGTAAGACTGAACCTGGAGTATTGTGCACAGTTTTGGTCCTCTTATTTGAGGAAAGATGTGATGGCATTGGAGGCAGTTCGCAGGAGGTTCACTGGATTGATTCCAGAGATGAGGTTTTTGTCGCATGAGGAGAGATTGAACAGTTTCGGCCTAAACTCTCTAGAGTTTAGAAGAATGAGGGGAGATCAAATTAAGGTATACAAGATGCTAAAAGGTATGGAGAAAGTAGACGTGGAGCTGATGCTTCCTCTTGTGGGACATTCAAAATGAGAGATCATAATCTTAGAATAAGAGGCAGCAAATTTAACACAGATTTGAGGAGAAACTACTTCTCCCAAAGGGTTGGGAATCTGTGGAATTCGCTACCCCAGAGTGCGGTGGATGCTGGGACAGTGAGTAAATTTAAGGAGGAGTCAGACAGATTTTTAATTGGTAATGGGGTGAAGGGTTATGGGGAAGGGCAGGATGGTGGAGTTGAGGCCAGAATGGAATCAGCCATGATCACATTGAAGGTGTTTAGGCTTGGGGGGCTAAATTGCCTTCTCCTGCTCCTAGGTCATGTGTTGTCGGGAGGAGATGCTCTGACTGAATTTGCAATCCACCTCTTGGTCTGTAGCATTGTAGGTAGCAGATGAGGACCATGTCAGCCACGATAGAATGGCGGTGCAGACACGACGGGCCGAATGGCCTAATTCAGCTCCGATATCTGATTAACTTATTTGCAAAATATCAACCCTGCAGATGTTGTAGTTGAAATGGAGGGAATCAGTACCTTCCAATTCCTGCAGGGCCCAGGCGAGACTCAAGATTCTTTGGTGCTGGTATTATTCAAGCATTTGCAGGGTAGCTCTGCCCATACACGATGGAATATAAGCTTCCCGATCAACTACAATACATCATTCTGACACTGTTACACAGATAATAGTAAGAAGTCTTACAACACCAGGATAAAGGCCAACATGTTTGTTTCAAACACTAGCTTTCGGAGCACTGCTCCTTCCTCAGGTGAAGCACTATAGCTATGACCTTCAACACAGAGTTACAATGGATAAAGCAGCATCTTGTATCTTTGTCAGAAGACTCCCACCAGTATTCAGTTCCCACATAGTCTTGCAGCTGCATCTTGAGTCCTGATAATACAATTTTATTGATATGTTGTTATTAACCCTTACTTTCCCCTTTCAATACATCCGCAATACAAAAATATTGCATCAATTTATTAATAATAATGAACATAGAGCATTAACTGTAACACAGAATTTGTACATAACAGGCAGCAGTTGCTCAAAATGTTGTGGTTCAAATCCCTCTCCAGAGGCGCTGCTGACCCTTCCCTGAGGAAGTGCCGGACAGTCGGCGATCTTGGATGGAATCTTCATAGCACTTTGGAAGCAGCTTTCAAGGCAAAGGGCCAGCAAAGAATCTTAAACCCCCAACCGGACACCTCCCCAAACTGCCTTGTTTCTGAATTTCCCCTGGATGGGTTGCCAGGGGAAACGGCGTGCTGTTCCACGGAAGCCGCCCTCGCTAGGCTTCCCAACTCGCCATCCGTAAGGGCAGAGAAGGTGGTGGGGTCTTGTTAATGATCCAACTCCCGCCAGATCGCGACACCATGCAGTTGGCAAACGGCAGCAATGTCCCAGGCCTGGAAATTTCCATGCATCTCAAATTATTTCCAACGGGAGGATGATTTCACCTGTTGCCTTTCAGCCAAGACTTTCAAAGGTCTGTCTGCCGTCTCATCAGGCAGATGTAAAAGATCCCATCGAATTCATAATTAATAAATTCAAGAACCTAAGGAGCATCGGTAGTTGGATTAGTGCTTCTGAGTCAAAGGTCAAAAGACAAACCCGTGGAAAGTCTCAGCCCATTAGGAACGTTTTGTTTGTGAATCAGTCGTGCCCCTTTATTGTGCTGCTCTGTGTTGTCCAAGACATGTTTGCCTGTCTATGAGAGGCTGATCTTGAGTCTCCCTCCCAACAGGCCTCTGTTGCTTCCCTTTGCCCTCTTTCACATTGTCTCTCTCGGCCAGGCCGATTCCAGTATAACAGATGGTTTTTGCATTTCAGGACAACCAACAGTAGGATCAACATTCAGAAGTTTGAAAAATGTTGAACACAAGGATCTCCAAAGAATCTCAGCTGAACATTGAGCCGACACGATCTTTCTGACCCATTGCAGAATCATTCACTTTGCAGCATAAAATGAATCATTTGCACATTATCAATTTCTGCGTAGACTTGTTGCATTCTTCATTCTGTTTGAAAAAATAGATTCCCAAACTGTAGAACTGAATCTTAACTCCCAAAAGTAGGCGGGGTGGAACCTTGTCACAGGTTAAATCACAAGAAATGTGGAAAATGAACCAAATCTGCCTTAAATTTGCCCCATTTCAGTTTTAACGGATCTAGGATAAGGACTGGGAATATTATGCTTGTGGGAAGTGGGTTATCCATATAAATATTATATTGTGCTTTGATTCTAACAGTCCTTCTAATTTAACTATCGGGTCTCGGGAAATTTGACATCATAAAAGAGGCAGAAGGGCTTGGACCAAGAGCAGGTCAGAGGCTAGGAATCCCACGGCGATAAACACGCCTCCTGACCTCCCAAAACCTGTCCGCCACCTACAAGGCACAAGTACAGATTGTAATGATATACTGTCCATTTGCCTGGATGAGTGTACCTCCAATAACACTCAAGAAGCTTGGCACCATCCTGAAAAAACAACCCACTTGATTGGCACCCCTTTGTAGGAATCTGTAATTGATGGGATCTTAACCTGTCGAACTACGCCAAGTTTGGGGGAAGCTTAGTTGATGAATCAAAGTCCTGGCGCCATGCGACAAGTTGTAAGATTTGTAATATTTCTGGACTATGCCAAGTTGTTGGATTCCTAGTATTATTCGACTGTGTAAAGTTGAAGGAATTTATATTATCTCTGTTATTCGGTTATCAGTAGCACTTTGCGAATACTGGAACTCAGCAGAAATTTCAGTTAAAACTTCTCAGGTGCCAAAAAGAATTGTTTTATTTGTAGTAGCTTGATTACAATTTGAAAGTCATTTAAAAGGCAATTCGTAGACAATTCGAAGCTTTCAGAGAATTACAGGCATTATCTTTTTTGCTTAGGCAGACAGCTCGAAAGTAACTTTTAAACGGTCAAAGTCTGGCAATGAAACATGAAAAGAGAGAGAGAGCTAATCTTCAGCTAAACTCAAACTCAAAGTCAAAAGTGGACTAACATCACTGACACAGACTAACAGACTGACAGAACCCCCAAAAGACATCTCTAAAAATGGCGGGCGGAAACTTTTCAGTTATACACTTTCATATCTGTCTTAAGTCATCTAATCACACCCCAATATAATCCTAATTGGTTTGGGTTAGACTCAAACACATTTTATTTGATGGCAAGCCGTCCATCTTCAATGTGCAACATCAGCTTTTTAATTGTTTCATGTCTACATGTTATGGAATGTGATGTTCTGCTAATCTTTAACAGCAATAGACTGGTTGTAAGCTGGCTTGGCTAATGTAACACTTGAGACTTCATATCGAGAAAGATTGAGTAAAATATATATGATTCAATGCTCTTACAAGCTGCATTGGACTCTTGCCACCTCGTTGCCATGGAACTCAGTCCTTGGCCTTGACAATTAGCACAAGCAGTGTCAAATTGTCTTGCAACTGTGCTGTTATAATCTTATAATGGAATTTTATGCTGTTTCATGTATCATATTGAAGTCCTGAATTTATGTGTGCTGAAATTCTCATTTTTAAAATGAGTACTTAAACAGCAACTTTTTAGCGATACATTGAGGTTTCTTTAGTTGCTTTGATGGCAGCCATTCTGTTCTGAGTAAGTTCTCTTTTTCATTTGGAAATTTTCTGTCCCAAGTAAACATCTTTCTGGGCAATTTGTGCTTTGTGAAAGCTAGCTTTGTGACTGTTAGTACTGAGGTGGTTCAAGACCACCCGTAAGTCTTTGTCATGATCATCTTTATTGATGGAGGTTATCAGAACATCATCTTCATATTGGATAATGATGGAAGGCCGAACAAGCAGTTGCCTGAGATGATTCTGTAAAGCCATGTGGTAAACAGTTGGGCTATTATGATACTGTTGTTGATTAACTGTAAAAGCAAACCATGGTTGTAGTTGCTTAGCCAGTGTTGCTGACCAGAAGCCAAACTGGGTGTGTCTTGTTGGTACGTGTTACATGGTTGACCACGAGGTGGAGATGTATTGTAGTGAACATTGCCTACTTCATTATCATCTCTCGAATCCATCCGTTGTTTTTGATAGCATTTTGCCATCCGGTGTCCTACTCTACCACAGAAAAGACATTGTGGTATTTTCTTACATGATTTTAATGGAGCAAGGGTACATGTTTGTTCTAGCGCTGGTGGTGAAATTGTAGTTACTGCTGATATTCCTGCAGGTGCTGCAACAGCCGCCGCTGGAGCAGCAGGTAACATGGGCTGGATTTGAGCAATAGGCTGCATTTGAGCAGCTGCAGTGTTAAAAGTTGCCTGATTGTGCAAACCACGATCTATCTGAATGCATCGGTCAACTATGTCTCGGTATGTGCCAGCTGTGGCCCAAGCTGGTAAAACCAAATTCAAGGCAGCAGAAACTTCAGGTTTAACACCGGCTATAAAAGACGTTTTTAATGGACTTAAAGTGCTTGCATCCATGTATCATTTTTCTGGTCGAGTGTCATCCCTGAATATTCCATCCAAGTATGTAAAAATCTTTCCTCAAAATCCTGAATATCTTCATTATTTTTTTGAATGCAAGATGTGATCTTAGACCAATTGGTCCTCGGGGGGCTAAATTTTAATAGCCAACTCTTGATTGCTAGCCAACCAGCTTCTAAATTTTGCAAATCGTCCCCAAGGGCAACTTCTACTTCATTTCTAAGGGTTGAACTTACACGAGTACCTAGCATGATAGTCAGAATTTGTACTCCATCAAATGGGTGGAGACTGTAAATGGCTTGTAATCTGTGAATGCCATCCCATGTGGTCATACCACCCTTTTTAGGGTGTGGAAGACCTTTGGACCATTCGTCAATTTTAGAAGGATCAATTTGTTCATGAACCCATTGGTGGTCAAATATGTTTCTAGTGATAGTTTCACCATCTTCTTCTATTTTTTTGCTTCCAACTCGAACCCGTTTGCGTTTTAAAGGGGCTAGTCGAATTACTTTAGTATTTTGTATTGTAGGAACACTATCTTCGTCTGATTCATCCGACAGAGAAAATGATTTATTTTTAACAATTGATCTCGGCTGTGCAATTGCCGATTGTGCCACTAGGTGGGGTGCTTGGGCTGCTTTCTGAGTTTGTTCAATTTTTTGCACAGAAAGCCTGTTTGTCAAAGAATTGCAATGTTCAGTTACGTTGTTTATATCTCTTTCTAAAACACATCTTTCTTTCATTAACTTGTAATTTTCAAGTTCAATTCGCTCAGTTTTTAATTGCAATTGTCGGTATTTTGACTCCACTTCAAAGACTTGATTTTGGAATTCTGTTATTTGAAAAGATAACTGCTGGAGTTCAGAGGTTTTGTTTTGCAAATCTGTTTTAATTTCATCATAATGCTCAAGTTTGGATTTTGCAACTCGCAATTCTGTTTTAATTTCATCATAATGCTCAAGTTTGGATTTTGCAACTCGCAATTCTGTTTTAATTTCATCATAATACTCAAGTTTGGATTTTGCATCTTGCAATTCTTGAACAACTGCAATTAGTTGGTTTTTAGTGGACCTATGCTCATCATCACTTCGCTCAGTAGTTAATTGCAATTGTTGGTATTTTGACTCCACTTTAAAAACTTGGATTTGAAATTGCTGGAGTTCAGAGGTTTTGTTTTGCAAATCTGTTCTATTTTATCATAATGCTCAAGTTTGGATTTTGCAACTTGCAAATCTGTTTTAATTTCATCATAATGCTCAAGTTTGGATTTTGCATCTTGCAAATCTGTTTTGATTTCATCATAATGCTCAAGTTTGGATTTTGCATCTTGCAAATCTGTTTTGATTTCATCACAATGCTCAAGTTTGGATTTTGCAACTTGCAAATCTGTTTTAATTTCATCATAATGCTCAAGTTTGGATTTTGCATCTTGCAATTCTTCCACAAATGCAATTAGTTGGTCTTTAGTGGACTGAAACTGATGATCACTTTTATTTTTAACAATGATCTCTTGCTGACTGTGTATCTGTCCTGTAATTACCAGGGACCATTTTACACGTTCTTCACCGTGTAATCGTGTGCATTTTCCCCATGCTCTCTTGATAGTATTGAAGGACCACTGTCCTCTGGGGATATCATACTTTGATTCAATTTTTTTTGAGGTTTCACATAGGTTAAATTGTCTACGAGTGAAAGATCTACAATCCCCCAACATATCTTCAACAGAAACATCTGGTATTCCAGTACCCCCCTTGGATATAGTGGGGAGTAATTTTCTGCCTGCTAAAGGCTCTGAATCTACACTTTGATTTGGGTCAGCCATTAATTTTCTTGATCGCTGACTGCCGTGACTATATATATATATTTTTTCAGTCCCGTTTTATTTTAGTTACTGCAGTGACTAATCTTCCAGTCACGTCTATGATAGTCTGAACGACTGGCACTTGATTTATTTAACACAGTCTATAAAAAATGTTCTTTTCAAGGGTCGAAGTACTGATTGATGCGGCTTTAAGACTTTTAATGGGTGAAAAAGATATTTCTTACCCTAGTCTAGGCGTGGGTTCCGGCTGTCTTCTTGGGCTCCTCCGACTATCTCCGAAACTTCCCGAAGGTTCCGGACCTCCTCCGATTATCTTCAAAGCTTTTCGTCGTCACCTGGGCCTCCGAAGGTCGTTCAGTACTCCCCCCTTCTGCCTGACTACGCCAAAATGTAGGAATCTGTAATTGATGGGATCTTAACCTGTCGAACTACGCCAAGTTTGGGGGCAGCTTAGTTGATGAATCAAAGTCCTGGCGCAATACGACAAGTTGTAAGATTTGTAATATTTCTGGACTATGCCAAGTTGTTCGATTCCTTGTATTATTCGACTGTGTAAAGTTGAAGGAATTTATATTATCTCTGCTATTCGGTTATCAGTAGCACTTTGCGAATACTGGAACTCAGCAGAAATTTCAGTTAAAACTTCTCAGGTGCCAAAAAGAATTGTTTTATTTGTAGTAGCTTGATTACAATTTGAAAGTCATTTAAAAGGCAATTCGTAGACAATTCGAAGCTTTCAGAGAATTACAGGCATTATCTTTTTTGCTTAGGCAGACAGCTCGAAAGTAACTTTTAAATGGTCAAAGTATGGCAATGAAACATGAAAAGAGAGAGAGAGCTAATCTTCAGCTAAACTCAAACTCAAAGTCAAAAGTGGACTAACATCACTGACACAGACTAACAGACTGACAGAACGCCCAAAAGACATCTCTAAAAATGGCGGGCGGAAACTTTTCAGTTATACACTTTCATATCTGTCTTAAGTCATCTAATCACACCCCAATATAATCCTAATTGGTTTGGGTTAGACTCAAACACATTTGGTTTGATGGCAAGCCGTCCATCTTCAATGTGCAACATCAGCTTTTTAATTGTTTCATGTCTACATGTTATGGAATGTGATGTTCTGCTAATCTTTAACAGCAATAGACTGGTTGTAAGCTGGCTTGGCTAATGTAACACTTGAGACTTCATATCGAGAAAGATTGAGTAAAATATATATGATTCAATGCTCTTACAAGCTGCATTGGACTCTTGCCACCTTGTTGCCATGGAACTCAGTCCTTGGCCTTGACAATTAGCACAAGCAGTGTCAAATTGTCTTGCAACTGTGCTGTTATAATCTTATAATGGAATTTTATGCTGTTTCATGTATCATATTGAAGTCCTGAATTTATGTGTGCTGAAATTCTCATTTTTAAAATGAGTACTTAAACAGCTATCTTTTACCTATACTAGTTGTATTCGAAATACCTAGCTTCTACACCTTTCCAGAAAAATGCACACCCTCTACCACCATTGCACGGTTGTAGCCGTGTGTACCATCTACAAGATGCACTGCAGTAACTCACCAAGGGTCCTTAGACAGCAGCTTCCAAACCCATGACCAATACCATCTAGAAGGACAGGAGCAGCAGATCCTGGGAACCCGACAACCTGGAGTTTTCCCTCCAAGCCATGCACCAGCCTGACTTGGAAATATATCGCCGTTCCTTTACCATCACTGCGTCAAAATCCTGGAACTGCCTTCCTAACAGCACTGTGGGTGTATGTCATGGAAATCATAATAAAGACAAATTCCTCGAGGTTCGATTTAAGGAAATTTATTTACACAAATATATTTGCGGAGAGAGAGTGTTCCAGCTGCAAAGGCCAGTGCACTGCATTCTGATATTCGATTGAAGACAGCATGTTTTTATAACCTGAAATAACAGCTTGAAGTAAACAGGCATGTTTATATTAAATAGACCTTGGAAAGTATGTAAGATGAAATACGTAGTACGTATGTTCTTGCCCTTGGCTAAAAACAACTCGAGTATATGTTTTGTTATCTTTTGGCGGACAATGTGTTTTCATAATAAGGCCAAGACCAGAATATTAAGCAGTATTTTGTTTATGTTACCTGACCTACTTATTTTAGTCCAAAAGCAGTGTTGAACTATAGTCAAGCATTTCCCAGCATGCTTCGAAGTTGGTTTATGTTAATTTCCCTTCCACAGTGTACCTACACGACATGAACTGCAGTTCAAGAATGCAGCTCACCACCACCTACTCAAGGGCAATTAGGGATGGGCAGTATTACAATCACAGTAATCCCAGGATGGATTCAAATAAATAGGTTAAGCCAAAGCAAAGCCGCAAAATGGCGGGGAGTACAACCAGTCCCAGCCGGATTATACGAAGATATTGGTTCCCTTCCTGGCTGGTTTTTATTGGTGGGTTTCAATGACCCCTGCTGTTAGATGTCCAGCCCTCAGCAGGGAAGCTCGTATTCCACGGGCCCCATCGGGAAATTAATCGGAGCACCCCCGTGGGTCTCGTAGGGTTATTACATGCCTCCCCCACCAAAGTCCATAAGCCCCTCTGTCATGGAGGGTGGAGGAGGACTCCTCCTTCGCTTCAGCTACGGTCGCGGTTCCAGTGGTTACGGAGTTGTGTAGGGGTGTGTGTACCACATTGGGGAGTATCACTTCCACGTCGATCGTCTGGGAATGCTGACGGTGATCGCTCCCTGCTCAAATGCACAAACTGTTGTCCAAGACCATGGACGCTTGTGTCTCCATGTCTGACCCTGTGTCTTCCACCTCGCGCAAATCCTTGTCCTGTCCTCTGAGGGGTGTTGCCACTTGGCCCTTGGGTGACAGGGATGGAGGGCTGACTCATCCGGCAGGGCTGGTCCTGGTATGGGTTCCCTAATTTTAAAGTATTACATGTGCTTTCTCACCATCAGCTCCGAGGTTTCCACCATGTATGACCCCAGTCCAGTCCTTTCCACTATGGCCTCTGGTACCCACCGGGTACCACCTCCGAAGCTCCGGACATATACCATGCCCTCTGGCCAAACACCTCTGTCCTGCGTCCATCTCCTGTGGTATTGTTTCTGGAGATCCTGTCTCCTCTCCCGTCTTCTGCCAATGTCAGGGAAAGTCAGGCTAAGCCTTCGGCCCATCAGAAATTCTGCTGGCACGACTCCGGTCGTTGTGTGTGGTGTGGTACGATAGCTGAATAGGAACCGCGCCAACTTAGTCTGCATGGATCCCATGTCCTATTTTTTATGCCTTTCTTAAATGTCTGTACTGCCCGCTCAGCCAGGCCATTTGATGAGAGGTGGTCTGGGGTCATCTGAATGTGTTTCACCCCATTCACCCTCAGGAAATACGAGAAATCCTCGCCAGTAAAAGTGGTGCCGTTATCTGTAACCAGCACCTGTGGGATGCCATGGGTACTGAATGAAAAGTGCAACTGCTCGATGGTCACTCTCGAACTGGTGGATGGCATTTGATAGATGTCCAACCATTTTGAGTGGGCGTCCATTATTAGTAGGAACATTGAGTCTTGAAAAGGTCCGATGAAGTCAGCATACAACCGTACCAAGGGTCGACCTGGCCACTCCCAGGAATGAAGGGGCGCTGCTGGTAGGAGCTTTTGATGCTCCTGACACATGGTGCATTGCTGGGCCAACCGCTCAATGTCACCATCAAGTCTAGGTCACCATACGTTGCTCCTGGTGAGTATCTTCATCTTGGACACTCCCAGGTGCCGGTTATTCAGATCCTGCAATATGATCTTTCTGCCTTGACTCGGGACCAGAACACGGGCTCCCCACAGGAGGTTGTTGTCCTCCATGTCAAGCTCATGTTGCTTAGTCGTGAAAACCCGCAGCTCCTCGGGTAGTCTCCCTTGCTGTCCCCCATGCAGGACGATGTGACGTAATTTTGTTAAGATTGGGTCCTTTTGTGTCCACTCATGAATCTGTGAGGCTGTGACCGGCAAGATGTCCGTAAAATTCAAGGCAACTGTGACTTTGTCTGCTACTGGTGGGTACAGGGGGTGCATTGGAAATGGGAATCGGCTCAAAGCGTGTGCGATTTGTGCTTCTGGGCGATACTTGAGCACGTGCTCACACGTCACCAATAATAGCGCCCAACGCTGTATTCAGGCCGATGCTATTGTCAGAAGTGACCTGTCCTCCTTGAACAGGCCGAGCGAAGGTTTGTGGACTGTTATGGTCATATTGGTAGTACTTCTTCACCGCAAAAATGGCGGCCAACCCTTCCTTCTTGATCCGAACATATCTATGCGTGGTCTATTGGCCTCTCCATCCCGTTGTCCATCCGATAGGATATGGGGAGGCATCACTTGTCATCAAGAGTGGCCTGAAAAGGTCACCTGCCTCAGAGAACGGTGGGGGGCTTCCTCAAAGTTCTTCAGATTCTCCTTTTCGGTGCTCCAGTGATCAGGGCATCAGCCAAGTAAACTGCCACCCTTGGAAGCCCTTGCGTTCCCTGACTCTCTGAAAAATCATATGGGAAGACGATACCCTAAATGGAAGTCTGGTATATTTGTAAAGACTCCTATGGGTATTGATGGTCACAAACCTTCTGGATGCCCTGTCTAGCTCCAACTGGAGGCATGCATGACTCATGTCTAGTTTAGAGAAGGAGCGCCCTCGAACCAACTTCGCATAGAGGTCCTCCATGCACGGCATTAGGTACCCATCCAAGCGAGAGGCCTTGTTCACCGTTAACTGCGAATCGCCACACAAGTGGATGTCTTTAGCCGGTTTCAGCACTGGGATTACAGGTGCTGCCCACTCCACGAACAACGCTGGTGAATGATTCCCAGGCTTTCCAGCCAGTTGAGCTCATCTTCCACCTTCGTCAACAAGGCCCTAAAATACCTGTAGATATTGGCCAAGGCACCCTTTATTTTTCCATGGCCACCCTGGATAATTGTCTGGGCATTTCCCTCGGAATTTGTACGATCTCCCAGTGCCCATCTTAAAAATCCACTGCCAGCCCAGGTGGAGCCTCTGCTGCCAGTCGCGCCATAACAAACTGGGCCCGGGCCCTTGTCCCGCTATCAATGGCAAACCGTTGGACTGCCCCGCCCCGTAGGTTCGTGGAATCATCCTCATGCTCGCAATGGCCAATGGTTTTCCTATTTACGTTGCCAAACGTGCCTCAGTGTCCCTCAGGTCCAGGCATAGGATTCCTGTTCGGACCTTCTAGTATGTGCGCTGTCCTATGACCGAGACAGCAGCCCCAGTGCCAATGTCCATTTCAAGCAGGTGGCCATTAACCTGGATGTTGATTTTGATGGGGGCTATTCTTGGTGCGGAGATGCAGTTTAGCTGCAGGCACATGTCCTCGTCAGGTTGCACCAAGTGCAAAGCCATGGCTCTAAGTGGACGTGGTCCCCGAACAGGGCGGTACACTTGTCGGCGGATCTGGTGTTCCCGGTCCCCACATTTCCTCCGACCACAGGTGCAGCACCGATGTGAGTCCTCCTGAGGTTCAGGGAAGACGGTTTGCCCGGCTGTAGGGACTCTCGCCCAACAGGTCTGGCCCCAACGTTACTCGGGCAGTAGCTGGGTCCCCGAGCTTTACTCCGAGGGGACTTTGTGTGCCTGAATGAGGGCATCCAATGCTATTTGCCAGTATATCTAGCGAGCCCTGGAGCTCCTGGACTCCCTTCCCCATGTTTTCATGCAAGCAGGATATGTCTATGGCCGTTTCAGGTCCAGAGGTGGCTTGGACAGCAACTTACGTTGGGACACCATGTTGTTGATTCCGCACATACGGCCGTCCCTCGGCATCTCCGGCAGGGATGACGCAGAATCGCAGTGCTTGACCAGCCTGCATTGGTACGACAAAAGTTCTGTGACGGACACCCCTCGGGTTCTTCCAGCCATATTGAATCTATACCTTTGGACAATTACCGTTGGTTTGGGGTCATAGTGGTGCGCCTTGAATGCCACCAGTTCGTTAAATATTTTGGAATCTGGGGCTGCAGAATAGTCAGACGTTTGATGATGCTAAAGGAAGGGGTCCCACAGGCGGTCAGGAGTATCACCTTCTGGCAGTCGTCCCCTATAATAGCGTTTACCCTAAAAAGTAACGCATATGCTCAGCGTATTGGGCCCAGTCTTCTACGCTTGTGTCAAAAGCATTGAGCCTCCCGAAGAGCGGCATTTTAAAATCTGTTCTCACCTTGCTCCTCTGTAGAGAGGTTCAGCCATGGTCCAGATGGCCCGAATCGCCATCTGTAGTTCTGCTTTTCCTCGTCGCCAGTATTATAATCACAGGAGTCCCAAGAAGGATACAAATCAAAAGGTTTATTTAACAAGCCAAAGCAAAGCCGCAACACAGTGGGGAGGACAACCAGTCCCAGCCGGGACCATCCGAAGATGCCGGTTCCCTTCCTGGCCGCTAATAACTGCTGTCATTTTGACATGCCCCTGGTGTAGCCTTGAGATAGTTCTTACAACTATTCTACTTACAAGCCTGAATTTTCATAGGGATGGAAAGGGTTTAGCCAAAATGGCACCAAAGCCCCAATTCCAGAAGGAGTCCTCCACCTTAAGCCAACACCCACCATTTTTGCAAGTGTAGTGATTGGGAGGGGTGAGGGAATAGGGAGGCACATACGCCAACCAACCCCTATGCAAGGGGGGGGGGTGTCCCCCCCCACCCCGCGACTGAAGGTTTGTAGATTCAAATAACTAAATAAGAACAACCTACCACCATGTAACATATGTACCGCTATATTACACCACTATGTACAGGATTGATGAACCAGCAAATAAAGTAAACATGGCAGATAACAAGAAGGGGACGGGGGCTCGGGGTAGTAAGGGGAGTTGGGGTTTGGTGGCTAATTCGAATACAGGGCTATTGTAAATTGTAAACTGTAACTGATGTGTACAGATTTGTTTACATTTATTTTCATTGTGTATAAAGAGAAAAAGCTAATGAAAACATTTTAAAAAAAAGGAAATGTCAATCAATAAAGGAATTTCCTGCCTTTAAATTAAAAAAAGGCCTGCATGCAGTTCAAAACATTCAGTGCTTGCTATTTCGCTTTGTCTGATGACATATGCCTGAAGGCGAACATTATCGGACATGTGCTGCACAACTGATTTCACAACCTACCATTATCACAGAGGGGCGTCTGTCAGTTCACAGTATGATTAAGAGATCCAGTTGGTTATACATTCTTTAGAATGGGCCTTTGATACAAATGTTTATTTTCATATGGGATTAAGTACTTGAATTAAATACTTGCTTTTATAGTAGATTAAGCAATTTAAGGAACTTAAGTGTAGTGAATTGATTTTTAATAAGGGAAGTGGGTTGGAGGGCCATGGTGTCATTTGATAATATAAGAAAGAACATTTTGCCTTTAGATTATGGGGTACTACATTTGTGAAACATGTTTGCCATTTCATTGGATTCTGAAAGAGCTGCAGGCCAAGGTTAAGGTAAGAAAGCTTGTAGGACCAGTGCCCCTTAGAATTACCAATAGGTTCCCCTAGGGGTCAATCATGAAAATACTTTGCCATACTTTCATTGCCAGTCCATTGGATTTCAAGGCTCTGAGCCAAGAGTACATGAGGCTTGGCTGACAGCCCAGAAATCCATTAGCCCATTGAATCACCTGGGACTGGATTCTCCGATTTTCAGGCGATGTCCTGACACCGCCGTGGGAACGGTGGCGTTTTACGACCAAATATTTGCTTCAAAACGGCCACTGATCCTCCGTTTGGTTGGGTGCTAGCAGTGTTGCTTTTCTTTTCCTGTGGCTCTGTTCTAACTATGGCAATCAGTGAGTTTGCCCTTCTTTCTTTTGATATCTATGTTCTAATGCTCAGAGTTGCCAGGTAACAAATGATACCACCACAAGGTTCAACTGGCTATCGATCAAAGAGCCAAACACCAGTTAGTTAGTTCAAGGTCAAGGATACATTATTTACACACACAATGGATCATGCAACATAAACTCACGAGTTAACTACACCTATTGACTAAGACAACCTGTACTTAACTTCAGGCACCCGGCTTAGGTCAGAGGAACAGTGGTTGTTGTTCGATTCTGGATCTATCGAGTCTGGAGACGTAACTGCTGCTCAGCTGGGCTCATCCGCCTGGTAGCGGGCATTGAACTTGGACTTGCTTCTGCTGGTGCTGCGATTGGAGATGGTCATTGCCGGGGCGCCAGGTCCAAAAGAGGACGAACACACGGTGGACTCTCTTCTTATACTTGGGGGTTTTCGCGCTCTTTTGGGCGGTCCTTCAGGTTGGACCCACTAATTGGGTGATTCTTGATCACTCTGTTCAATTCCTAACCAATAAGTGGGCGGGGATCTGGATGGCTGGGCGTGTCCCAAGCGGCCACTTACCCCGTTGTTTACACTTCCCCTGAACAGGGAGTGGTGCCGAAATGTCTGGGACTGAACCGGTCGCTCGAGTACCAGTCCTTTGCCTTGGTGAAGATGGGACATCAAATGCTAATCGGCCCATCAAAATGCTCATTGGTCGGAGTTTCGTTACCATCTGGACTCCTTGCTTGCAAATATACATTTCAGGCTCTGAGCCCGCCTGAGTCTTGCTTTGTCCATTTTACCTGCCAGGCTTTGCGAGTTTATCTGTCCAGGTTGTAAGTGGCCATCCCAAGTGACTACAGCAGGAAGGCAGGGTAGCACACGCGGCTCTAGCTGCCGATGCGGGTGGATAATTGTCGGGTCCGTGGCTGTGCGTGCGCATGGCGGCCACACCGTGCAACATGGCGCCGGCTGTGTGTGGACCCGGCCTGCAAAATAGTGCTCCCCCCTTTGGCTGTCTCGTGATCCCCGGACCACCCCCCAACAGTGACCCCAGCCCCTGCCAAAGTCCCCCCTGTCCGTGGATCAGCTCTCCCCGACTGGATTGAGTCTGCAGCCGCCACGCCGAGTTACTGACAAATAATAGCATGAGAGACCCATGCAGTGGGAATTCGGACGGTCGGGGGCGGAGCATTGGGGGGAGAGCCTCAGGCAACATCCCGAGGCCGCCGATACAGTGTGCGGCGTACTCCCAGCGTACGCTGCTTTGGAGGGGACGGATAATTGTAAAAGCGGCGCCACCCCCGATTTCGGCGGGAACGCTGATTCTCCGGCTGATCGGCAAACTCGATTTCAGCGTCGGCCCGAGCCCCAGGGAAAACATTGCTTTCTGATCTATTCTATCAATTTCACAATGTTTATTTACACGATTAAAAAGGTTTCCAGTGCTTGCAATTTCAGCTATTGATACGTTAAATGGTCTGACATTTTTATTGGGCTGCAGTAAAAATATTTTTCGGAAAGCAAATGGAAAGCAATCAATAAATTATTAGTGTTAAATCTCTTATTTATGCAAACTATTGTCACTACAGGTACCATATGGTAGGGCAGCTATAAATCACACCATTTACCAACATCAATAAATGGAGAGAAGCAGGAGTGGAATTGTTCTGGAAATTAGTTGATTAAAGGGCAGAGTGATCTTCCGCGCTGAATTTAAACTTTAGGATTTATTACTCTTGGGGGATAACTTCAGGTGACAGGAACTCACTAGGGTCTGGTTTAGCACAGGGCTAAATAGCTGTTTATTAAAGCAGACCAAGGCAGGCCAGCAGCACGGTTCAATTCCCGTACCAGCCTCCCCGAACAGGCGCCGGAATGTGGCGACTAGGGGCTTTTCACAGTAACTTCATTGAAGCCTACTTGTGACAATAAGCAATTTTCATTTCATTTTCTCCTTCTATGTGGTCTATAATGGGTCAATGGGTATGGAAGAGTTGGACGTTAACATGGGGGCATGAGGGGCCATAAGGATTGTTTGGGGGACATATCCTGGCATGGGAGACATGAGAGGTCATGGGACTGTTTGAAAGGTGTGGGCTCATGAGGGACCATTGGGGTTGATTAGGGCATAAATTGGTATGGGGGGGGGGGGGGGTATGAGGAGGACCTTTAGAACTTACCTTTCAGAATACCGAATATGGGGCGCCATGAACCACGACTCTTTGAAGGTTGGCCTGACTTCATTAAATTGCCTATCCCTGTAGTGAAGCTGGCCAGGTGGGGAGTGCAGAGTGCGGATTAACGACCCGAACCATTCCCCACCCGTTAAAGTCACTCCTGAAAATCAGAAACCTTGGGAATGGGGTCAGAAATTCCAGAATTAGGACTCGTCCGTCATTTTGAAAGGGCTCCTGAGTCATCCCAACTGCGCAAATACCCAGCCCCTGGTGTGAAAAAGTCTCAGGTGGGCATTGCCGAGGTGCTCGAGAGCATGTCCCAGTCACTCGGGATTACGTCCCAGAGGCAGGTGGACATTGGTGAGGCACTGCAGAGCGTGACCCGGTCACAGAGGGGCATCGCTGAGGGCATCGACATCATGGTGCAGCCAATGACGAGCCGCCATGGCGAGCACAGCCAGGTGATACAGAGGCCTCTGGAGGTCAACCCAGCTTCATGAAGGGAGCTGTTTATTTACATTATTTGCGATGCACATTGATCGGAAGCAATGCTCAAGGTCAAATTTCTGTATATCTGATGGTAAAATATCAGCTGCACGATCATCGAATGGAACCCCTTTTGGTTTGTATAGAGCCGCCTGTCATCTGCAGCTGCTCGTAGGGTGACATGCATCCCGTCGATCACCTCCTGGGCCTGTCGACAATGGCAGCGAACCCCGCTGCCCGTATATCCTGGTGGGCTCGGTGCACATTGAAATGGATGTACTGCGTCGACTGGGCATCTCGGGCCTGCATGATGGCGCGGATGCACTTATGCACCGAGCTCTGTGAGATACCAGATAGGTCCCCACTTGGCGCTTGGAAGGAACCTGTGACGGCCGCTGGGAGTGGGTGTCCTCCCCCATTCCCCCGCGGTACCAGGTGTGCCATGATCTGGCAGATATGTTACACTGACCCCTGCTCAGCTGGAATCTTCGATGGCATGCCTGCTCCGGCAGATCCTTGAATAACAGGTGCTGTCAGTACACGCGAGGCCTCATTTGGTGCCTCCTTTGCACCTCCTCCTCCTCCTCCTTGGCCGGCTCTCCATCCTCAGCGGCTGCCTCCTGTTCCTCGGTGATAGGCTCCATTACTGCAGCTTCCTCTTCCTCAAGCAGCTCTGGCTCATACAGCCACAGGGCATCCCCCAGGGCTGCGGCGACCAGCAGAAAGGCCACCATTGCTGTTTGAATTCCAATATCCATTGACTGCAGGGGGTGAAAGGCCGACATGTTAGCATGATGCATACTCATGTGCCCAACCAGTTCCAATGGGCGACATGGTGCCCCCGGTTGGCACTTCAGACTCTGCCCCCGCATGTCCCCCCACTCCATCCCCGCACCCCTGGCCCCATCGGTGCCCGGCATTGGTAATGTGGGTTGTCAGTGGGATGCACTGCAAGGTGGCTGCCTTGCAGGCTGCAGCAATGGCGGTCCATGCCTGGACACCACCCCAGTCCTGTGGGGGAGTCACCCCGGCCACACGCCCCGTTTGCCCGTCACCCAACCCCAGGCCCTGGCAGGGACACCCCCCTCCCCACCCCAGCCAGCCCGGTCAGTGTCCGGCCCGGCAGCCCATGGTCGTGCCTCTCCGTGTCTCTCCTCCTCTCTCTCCCTCAGCTGCCACGCCGGCTGTTTCACGATTTTTTAATGCACAAGTGAACCTCACCACTGTGAATTTGCCCCAGTGGAGGCGGAGAATTGCGGAGGCCCGGAGAATAGCGGGTCAGGCCCGCTGATGCTATGCCAAGGGCGTTTACTGTACGTGCGGAGTGGAATGTATTGACACCGCTGTCGAGCAGACGGAGAATTGTGATTTAGCGTGAAATTAATACCTGCCATGATTTGGGCGTCTGAACTGATTCTCTGCCCAGATACGGAGTATCTCCAGTGGGTGGAAGCTGCCTGCGCAGCACCAGGGGAAAAACCAGGTCACAGTCATGTTGAGGGCTGCCATGCTGAGTGGCACCGTGGCACAGTGGTTAGCACTGCTGCGTCACAGCTCCAGGGTCTGTGCGGAGTCAGCACGTTCTCCCCGTGTCTGCGTGGGTTTCCTCCGGGTGCTCCAGTTTCCTCCCACAGTCCACATATGTGCAGGTTAGGTTGACTGGCCATGCTAAATTGCCCTTAGTGTCCAAAAGGTTAGGGTGGGGTTACCGAGTTACAGGGATAGGGTGGAGGCGTGGGCTTAAGTGGGATGCTCTTTCCAAGGGTTGGTGCAGACCCGATGGACCGAATGGCCTCCTTCTGCACAGTAAATTCTATGACCTACGATCGCAGGGGAAATCCATGGAGGTGAAACGAGACAGACCGGGGCATTGCACGACAAGGGCGGCCCAAGTTTGTTTCCAAGACAAGTGCAGAGAAAAGCATTTGCGTCCTGGGTGAACCTCAGAGCCGGGCACTGAAGTGCACATGACTGAACTTGTCAGGAAAAAAGTTGAAATTGTCATTTAGGAACATACAGGCCCTTCATAAATTCTGTAAGAATTATAAACTCTGTTATTTGAAGTGCGTTCCTCAAATCTTCCCCAAGCCCTTCCCCCTTTGCCGGAGGCAGCACCGAGCCCAGCCCATCTTCAACTCCAATATGTCAAAACGCTGCCAGCTGACACATCAGGAAACCTCCTGACTCCTGTTTCACAGCGCAAACATGAATATCCAACCACAAGAGTTGATTGTTTATGGCTGGGAGCAGACTGGAACTCTAGGTGGTTGTATCCTTGAGTGTTTGATCTTCACCTGTATCATTGATGTACTGTTTAGCATTGATGCATTTTGGCTCAGGAACGCTCAGTCTGTCATTTTGGGTAAAGATTAACCAGCTGTATGTTTCACTGAGCAGCCTTCCCTTTATATAAACCAGCTCCGTTATACGAGACAAGTGTCAATACAAGTGGACGACTGCGCGGTTACTGACTCAAAGCTTCCACTGCAGGAGAATGGGGTCTTTCTCAGCCTTTGCTCTTCTGTCCATGTTCTTATTCTCTGAAATCGGTAAGTTCCTCTTAATACCGCTGGTTACAGTCATGGAGCGGGATTCTCCGCTTGCTAACGCCGATATCGTAATCGGCGATCGGGCGGAGAACCCCTGTTTATGACTGAATCTGGGGCAGCGCCTGTTTTCGGATGTTCTGCCCCATCCAAAATGGCAGCATCTAGGAGTACAGCGTACGCCATTGGGACAGCCTCAGGACGTTACCTGAAGGCCCTCCCCCGATGCTCCGCTCCCGATGGGCCGAGTTCACGACGGCGCGGGACAGGTGTGCTCTCAGTTTTCGTGAACCCGGCGTGGTGGATGCGGACTGTGTCCAGCGCCGCCACAGTCGGGGGGGAGGGGGGAGGAGACGTGCTGCTGGCTGGGGAGGGGGGCCCTCGGCGAGGACTCGGGGGACTGTGGGGGGTCGCCCGGGGGTGGCGAGTGTGTCCAGGGGGTACTATCTGGCAGGTAGGGACTGTGCAGGGCCGGCACGGCCACGGAACCGGCAATTCCCAGGCGTTTATATCAGCAAGGCCGTGCGTTTTACGTGGACCGGCTACTAGCCCCTTACCGGTCGGAGGATCGGTGCTGAGACCTCGCCGATTGTTTCGTCATAAAGACAGACACTTCCTCCGGACATAGCCGCAAAACCGGAGAATCCAGCCCAAGGACTTTACTTGCTTCTCACGCTCATATTTATTTATTACCATTTTGTTTAGTTAAATAAGGACTGTAGTCTGCACATTCACATTATATCATTTGATCTGCAATTGCTTAAGGCTTAATCTGGGTGTTCTGGATGGCGACTTCATCAACACACGTGGGTTTTAAAAATGTTTCTGTGATGCTGCTGCACTTGTTCACTGAGCATTTCACGTCCCATTGCTGATTGGTGAAGAGTCTGACTCGCAGCTTGAATGGTGATTGTCTGTCACTGAGTGACAGTGTTGGGGACGGTGTCAATCTTTGCTAAACACCCACTGTAGCCCACGCCAAGCAGGGATGGCACTCCAGGATATTTAGTGAAGGATGCTCAGCAACATAACATTAAAATGGGTTCACACCCTCCCCATATTCACGGGAAAGCTCCAAAAGACGCCAGTTCCAACAAGCAGTCTTACAATAGTATACGTATTTCCCATCTGCACTGTTCATGAATTGTAATTTAGGACAATATCCGTAGATATTGAACAAGACAATTGTGACATTATGGGAAAGTTCAGAATACAAAGGGTTAATGTCATATCATAATTGACCACTAGATGGAGGTAGATGCGGAACTATCTCAATCACTGACTCACAGGCTTCTGAAAGAAGGCTGGAGAGGAGAGCACAGGAGAGTGAGAGAGATCAGAGTACAGTTATAGGTGGAGTGTGGAGACTAGTATTAGCTGAATGTAGGTTGTACATTACTAGACTATTGTTTACTATAGGAGTAAGTGGTCGAGCTTTAATAAGTAGTGCAATGAATGTTAGCTTTGTTAATGAACTTAGCTTCTGTGGTCTTTGTGAATATTACAGCATCCATCCTGATAACAAGAATCACAAAGAACACAACAATCCATCAGCTGCTCTTGTCACATGAACGATGTTGGTCTCAGAGTAACAAAGAGATTAAACAGCCACCTGACTAGAAAGTAAACAAGAAGAAATAATGAAAGATTAGAGTAAAATTAATTGCTAGTTTAAGTTAATTGCATAACAGTGAAAAATAGGCTGACACATGTTGTGTGGAATATCTTATCATATCATTATTTGGATGCAGCTGATTATGAAAATCTGTTGTGTTTATGAGTTGTGTTATTAACCAGTGCAGTGACTATCTTTCTTCCCGCCATTTTACTTTTTTACAGTTGCCATCACTGGACAAGTGGAGGTAGGAAGTGTGTATTCCACATTCACATTTAAAGCAATTATCTTTTACAATGAAGAGATTTTCATTCTCATCTAGATTTTTTTTTGAAAATATATTTATTCAAATTTTTCAACATATTTTTCAACAAACCCCCCCCCCCACCCCCATAACAAGAAAAAGAAACAAAACACAAGTAAAAATTATACATTGGATTTCCCCCCCAAGATACAATAAACTCCCATATAACAGTAGAAAATCCACATCGGGAAACCCCCCATTTTAATCCAAATGCCGCCCCAAAAGAAACCCCCCAACCCCCTCTTTCCCCCACCCAACCCCCACCCCCGGGTTACTGCTGCTGCTGACCTCCTCCTAACGCTCCACGAGGTAGTCTAGGAACGGTTGCCACCATCTGGAAAACCCCTGCACAGCCCCTGACAAGGCAAACTTTATCCTCTCCAGCTTGATGAACCCTGCCATGTCATTGATTCAAGCTTCCACACTAGGGGGCTTCGCCTCTTTCCACAGTAACAGGATCTTCCGCCGGGCTACCAGGGACGCAAAGGCCAGAGTCCCGGCCTCTTTTGCCTCCTGTACTCCCGGCTCGTTCGATATCCCAAATAGTGCTAATCCCCAGCTCGGCTTGACCCGGGCGTCCACCACCTTGGACATAGTCCTCGCAAAACCCCTCCAAAACCCCTCCAGTGCCAGCCACGACCAGAACATATGGATGTGATTTGCTGGGCTCCCCGAGCACCTCCCACATCTGTCCTCCACCCCGAAGAACATACTCAACCTCGCCCCTGTCATATGCGCTCTGTAAATAACTTTAAATTGTATTAGGCTGAGCCTGGCGCAAGAGGAGGAAGAATTAACCCTACTCAGGGCATCAGCCCACAGACCCTCATCTATCTTCTCCCCAAGCTCCTCCTCCTACTTGCCTTTTAACTCCGCCACCGAGGCCTCCTCCTCTTCCTGCAGCTCCTGGTAAAACGCCGAAACCTTGCCTTCTCCACCCCATACACCCGAAATTACCCTGTCCTGAACCCCACTTGCTGGAAGCAGCAGGAATTCCCTCACCTGCCGCCTCACAAACACCCTCACTTGCATGTACCTGAAAGCGTTTCCCGGGGGTAGCCCAAACTTCTCCTCCAGCGCCCCTAGGCTCGCAAACGTCCCATCGCTGAACAGGTCCCCCATTCTACTGATCCCTACCCGATGCCAGCTCCGAAACCCCCCATCCATCCTTCCCGGGACGAACTGATGATTTTCCCGAATCGGGGACCAAACTGAGGCCCCCACCTCATCCTGTGTCCCCTCCACTGCCCCCAGATCTTCAGCGTCGCCACCACCACCGGGCTCGTGGTGTACCTTGTCGGCGAGAGCGGCAGCGGTGCCGTCACCAGCGCCCTCAGGCTCGTGCCCACACAAGACGCCATCTCTAGCCTCTTCCACGATGCCCTCTCTCCCTCCATCACGCACTTATGGATCATCGCCACGTTGGCTGCCCACTAGTAGCCACATAGATTCGGCAGCGCCAGCCCCCCCCCCTGCCTCTGCTACGCTCCAGAAACACCCTCTTCACCCTCGGGGTCTGATTCGCCCACACAAATCCCATGGTGCTCCTGCTTACTCGTTTGAAAAAGGCCTTGGGGATCAGAATGGGGAGGCACTGGAATACAAAGAGAAACCTTGGAAGGACCGTCATTTTTACCAACTGCATCCTACCCGCCAGTGAGAGTGGTAGCATGTCCCATCTTTTAAAATCCCCCTCCATCTGCTCCACCAGCTGCGTCAAGTTGAGCTTGTGCAGGGCCCCCCAGCTCCTAGCTACCTGGATCCCCAGGTATCGAAAGCTCCTTTCCGCCCTCTGCAGCGATAGCTCGTCTATCCCCCTTCCCTGGTCCCCTGGATGCACCACAAACAGCTCACACTTCCCTATGTTGAGTTTATACCCCAAAAAGCCGCCAAACTCCCTAAGGGTCTGCATGACCTCCGCCATCCCCTCCACTGGATTTGCAACATACAGGTCATCGGCATACAACGACACCCGGTCGGTTCCTCTCCCCCCCGAACCAACCCCCTCCATTTCCTGGACTCGCTCAGTGCCATGGCCAACGGCTCGATCATCAGTGCAAACAACAAGGGGCACCCCTGTCTCGTCCCACGGTACAGCCAAAAGTACTCCGACCTCCGCCGGTTCGTAGCCACACTCGCCACCGGGGCTCTATATAGCAGCCTGACCCAACTGATGAACCCCTCCCCGAACCCAGACCTCTGCAACACTTCCCAAAGATACTCCCACTCCACCCGATCAAAGGCCTTCTCCGCGTCCATAGCTGCCACTACATCCGTTTCCCCCTCCACCGAGGGCATCATAATCACATTGAGGAGCCTCCGTACATTTGTATTTAGCTGCCTACCCTTTACAAATCCCGTCTGGTCCTCATGAATCATCCCCGGGACACAATCCTCAATTCGCGTAGCCAGCACCTTCGCCAGCAACCTAGCGTCAACATTGAGGAGTGTGATCGGTCTATACGACCCACATTGCAATGGATCCTTGTCCCACTTCAAGATCAAAGAAATCAGCGCCCTGGACATTGTCGGGGGCAAGGTCCCCTCCTCCCTCGCCTTATTAAACGTCCTCATGAGCAACAGGCCCAGCAGGTCCACGTATTTCCTGTAGAATTCAACCGGGAACCCATCCAGCCCCGGGGCCTTCTCCGCCTGCATACTCCCCAATCCTTTAACCAGCTCCTCCAGCCCAAACGGAGCCCCCAAACCAGCCACCTGCTCCTCCTCAACCCTCGGGAACGTCAACTGATCCAGGAATCGTCGCATCCCCTCCTCCCCCGCTGGGGGCTCAGACCTGTATATATCCCCATAGAAGTCCTTAAATACCTAATTTATTCTCACCGCACTCCGCACCGTATTCCCCCCTCTATCCTTAACTCCACCAATCTCCCTCGCTGTCTCCCTCTTACGAAGCTGATGTGCCAGCATCCTACTCGCCTTCTCCCCATGCTCATACGTCGCCCCCTGCGCTTTCTTCCACTGTGCCTCTGCTTTCCCCATGGTCAACAGGTCGAATTCCACCTGGAGGTTCCGTCGCTCCCTGAGCAGCCCCTCCTCGGGGGCCTCTGCATACCTCCTGTCCAACCTTAAGATCTCCCCCACCAACCTCTCCCTCTCCCACCCCTCTCTCTTCTCCCTATGGGCCCTAATGGTGATTAGCTCTCCCCTGACCACCGCCTTCAACGCCTCCCAGACTACCCCCACCTGCACCTCCCCGTTGTCGTTGGCCTCCAAATATCTTTCAATACACCCCCGCACCTGCCCGCAGACCCCCTCATCCGCCAACAATCCCACGTCCAGGTGCCACAGCGGGCGCTGGTCCCTCTCCTCCCCAACTCCAGCTCCAACCAATGCGGGGCGTGGTCCGAGATGGCTATGGCCGAATATTTCGTTCCCTCCACTTTCGGGATTAACGCCCTATTCAAAATGAAAAAATTTATCCGGGAGTAGGCTCTATGGACGTGGGAAAAGAAGGAAAATTCCCTGGCCAGCGGCCTGACAACCCTCCATGGATCCACTCCCCTCATCTGGTCCATAAACCCCCAAAGCATCTTGGCCGCTGCCGGCGTCTTACCCGACCTGGACCTAGACCGGTCCAATGCTGAGTCCCGCACCGAATTGAAGACCCCCCCCCCCCCCATTATCAAGCTTCCCGCCTCCAAATCTGGAATCCGAACCAGCATGCGTTTCATAATTCCAGCATCATCCCAATTAGGGGCGTACACGTTCACCAGTACCACCCGTACCCCCTGCAACCTACCACTCACCATCACATATCGACCTCCATTATCCACAACAATATTCAGTGCCACGAACGACACCCGCTTCCCCACCAGTATTGCAACCCTAGTGTCTTTGGTTCTCTTTCCATTTCATAGTGTCTATGTTTCACACTCCATTTCCGAATATCTGTGTTTCACTCTCCATTCCCGAATGTCTTTGTTTCACTCTCCTTTCGACAGTGTCTGTGTTTCACTCTCATCTCTACAATGCCTGTGTTTCGTTCCGCATTCTAGATGCCTGTGTTTCACTCTCTATTCTAGAGTGTCTGTGTTTCACTCTCCATTCCCCAGTGTCTGTGTTTCTCTCTCCATTCCCGAGTGTCTGTGTTTCTCTTTCCATTCCCCAGTGTCTGTGTTTCGCTCTCCATTCCAGAGTGTCTGTGTTTCTCTCTCCATTCCAGAGTGTCTGTGTTTCACTCTCCATTCTCCAGTGTCTGTGTTTCACTCTCCATTCCCGAGTGTCTGTGTTTCACTCGCCATTCTAGAGTGTCTGTGTTTCTCTCTCCATTCCAGAGTGTCTGTGTTTCTCTCTCCATTCCAGAGTGTCTGTGTTACACTCTCCATTCCCGAGTGTCTGTGTTTCTCTTTCCATTCCCCAGTGTCTGTGTTTCGCTCTCCATTCCAGAGTGTCTGTGTTTCTCTCTCCATTTCAGAGTGTCTGTGTTTCACTCTCCATTCTCCAGTGTCTGTGTTCTACGCTCCATCCCAGAGTGCATTTCTCTCTCCATTCCCAAGTGTCTGTGCTTCACTCTCCATTCCCGAGTGCATGTGTTTCTCTCTCCATTCCAGAGTGTCTGTGTTTCTCTCTCCATTCCTGAGTGTCTGTGTTTCACTCTCCAATCCAGAGTGTCTGTGTTTCTCTCTCCATTCCAGAGCTTCTGTGTTTCACTCTCCATTCCTGAGTGTCTGTGATTGACTCTCCATTCCAAAGTGTCTGTGTTACACTCTCCATTCCCGAGTGCCTGTGTTTCACTTTCCATTCCCCAGTGTCTGTGTTTCGCTCTCCATTCCAGAGTGTCTGTGTTTCACTCTCATCTCTACAATGCCTGTGTTTCATTCCGCATTCTAGATGCCTGTGTTTCACTCTCTATTCTAGAGTGTCTGTGTTTCACTCTCTATTCCCCAGTGTCTGTGTTTCTCTCTCCATTCCAGAGTGTCTGTGTTTCACTCTCCATTCCAGAGTGTCTGTGTTTCACTCTCTATTCTAGAGTGTCTGTGTTTCACTCTGCATTCCAGAGTGTCTGTATTTCACTCTCCATTCCAGAGTGTCTGTGTTTCACTCTCTATTCTACAGTGTCTGTGTTTCACTCTCCATTCCCCAGTGTCTGTGTTTCTGTCTCGATTCTAGAGTGTCTGTGTTTCTGTCTCCATTCCCCAGTGTCTGTGTTACTCTCTCCATTCCCCAGTGTCTGTGTTTCTCTCTCCATTCCCCAGTGTCTGTGT